>NW_024343940.1:0-110330 GCF_902729225.1 Pteropus medius | reverse complement strand
ATGGCGCCATTTCACAGGCAAGAGCCAGAGTCCGGAAGAAACTTGACGCAGGTCACAAGTAGGTTAGAAGCACAGAAAACCTTGTACTAGGTCTTCTTTCGATACTTAGTTCAGGAGGCATTGCTTCGCTTCGATTCAGTACAAATCAATTTATTAAAGTCTATAGTGTGCAAAGTTTAGAACGAAATACTAGGGGATTCAAGGATGAGAGAGACATTGTCGCTCATCCATTCACACACTATATCTGCTGTCCATCCATATTCCTGAGCCTAATTTACGAAGATCTCGCCCCTAATCGGGTCATATCCACTCCCATCTATCTTCTACGATTCCCTTTTCTCTCTGCAGCCGCAGTCCAGCTGCATATAATGTTCCTTCATCTGCTTCACTTAATTTTGATTCATTCTTCAAGCCTTGTTTCTATTTTCATCTCTCTGAAACCTTCTCAATCCCATCCCTGTTATCACTGAGCTCCCAATTATTTAGTCCACATGAGGCTCACAGCAGGCATCCTTTCTGTGGCACTTAAAATGCATAGTTTTGCCCAACTTTTCCTTCATATTGTACCTCACCTAGTACTATTACAGTGCTCGCAGTATGGTGGGTATAGCCAAGGGCTGACCCAAAGATGCAATACTAAATGCAGAATCTCTGAATGGGCAATTCTGATGCCCCAGTGAGTAGCCAGTCAGTGTTTCTTTCATTGTTAGTCTTCTGTTGGTTTCCTGTGGGTGTCTTAGATTCTAAAATGAGGACTAAAGACATAAAAGTTGGGTTTTCTTTGATCAGCAAAAGAAGGAAAGGTATAAAGGAAGGATGGCGATATTAGCCTTATTTTGGTCGTATTTGGTCAACGTTTTCAGTTTAATGAGCGTTAATTTCTCTGCTTATAAGTGATATTACACAATAACTTCTCAACTCATTCCAAGAACAGAAATTTCTCTTTTAAAACAAACCTATCCAATTTGAAGAGAAAGGGGCCCAAATAAGTGCTTCTTCTTTTAATGAGATTAGACTTAGAGAGAACGCAGGAATATATTTTCATGTGTGAGAGATGTGAACTATTGTAGGCCAGAGGGTGGACTGTCATTAAGTAGCCTTCTAAGATGTCCTTCAGTGACCCCCACCTCTTGACATTCAAGCTCTTGTATAATTCTCTCCCCTTGAGTGTGGGCTAGACCTAGTGTATTGCTTCTAATCAATAGAATGCAGACAAAAATGACGGGATGTCCCTTCCATGATTAGATTATAAAAGACCGTGACCCTCTTGCCCTTGCCTTTTTGCTTGTTCACATTAATGAAGCCAGCTGCCATGCTGTGAACTTCCCTATGCAAAGGTCTACATGGCAAGAAATTGAGGGTTGCTCCAGGCAAAGGCAGCGATGAATCGAGGCTCTCAGTCTAACAACCTGCAAGGACCTTGGTATTGACAGCAGCCCTATGTGGAACTAGGGAGTGAGTCCTTCCCCAGCTGAGCCTTGTGATGACTACAGTGACAGCTGAATCTTAGATTGCAGACGGTGAGAGACCCTGAAGCAGAAAATCCAGGTAAGCCGTATTTGAATTCTCAATATACAGAAATTATGAGTAATACTTTGATTTATTAATAAGCCACTAAGTTTGGGGGTAATTTGTTATGCAGCAAAAGATATCTAAAACAGTCGTGAAGGATGTGTTTCTTTTTATGCACAAGAATTGAATAAGAAGATTCCCCTCTTCCACGACCTAATATTTTTACGTTAATAGCGCACAAACTTGTAAGCATAAAACACGATTTAGACATGTTTTTAGCATCTGTGCGAAGCCCCTCTGCCCGAGCAGCCATGAACCGCATCCAGGACCGCAGCTTCCTCCTCCCTGGATTTTCTGACTCTCGGTACCTGGAGCTTGACTTCGAACGATGACCTCGATTTCTTGTATTTTTATCGTGGAACTTTAGAATTGGTAAACAAAAATGCGTGAGAAAAAAGGTCAATTAACTGCAGACACTAAAGTGAAAAGATTATGATGTGCGTGCTCGCATGAGAGAGCGAGAGGGAGAGAGTCTATCTATACGCATCTATCTATACGCATTTCAGAGTAAGCAAAAGAAACCAGCTGGTACATAGAGAGAAGAATGCAGCAGATGAGGAAAGAGAAGCATATTGTCCATGAGAGAGATGAAGAGATGAAATGATAAACTGCTTTGGTTTCTCATGGCTATTGATTAGACCAGTTGTACAATAGTTTCTATTATCAACAGGCTTATCTTTGAGATTGCTGTAGTCTGTCTCCGTTACTTGCAACCAGAAGAAAGTGATTATTGTGATGAGTACAGTAGCTTCCCACATACAAAAATTCTTTAAAATCCTCCTTTGGAATTTTAAATGTATATTAAGAGGCACGAACTACAATAAGTAAATTTAAATCTCCTTTCAAATGCACAGATAGCTAGTGAATTGGGTATCCAGAATTCAAACTTAAGTTAAGCCTAAAATGATAGGGATTTCATGTGAAGTACTGTGTTAATAAAAGGATCCTGCTTTAGGGCCAGCGGATGCCTACATTCTTCCACGCCATTCAGCAAGCTTCTTTAATTAAGTTCCAAAGAAGCTCTATGTAAAGAATGGTAGCTGAGTGGGAACCAGAGTATCTCTCTATTAATAATTGAACAAGGTCTGGCAAAAACGTCTGGCAAAAGTTGAATTAAAACACATAGTTTATGCTCAAGTCCTAACAGATAAATTTTTCTCCCAAAGATAAATTACGGAATCAGCACAGATTGTTGGAAAGGAAGAAGAGAGAGAGATAAATGGCCAGACCCCCACTGAGTCCTTGAGTTACTTATCCACCAAACTGCTCAGAGTGGAGAAGGAAGAAATGGCCCACCCGTCCAGGGAGCAGGTCTGGCCCAGACTTGCTTACCCTATGGGAGCAAGTAGTGAAAACCTGGAGGCGGGGAGTGAGGTCAGCATCATCGTGGCATAAAATCTCTCTCATTTGGGCCCCCATTTAACAACTAAAATCCGACATCCATCAGTAAACAAAAGTGCCTCTGTGGAAGTTGTGGAACCCACAGAACACTGAACTCCAAGGGACCCAGGAGGAATCCTGCTCACCTGTGCATCAGGCAATAGGCAGACAGATCTTGGTATCTGCTGTGGAAATGGCAGAAGCCTCTGAGCCAGCCTCAGTCCCTGCTGCCTGTGGTCTGGAACACCTGGAGAGTGCTGACCTGGGCAGACACCCACGGACAAGTGAGCCTCTGCAGAAGTCCGGGTTTCCTGAGGAGAGATTTCAACATTCTGTTGGAGAAAAAACAAAACAAAACAAAACAAAACAAAACAAAACCCAAACAAGTTTGGATGCATTGGAGAGCATAAGAGGAACTTTGCTAGTGCCACACCTCTGTCAAGGCAGCAAAACATGGAGCTGAACTAGCTGATGGCGACTTCTCAGTGCGGGGCTTCTCCCTTATGCAGAGGCTGGTGGAGAAACCCATCTCTGTCCTGCAGCAGCCAGTGTTGAGGCTGGACCTCCACGACTTGGGGAGAGACAGAATTTGTAGAAGTTCAGTTAACCTGAGGGGAGATTCCAGTAGCCCCTGGAGCAGAAAAGGGATGAGTTTGGGTGCTGGAGAGAGGAATGAACTCCACCTGGCCTACCCCCACCTCCCCACAAGGCAACACTGGACAGGGCTAAGGTGTCCAGCAGCAGCGACCTCTGCCACGGAGGAAGTGGAAAGTGGTGACCTCTCTTGTGGGGGAGGTAGAAAGCATCGAGTGAGTGCCCAGCTACTCCAGCTGTGCCAGTCATGGCTGGAGAGATCCCTTCCTATACAGCATCATACTATTCCACTGGAGGATGTCCCCAGTGGGTCCTTGGTACCCTCAATACCTGAATGCTAAACTCACACCTACCCCTCTGCAGCCAGCTCCTTGTGCACACTCATGGGCACGGCCGCGGTAGGAGGTCAGGTAATTGGAGTGTTCACATGAAATGGAGTTTCATAAAAACTAGGGTCTTTTTGCAAGAAAGACGCCACGAACTGGAGCTACAGCGCCACCTTCTGGAAAACAAAAGTGGAGTTTCCAGCAGCCGGCATAGTCAGTTTGGAGAACGTGAACTCACAAAAGCTGAAAAGTTGCGCCACAAGAGGGCGCAAGAAGAGTGAAGTAGGCCTACCTGTAACAAACCTAAAAAACACCAAGTCGCAGTACCGCGTGTCAAGATAACCAGCAAAGATACTTCTAATGTGAAAATAGCAATACAAAAATACAAGAAACTTAAAAAATCAAGGAAATTTGCCGCCTCCAAAAGATATCAATCATTCTCCAAACAACTGGATCAAAGCTATAAAACGGCAGTCCAGCTGATAACTCCAAATAGCTGTATTGAAGAAACTCAATGAGCTATAAGAAAACTCAGAAAGACAGTTGAATAATATTAGGAAAAAAATACATGACCAAATAAACTCTTTACGAAAGACTAAACCATAATAAAGAACCAAATTCCAAAATGAAGAATTTAATAAATGAGATGGAGAATACACCGGAGAGTATCTGTAGAGCAGATAGAATAAATGACTGAGAGAATAACAATTTTGAAATAACATAGAAAGGAACAAGGAGAAAATAAAAATGAGCAAGGAAAGCCTGCATGATCTGTGGGACTCAACCAAAAGGGCAAATATTGGCATAATCTTGGACTTCAGGAGATGAGAAGGAGGCAGAAAATTTAAAGAGATACTGGCTGAAAAACCCCAAACCTGGGGAAAGGCTTGGACAATCATATTCAAGAAACTAACAGTTCACCCTATTATTTCAATGCCAAAAGGCCTTCTTCAAGACAGACATGTTATAATAAAACTATGAAAAATCAAAAGAAAGAAAAATCGTAAAGAAAGCCAGGGGGAAAAATAAGTGTAACCTACAAAGGAACCCCCATTAGGCTCCCAGCAAATTTCTTAGCAGAAACTATACAGGTGAAAAGAGAGTAAAATGACATATCCGAGTGCTGAAAGATAAAAATTGCCCCTCCAAATCCTCTATTTGGCCAAGTTATCCTTCAGATATGAAGGAAAAGTAGAGACTTGCAGACATCACCACTGGACCTGTCTGGCAAGAAATGCTGAAAGGAGCCCTTAAATCCATAGCATAAAGCGAGGTAGGGTGATGGCAGCAGCTGGCTGCATCGGTTCTTCCTTTTTCCGCTTTTGATCAACAAAGAATAGGACATCGTATTTGAACAAAAGGGCTTCTGCACATTATACGAGGACACCTACGAGGTTCGAACCATCGGTGCACCTGAAAGTGGATGGAAAAGACTTCAGTGGGAGCTGCAAATCCACGGGCATCTGTGAGCCTGACCCACCCACTTCTGCCACCACCACAACTGAGAAAAAAGGGAACCTGGAGAGTGCAAAGCTGGGTGGATATCCATGAGCAAAAGAGAATTTATGGAGGCCCAGCCTGCTTGACAGGAGAATCTGGCATCCTATCAAAGTGGGATAGAGATGTGTTTGGAAGCAGAGGAGAGGAAGGAACTTGCCAAGGTGGCCTCTTCTCCTCAGGTCGACACTGGAAGGTGCTGGGCTTTGCCAGCATCAGCGGTGACCTTTCTGGCAGAGGAGGTGGAAAGCAAAAGTGCTGGGTGACCGCCTAGCTGCCCCGGGTGTGCTCACTGCAGTTGGAGGGACCTATTTCCCTCTAGCAGCACCCAGATTCCTGAAGAGAGACCTCCCTAGGGGAGGGAGAGGAAAGGCAAGGAGGCAACAGAATATCAAAGGGCATTGAAGAAACACATTTCCTGCTGCCTGCTTGGGACTTCAGCAAGAGGTCCACCCACAGCCCCCTCGGTATGCCCCACTTGAGGATTCCCCCTCTCCCCACCATGTACTTTTAGAATGGTGTGTTAACCATTTAACGATCCTATAAAGTTTAGAGGATAAAGGAAAAGAGTCAACAATAACTATAGCCACTATAATTTGTTAACAAATTCGCAGCATAGAAAGGTAAATTATAACATCGAAAATAACATCGTAAAAGGGGAGAAGTAAAAGTGTGGAGCTTTTATAAGCAAACAAATATAAATTGCTATCAGCATAAAATGGACTGTTTCGGCTGAGATCTGTTATGTAAGGCTCATGGTAAGCACAAAGCAACAATCTAGGGGAGATTTATGAAACATAAAAGAAGAGGGAGCAGAGATTATCACCATTGAAAACCACAAATTTTAAAAGATAGGCAGAAACAGAGGGGAAAAGATTAAGCAATGGAGATACAAAATAACAAGAAGGCAAACGGTAGAATGTCAGCAGTAGGTCCTTACATATCAACAATCACTCTAAATGTAAGTGGATTGAATTTGCCAATAAAAAGGTACAGAGTGGCTGCATGAACGAAAATAAGACCTGACTATATGCTGCCTACAGGTAACTCATTTCAGCTCTAAAGATACACATAGGCTCAAAGTGAAGGGATGGAAAAAGATATTCTATGCAAGTGGAAACCAAAAGATATCTGGAGTAGTCATATTTATATCAGACCAAATAGACTTCAAGCCAAAAACAGTTGCAAAAGATAAAGAAGGTCATTATGTGATGATAAAGGGGTCAATAAATAAAAAAAATATATAGCAATTGTAAATATATATACACCCAACATTGGAGCACCTAAGTATATTAAAGAAATACTAACAGATCTGAAGGGGAAAAGAGATTATAGATAACGACACAATAAGAGGAGGGGATCCCAATATCCCACTGTTGGTAATGGATAGATCAAGCAGAAAATCAACATGGAAACATTTGAATCGAACTGTGCTTTAGACCAAATGAACTTAACAGACATATATAAAACATTTCATCCAACGACAGCAGAATACACATTCTTCTCAAGTGCACAAGGATATCCTCCCTGATAAATCATATAATAGGACACAAAACAAACCTTAGCAAATTTGACAAGACAGAAATTATACCAATTGTCTTTTCTGAACACAATTGTGTAAAACTAGAAATTGACAACAGTAGAGAGCTGGAAAATCCACAAATATGTGAAAACCAAACAACACAATTTCGAACAACCAGTAGGTCATAGAAGAAATAAAAAATAAATTGAAAAATTATCACAAAACAAATGAAAGTGAAAATAAAGCATTTCAAATCATAAAGAATGTTGCAAGCGGTTCTAAGAGGAAAGATTTAACAATAAATGTATATATTAAGAAATTAGAAAGATTTCAAATAAATAACTAAACTTTACACCTCCAGGACCTAGAAAGAGCTACAAATTAAGCCCAAGTTAGCAGACAGGAGAAAATAATAAAGATAAAGTAGCTAGAATAGAGAACAGAAAAAGTAGATAAAATAGAGAAAATAGAGAACAGAAAAACAATAGAGAAAATCGATAAAACTAAGAGCTGTTTTTTTTCAAAATAGAAACAAAAGTAATACACTTTTTAACTAGATTAGTAAAAGAAAGAAGAATCAAATACATAAAATTAGAAATGGAAGCGGTAATATTACAACTCATACTACAGAAATACATAAGGTCAAAAGAGACTACTATGAACCTTTTATGTCAACAAATTAAAGAACCTAGAAAAAATAAATTTCTAGAAACACACAAGCAGCTAAGACAGAATCAAGAGGAAATAGCAAGTCTGAACACGTTAATAACGAGTAGCGACTGAGAGTAGCGGTAATCATAAACTTCTCATCCAGAAAACCCAGGACCAGATGGTTCCACTGGTGAATTCTACCAAACATTTAAAGGGGAATTAGTATCAATCCTTCTCAAACTCTTGAAAAATATTGAAGAGGAGGGAACACTTCCAGCTCATTCTTTTAGGCCAGCATTACCCTTATACCAAAGTCAGATAAATACTGCATAACAAGAAAAGAAAACAGTAGACCAATATTCTTGATAACTATAGATGCGATAATTCTCAACAAAATATTAGCAAACAAAAATTAAGAATACAATACAAGTATTATACGCCATGACCAAAAGTGATTTATCTCTGAGATGCAAGGATGGTTCTACATACAAAAATCCATAAAGGTGATATATCACATTAATAGAATAAAAAGATAAAAATTACGTGATTCTCTCAAAAGATGCAGGAAAAGCATTTGATGAAATTTAACATTCTCGCATGATAAAAATACTCAGCAGATTAGACATAGAAGAAACATAATTCGTCATAATAAAGGTCACATAAGACAAACTCAAGCTAACGGTATACCCAGTGATAAAAAATTGCAAGCTTTTCCTCCAAAATCAGGAACAAAAATAGGATGTCTACCGTCACCACTCTTATTCAATATAGTATTGGGAGTCGTAGCTAGAGCAACTAGGCAAGACAAAGAAAGAAAAGGCATCCAGTCAGAAATAAAAAAGTAAAATTGTAAATATCTGCAGATAAGGTAATTTTATATGTAAAAATCTCAAAGACTCAAAGTGTTGGAACTAATCAACGAGTTCAGTAAAGTTACAGAATATAAAATGAATATATAAGATCAGTTATTTCTATACGATCATAAAATATATGAAAAAGACCTATACAATTCACAATAACATCAAAAACAAAAAATTACCTAAGAATAAATTTAACTATGGAAGTGAGAGACATGTACAATGAAAACTACAAGACTTCTGTTGAAAGAAATTGGAGACACAAAAAAGCACAGTGATACCATGACAGTCAATTGATCTGATGATGGATACATGAACAAAGCAGATATGATCATATATACAATGAGGAAGAAAAGAATCCTGTCATTTTCAACA
The DNA here is from genome assembly GCF_902729225.1 of Pteropus medius. Classification (NCBI taxonomy): domain Eukaryota; kingdom Metazoa; phylum Chordata; class Mammalia; order Chiroptera; family Pteropodidae; genus Pteropus; species Pteropus medius. Next base: position 101,556 of record NW_024343940.1, on the reverse strand, counting down.
ACATGGATGGACCTTGAGGGTGTGGGGGCTAAAAACAAATTAATACTTTTCCTCCCACCTTTTTAGCTCCTCTAGCTGGGCCAATAATCAAATTAACAGAGACAGATTAATAGGAGAAACTCACAGTTTCAATACATGTGTGTGGGGAATTAGCATAAGCATGAAAATTCCAAAGATGATGAGCAACATTGGGTATATAAGACATTTTTGGACAAAGGAGAAAGGGGGGGCGGGGCATTATATTTCAGAAGTGAGAATGGGCCATTTACAGGTGATTGAAGAAGAGCTGAACACACTTGGCAGACAAATTCTTGCTAGGCAACTCAGAAACGATGGTGGAGGTGGGGTGTGGTATCTAGCTAACAGGCCCCTGCTTGAAGCCCTGTTATTTACTGTACTTAATTCAAATTAATTCAAATTAGGCTAAGACTAACCTCCCAAGATTTCCTTCTTGAAGCAGGTTTTTCTATCTGCAGGTTTTTCTATCTTGGGCAGGAAAGGGCATGGGTCAAAGTTTCATTCCCAGTCCTATTTCTTAATAAACAGCTTAAAATCAAAATCCCCCAAAGCAGCTTCAGAGTGGCAAAACTTTGGTTCCTTTCAAGGGCATTAAACTAAGTGAGGTATGTCGGACAGAGATGGTCAAATAAATACTATATGATCTCACTTATGTGTCAAATCTCAAAAAGCTGAACTCATAGAAATGGAGAGTAGAATGGTAGTTACCAGGGACTGGCGGAGGGATGGATCAGGGAGATGCTGGTCAACGAGTATATGCCCGCAGTCAGAAGATGAGTAAGCTCTGGAGATCTAATGAACAGTGTTGTGATTATAGTCAACATGAGTATGCTATATCACATACTCAAAAGTTGCTAGACAAGGTTTTAAATGTTCTTACCACACACACGCAAAAAGGATAATTATGTGACGTGATAGAGGTGAAAACTTAGCTATGATGGTCATCATGTTGCAATATATAAATGTATCAGATCAACACATTGTACCCCTTAAACTTACATAATGATATGTCCGTTATGGATCCATTTTGCAAAAGTTGGTTGGTTAGTAGAATACTATAGCATAGCACAGGATAGTGGTAACCTGGGAAGTCTCCAGAGCTAGACTGCCTTGGTTCGAATTTCACCTCTGCCCCTAAACAGATTTCAAACAAGTTACTCAACTCTCTGAGCTTCCTTCTTCTGCTTAAGAAAGAGCAAAAAATAACATCTCATTAGGGATGCTATGGGGCTTAATTGAGTTAACTCATGTAAAGTTCTTAAAGCGGTAATTAAGCACATAGCAAGTACTTGAAATGTTCTCATTGCTGTTTAGAGGAGAGCATCCGAGAGTTGGCTGGTACCTTTTGGTACAAAGTGTCCATTCGTTTATTAAAATTTTACCAATCTGACTGGTCATAAAGAAAGCTTTTCCTAAGGAGAAAGGGAAAAAGTAGACAGATGTGGGTGCCATGACCCGCATAGGCTGGCATAGTGTGATGTCCTACTCTCTGAAAGCACTGAGTGGCTGGTGGCGTAAAGGGAAGGAGAAGAGAAGTCATGATGCTAGACCTGAAGGGAGTTTTAAAATGCAGGACAGCCCTGTCTGGAAATGGCTGTCCTCAGTAAGTCACCCGAAGGACCATAGTCCCTTGCTAGTAAGCGAACAGAAAAAGAGATTGCTGAGAAACTCAGAGAAATGTTCTAAAGCAAAAGTAACATTTATGAATTTTAGACAAATCTCGCCTCTAAAGAGAACCTTTTTTATAAATAACAATTGTCCTTTTCCAAAGCATCATTTCCATTGAAATAGCATACACATTAAAGAGAACATAATCTTCTGGGTAAAAATATGTCTCCCCACCCCTTACACCTCTCTTCTTTAGGAGTGAGTGGGAAGCTCTGTTCTGAAAGAAAAACCAAAAAGAAAAACATACCCGCTACCCTTCTCAAACACACAAATCTACCCAAACAGGCAGAATTCCAGTAGCCCTTATTTTACTATATTCTCATGACTTGGTAGAAGTGTTAAGCAAGAATTAGAAAGAAAGAAAAAAAGGAAACCCTACACCCTACTATACAAAAATTAGGCGTGGTCGACATCAGCTATGATAAAATTTCTAAGTGAAGGAATCAACAGCTTACTTTGACATTCGTCTTTTAAATTCATCGTACCCCTTAGTTACGTGTTTTACTAAACGCATTTCCAAGCATGGAGGAGGTGTGTATGTGTGTGTGTGTGTGTGTGTGTGTGTGTTTGTGTGTTTCAGATCTCTCAGAGTTATAGAAATCTGGTGAAGAACAGAGACCAATTAGTTTAAAATCCTGGCCAGAGAATCTAGAGGGAAAATTTGAAACAAATTTGAAACAAATCCAGGAAACTCTAGTCATATTAGCCTGAAAATGTCCTTGGCAACAGCTGACCATGGTTAAGAGATTTTCCTTCTTTTGCCTGTAGGGAAGCTCAGGACTACTTTGCCTGGACAACACCACTTATGTTAATGGCCTGTCATTCACTTTAACAGGAATGCCTGCATGTTGCAGTACAGATTGCCAGGGATGAATTAAGCGGGTCACAGTGAGATTTCAAATCCTGAAGGATCAATAGTTGCTCATCATCACTGCTTCTCCAAGCATTACACCAACAGCGGCCTTAGTCATACGATAAGAATGGAGAATGAGAGAGCTATGTTTTTTTTCATGCAGTCTCAACTGAGTAGACATTGAGTCTTGACATGTGTACATTTCACTGGTACTACATTTAAGATGATGTCTGTCCGATTGCCGGTTCTCACGTAGAGGAAGGCTAACGAAAGGCTTGCAATCAAGGGAGACACGGGCAAAATCTCGAGAGACCTTTTGCATATTATTTTTCCTGATTGTATTTGGTAGGTTGAGTCCTACCAAATATATTCTACCCAAAATAATCTTATAAGCGTATTTTTCTTTAGGAAGAAAGAGAGCTCGATCAAGAAAGATTTTTCACAAATTACTTGATTTTATTCCAAGATCTGCAAATACTAGAATCCCGAAGGATTAAAAGTGTTTAAATAGTTTCATTCCATTACTGTAAGGTAGTATTTCTCGCACCTGGTTGAGGATATTTTTATTATCATTATTTTCCAGTAAAGATGTTGTGAGACAGTTGGCAGCCTTTGAAATCACAGAAACAACCATTCAGGATATTTTGCTGCATTTAATATTGGCTAAGCATTTTTTATTATGAAATTCTCTTTTTCATCCTTAAAAGAAAAAAGAAGCTTAGGTCTCTTTCCCATCTGCTTCTACAGAAGGAGGCAGAGTTTTTATGAGTATTGTGGTTGACTGCAACTCAAGTGGAAGAAATGAAGTGCTCCGAATTTCATTTGCTTTTGCAGAGTTAAACTTTGCATAGCAACCTGTCTTCAGTGCTGTGCTTTCCCTCTGTGCTCCAGGATTCTCACATAAAGTAATAGAATTGCAGCAATGATTTCGTGCTTCCAAAAGTCAGAGGTGCTGACGATCCCGATTAGACAAGATGAACTCTCCCACCTCCGGCCAATCTCAGGCTGCCACGTTACACAAAGAAAAGAAGTCTAACGAGACTTTGTAAAATCGTAAAATCAAATAAGGAGAATTTGGATTCATTAGGCAAAAACACTGGATTGTGATGTGAGGGTCCCTGGAATGATTCCCAGTTGAGACCCTGTTATTTTCCACATCTAAATTTCCTTTGTGAGCAGACAGGAAGAATGTCGACTCCTAAACATCACTTGAAGATTAATTGCTTTCAGAATCATTTATCTTGATCGTTCTAGAAAATATTTCTCGAATTGTCTACCATAGACCGCCTGCATCGAATCTCCTGGGGATGCTGATTAAAAATGCAGATTTTGGGAGCCCCACCCCTACGCCTGAATCAAGATCTCTTCGGGGGTGGGGCTTGGGTATTTGGGATGTTAACAGAACCCCAGTGGTTCGTACACACACTGAAGTTTACAAGCCACTAATTCAGGGTCTCTTTCCTCATTGGCCAGGTCCTAGGAAAAGATCTGATGCTAAAGCACTTAGGTAAAGCTCTGGAAGAGGACACTGCTGCTGTCAACCCTGGACCTTGGGCACCCCAGCACCACTACTACTACTGCCCCTGGAGCCACAGTGTCGCTGCTGCATCATAACCACCAGGGGAGACAACGCCTCTGTTCCTGCTTCTGGCCTCACTACCCTGGGGAAGGGATAGCTGACTGGCTGGCCCTAGCCCGGGGGCCACATACCCGGGGAAAGAAACGTACAATGTTTTCAGCTTCTTATGGTGAGAGGGAGAGTTTGCTTCCTAACAAGATTCCCATGGTTAAGGGTTTCACAACCGTAGGCAGAGGATTGTCAGATATACATTTTTAGTGACAACAAGAGAAGGGAGAGCAATAAGTGGGAATTCAGCCGCACATACTACAACCATGGTGGCAGTAACAACTGGGAATTGGAGCGCTGAGACCAGTGAATCCTTCTTGGTGAACCCCGAGGGCCGATTTAGAAAATCCCTATAAAAGGGCCCTTTCTATAGAGCTCTTTCTTGTTGATCGCTCTCAAAAGGCCTCTACTAAAATCATCTCTGCTCTTACTATTAAGTTCAAATCATTGACACTTTACATGTTTTTCTAGGGCTTTAATTTTTCATTCTAGGAGGAGATTGAGGGCTCTGAGGTATCTTATCTCATTCTCCTCCGGGTCTTTTCTTTAAATTTCTGTGATTCTTTTACAATTTTCTATGACCATTCTAATTTTATCAGTGAAGAGAGGCTCAGAGATGGTGCATAAAATCCAGGTCATGTAGTTAACGGCAGCACAGTTGAGTCTTGGCTGCTTAGCCTTCTATAAGCCCAGGAAGACAGTTCCCTTCTCTAGGCTTTGGGCATCCTTGGTCATTTTTATATACCATCTCCATATATCTGGTATTTCTTTGGTCTCATCATGCTCAGCTGGATTACATTCTTCCTAGAAGGTTTAAAATTTTCCATATTGAATGGACTCTATCATTTCCTCTAGGTAGATTCAAGATGGACTTGCTTTCCTAATAGCTTATATTGAGTGCCTTGTTCTAGGCATTTTATCAACATGATATCACTTAATCTTATAAAGAAAAACATTGAGATTCAGAAAAGTGAGGTTATTATCTAAAGCTACATATTTAATCAACGACAGAACTGAAATTCTACTTGAGTCTATCAAAGTCTAAAGTCTCTAGTTTTCCATGTTATCAACTGCTTCTTATGCTATATTGGAATAAAAATGTAACCATATATCAATGAAATTTCAGATAACAGATAAAGATGGAAGTATTATAGGCAGTGTGTAAGAACCACAGTGGTTATCTAGTCTTCATCTAGGTAATAGTGTGTTTGACACACAGACACACACATACACGGACACATGCGGGCACATACTCCATTCCTCCATTCCTCCGAGTCTCGGTGACTCCTCTGTCCTCTGAACTGCAATAGTAATTAAGTACTATTGTTTACTGAGAACGAGGCGAGGCAGTTACATATATTATCTCTAATCCTTACAATAACTCTGTAAGTTATCTTATCCCTACATAAAATTAGAGAAGTACGTTTACCCAGGTAGAAACTGGCAGGGCTAACGGTCTACCTGGTTTGATTTCCACGGTTCATGCCTTCAGACCATATTGTTTTCACGTAAACAATTCATTAGCACCACTCATGGAGGAGGTTTTAATTTGCTTTATAGCAGGAAACTCCTTTAAAATCAAACTTACAAATCTCAATCATCAGTGGTTCCTATTTTTTGGTTCTGATCACATCCAGACATACACGATAGGACCATAAAGTCCAATTTGCCCTCAGGCTTCGGCTTAAAGGCCACTTTCTCCAAAAGCTATCACTAACCGTCTGTTCACTCCTACTTCCTGGCCAGGGTTAGACAATTGTGGCCACCATCAAGTGGCCGCCTAAGTCTTCTTCAAGAGAGAATACACAAAATGTGTTAGTGGAGAGCCCGCAGCTGCCGCCCTTCCAGGATGCACCACAAACTCCATGCCAGGCCACTTCCAGCCAATAAGTGAACAATGCAGAGTTACTAGAATTTGGCATTTTCTGCTTCACCCAGGACTCTTCTAACAGATGATCTTTGATCTGTGGATCCACTGCAGCCTGGCTGAAAAGTTCTCAGAGCTACAATATAGTCTAAGACTCTTCCTATTCAATTTCCCCTTTTTCTCTCTTCTTTCATACGTATCAGACCTGAATCATGGATTGAAGGCTCTTCCTGCTTTATCCTTCCCTCTCTTCTTTTCTTTTCACAGACATTTCCCCCCGTAAATATCTTACACCTCTAATCTCATTTTAGAGTTGGCTTCTGGAAGAACTAAACTGACAGAGTAACTTTCCTCTGTGCTTCCACTGCGTAACTCTAAAATGGCAGTTTTCAAAATTGTTTTTTAAAATAGTATTTTTTTTTTACTTTGTAATTGTCCTTTGTAAGAACAGATTTATTGAGATATAATTCACATACTATGTAATTCACCAATTTAAACTTTACAGTGCTATTAGGATTGTAAAGTTTTTAGGATACTCACAGTTATGTTCAACCATCCCCATAGTCAATTTTAGACATCACATCAGAAAGAAATGCTATATTCTTTAGCTATCACACCTGTATCTCAGGGGTGGGTTGCAGAGCTCCTCATGCTATCATGCCAGGAGTCCCTTCTCCTGTAATTGTCTTTTTAATTGTCTGTCGCCTCAACTAAACTGTAAGCAATATAAGAACGAGGACCTTATTTGTATTTCCATAATAGAATTTATTAGAACTGGTGATGATTTGTTTGCTTCTTTGCCAGTTTTTTTTTTTTTCTGTCAACCCCCAGAATGGTGAGGACTTTGTCATATTCACCATTATAATATTGTGCCTAGCACAATACTTGGCACATGTAAGAAACCAATAAACCCTAATGAATAAATAGGTTGGTTATTGTCCTGGGTCTACATACTTTGTGCTACACGAGACAGGCACTTTGATTGGCTACGCAAACGCTATGCTCGAGCCCCTCCTCCTTTGACGTCTCCCACTATAGAAGCTTAAATGTTAAATGCTCATTTCCCAACTTCCTTAGCAGCTGGGGTGACCGGAGAACCGAGTTCTGATGCATTTGAACTAAGCAGAAATCTGCTAAGATGGTGAGTGGGGAGATTTCTAGAAAATGTACTGTTTTCCTGATAAACAGGGACAAAAAGCATGTGGTCCTTCTACTCTGCTTTAAAAATAGATTATTCGATGGCTGTACCTGTAGCAGCTACCATGTGACTCTAAAGAAAGGTCATGAGAACAGCAAAGATACTTCCCTGTTGAGTTACTGGACCAGTGCCAGAAACTGCCTACCTCCGGATGTCTGATGATGTGAGAAAGATAAACTTTGTTTGTTTAAGCCTCTGTTGGTGGTATTCTGCTAACTAAAGGCTGAACATAATTCTAACTAATGTACCACAGCATGGTTCTTTTAGATTGGGTGGTAGGGGAAGCATTTCTGAGATAGTCAAATTTGAACAAAGACATGGATGCAGCGTTGGAGTAAGTGGGGTAAGGAATATCCACGGGAAGAGCATTCCAGGCAGAGGAACAGAGATCATGTGATGAGAAAGTGCTTGTGCCCAAGGAAAATCAAGGAGGCCAGTGCATAGGAACCACGGCCAAGGGGGAGATTAGCAAAAAATGAAGCCAGAAGGGAGACGGAGCATCAGCTTATATATGGACTTACAGCTCACACTGAGGACCTTAAATTTCCATTGAAACATAATGAGAAGCCAATGAAAAATTTGAATAGATGAGTGACATATTTGGAGATGTTGAGAATAGATTCTAGGGAGCAAGAGTTGAGGCAATGAGATGAGGAAAGACATAACCCAGATGCATGGTTATAGAACTGTTAACGAACCCGTGAGGTGATAAAACTGTTACTTAACCTGATTTCACAATATATACATATATCAAATGATCATGTCATACATTGAAAATATATACAATATTATTTCTCAGATATACACCAATAAAGCTGGAGGAAAAGTTAAATTCATGATTTTTAAATTCTAAATGTTTATGTTCATTTAATTTGATTATTAAGTACTTGTTTTTTTATTTTATGCTGGAACAATAGGGGTTTGTGAAATACATAGTTGTTGTTTTGTTTTGTTTTGTTTTGTAAGCTTTTGAAGTTGTATGTATACCATAATTTGTTTTTATTCATCCCAGGATTCTGGGGGATTTTCACCCCTATAATTGCATATAAATTTGGCCTCAGCCTGCTATTTCCAGAAAGTGATGAAGTAGCTGATGGTCTAATGTAATCTTAATTATTTGAAGGTTATGAATTTGACATGAACTAATTCGTCTATTTGGTTTTCCTTTTTGCCATATCGAATCTGTAAAAAAATAACTTACAAATTATGAAGGTAATAATGTTCATTATATAAAACTGGGAAAATTCAGAAACATAGATGAATATCATAATCTTTTACCTCTTAGAGGCAACTAATGTTAACACTGTGGGTATATGTGGTGGTATGCTCATAAATGTTTAACAACTGTATTGTGATTTCAATGTAAATTACAATATGTAACAGGAATATTGGTTGATATTTTTGTTTATATTAATAAGAGAAAGGTGAAACAACCAAAACATATGTCAGAATTTTCACTCATTTGGCAATGACACAAGCAATTTCTTTGCTGATTTGGGTAATAGTTTTCAAATACTGGAAGAATACTCCTCAGTTTTTTGTGCTATTCATACTGTAACAGTTACAAGCACAACATGCTTTTCAGTTGAATCTGCATAATTAACATTTTCTCTATCTCTTTCTTAAGTTGAAACAATCAATACAACGATAATTTTGAAAAAGAGATATAACTCAGATGAGACAAGACCAGGATGAGGAAGCAGGAAAGTGTTAAAAGTCTGGATTTATTTGGAAGGTAAAGCCCACATACTTTGCTGATGGACTGTAAGGGAAATATGAGAAAAAGGGAGAAGTAAAAATGATCCCCAGGTTTTTGGCACAAGCAGTTAAGTGCGTGGCAGTACTAAGATGGGAAATATTGGAAAACGAGCAAGCTTAAGGGAGGTAAACAAAGTGTGCTGCTTTAGAATACTTAGTTGAAATTTCCAAGTCAAGATGATCAGCAGGCCATTGAATGTATGTGGCCGCAGTTCACGGAGAGGGTAGGGCTGGCGATATAACTTTGGGAGTAATCATATCTAGATGGTACTGAGGCATGAGATTAGATGAGATCAACGAGAGAGTGAACATAATTAGAAAAGAGAAGTAATCCTAGGAATGAGATAGGGGAGATGGAGACAAATCAGCAAAGGAGACCAAGAAGGTACTATTGATGTGGGAAAAAGACCTGAAGAGGGAGTTATCTGAGCAGCCAACTGTAGAGGAGAGAGTGATTGGAGCAGACACTGCTGGTACCTATCCACTTTCCCACAGTTCTCATAAGAAACCACAAAAATAAATAGACGTTTAAAAATAGCACAGAACGACTGGCATGTCAAAGTTTACAAAGATATTATGAAAATGTAGTGAAAAATAATGCCAATAAATTAAAAACTACTTAATAAAATGGATTAAGTTCCGAAAATATAAATGAACAAAATTAAGGCAAAAAAAGAAGCCTGAAAATGCTTATAATCATATAATTGTAATCATTAGTTGAAATCTTCCTTTACATATAAAGCAAACAAAAAAAACCCAGACGGTTTAACATATAGGACTATTAAACTTTCAACTACCAAATAACTTCAGTCTTAAAATAGTTTTCCAGAGAACAGAAAAAAAGAACTCTTCCCCATTCTATAAAGCCAGTAGATCTTTGTTCCCCAAAATCAAATGAAGAGAGCATAAGAAAGAAAAACTACATGAGAAGAAAGGATCAGTCCTGTCAGAGGATTAAGTATGAAGGCATTGTTGAAGACATTTATGAAAGCCCAAAACGCTTGTAGTTGGTCCCCTCACACCCGTCAGAATGGCAGTCGTCAAAAATACAAGAGATAAGAGTTGGTGAAGACATGGAGAAAAGGGAACCCTGGTGCACTGTTTGTGGGAATGTAAATTGGTGCAGCCACTAGAGAAAGCAACATGGAGAGTCTTCAAAAAATTAAAAATAAAACTATCGTTTGATGCAGCAATATCAGTTCTGGGCATATATTCAAAGGAAATAAAAAACAGGAGTTTGAAGAAGTATCTGCACTCCCACATTCATTGCAGCATTATTCGCAGGAGCCGAAGGATATAAACAACCTACGTGTCTGTTAAGGGATAAATACAGAAGTTGTGGTACAGATATACACTGGAGTATTATTCAGCCATAAGAAAGAATACCATTTTGCTATTGGTGATAACATGGATGGATATCTTGAGGACGATATGCTAAGTGAAATAAGTCAGACAAAGCAAGACAAATACAGTGTGGTATTGTTGATATGTAACATTTTAAAAAGTTGAACTCATAAAAATAGAGTAGAGTAGTGGTTACCAGGGGCTGAGGGGTGAGAAAAATGGGGAGATGTCAGTCAGAGGGTATCCTCTTTCGGTCTGAAGATGAATAAGTTCTAGGGATCTAATACATATCATTGTGAATATAGTTAACGACACACTTGAAAGTTGCTAAGGATGTAGATCTTAAATGCTCTTACCACAGAAAAGAAATGGTACTTTTGTGATGTGATGGAGATGTCAGCTAATGCTAAGGTGGTGATCATATTGCGACATACGTGTGTCAAATCAACATTCTGTATACCTTACACTTACACGATGGCATACATCAACTATATCTCAATAAAGGGGGAAATAAAAATTCAATAAACTGCCATAATGAAGTCTTAACAAATTACAAAACTAGGAAACCTTCAAATTACAAATGGTAACTACCAGAAACTTATTGCTATTATCAATCTTATTGGTAAAACTTTAGAAATTTCCTTTAAAATTACATCTAAGACAAGAATGCCTGCTTCTACTGTTCCTATCTACTATTGTTCCAGAGATTGTGTCAATGCAAAAAGAAATATTTAAAAATTGGAAAAAAAATGGAAGTGAGTAAATCCAAATTGTCATTATTTTTAGCAGAATGTTTGCCTAAAGATTATCTTCACCGAAAAAATGTATAGACAAATTGGACAGAAAAATTGTATAGGGAAATTATTCTACAAGTTATTATAAGAGAATAACAAGAGAATTTATCAAGGCAAATGAATATAGAATTGATATGCTCCCAAATGCATTTTCATATACCAGAAAAAAGTAAGAAAATACTTTTACAATAAATGATACCATTCTCTAATAGTAACACAAACTATAAGGTGCCCAGAAATAAACCAAAGACACTATTTACAAAGCCTGTACAAAAGAAATTATCAAGCTTCACTGAAAGATATTAAAGACAACCTAAATAAAAGAAAACTTGTGTCACGTCCACAGTTAAGAAAACACAACATTCTAAAGATGTCAGTTTACCATAAGTCGATCTGTTAATTTAATGCAATTCCAATAAACATTTCAACAGATGTCCTGAAGAACTTAGCAAACTAATTGTTAAATGTCTAAGGAGAGGCAAAGGGCTAAGAAAGGTCAAGGTGTTCTCAAAGAAGGAGGAGGATGTACTCCCCTTGCCCTATATCGTGACGTATCACAAAGTAAAGAAGATGTGGTTTCGCCCACAATTAATCAAATCGATCGGTGGAAAATAATTTAGAGCCCCCCATCTATCTCATACACATATGGAAATAACATATAAGACAGAAGTGACACGGTAGGATTTTATTTTCCTCAATCGTTGCCTACAAAGTACCTTTGGACTTTAAATTGTATGCATCTCTTTTTGGGTACTTTTTCACAATTTTTTAAATTTTCATGGAATTTTATTTAGAATTCCTCCCCCTTTTCACCTGAAATTTACCTTTCTGTTTAGCACAAACTCTTCCTACAGAAATTATTTATCATTGTAACTTTTAAAATGCTTTGCCTTTTTCTTTATCTCCTAAAGAAGTTATTGGCAATTTTTACAGAAATTCAATTAGGAGGATGTAATACATAAGGAGAGTCTTTCATTTTATATATACATGTATAAACACACACACTCAGAAGAGAGAGAGAAGGAGACAGACAGACAGACAGACAGACAGATGGAATCCTTAATCTGTACCAGGCTTTGTCCCAGGCCTTCGGGTAATAATAGTGAACAAAACATGAAAATTTGCTGAAATTACCTTGGTAGTTATTTTTTGCTTGTCAGCAGTTTGTCTCTTCATTCATTAGAATATAAGTTTCAAGTGTGATAAGACCTTGTTCATCCTGTTCTCCTTCCCCCCTTTAATTCCACCCCCACTTCCACCCCTGACATATGGTTGTTATTTCTCCTTAAGAACTAGGTCTCTGAAGGCGGGGTGTCTCCTCCTATGTGCTTGAGGCGGGCACCGGGAGCTGGGCGCGCCCCGGGGATATGGTCCGTTGCTCCACCTGGGGTGTGAACTCCAGACCTCTGCATGTAAAGCAGACATGCTAACCACTACAGTATGGAGCCACCCCTGTTCGTCCTGTTCTTTACAGTGCCTGGAATAAAATAGGTAGTTTAAATAATTAGTTGTTTTTTTTTTTTTAAGTAATTCTTTAATTCAGCTACTAGACTTACCTCTTGAATTAGTCACGGTTCTCCAGAGAAACAGAACCAAAAGGACTTATATAAGAGATTTATTACAGAAATTGGCTTACAAAGTTATAGAGGCTGAACAATCCCGCAGTCTGCGGTATGCAGGCGGGAGACCCAGAAAAGCTAGTGGTATAATTCTGTGTAAGTCCCAAGGCCTGAGAACCAGAGGGCTGCGGCTGTAAATTCTGGCATGCTAAGGCCTGAGAACCAGGAGCTCTGATGTGTGAGGGAAGGAAAAGGTGGACAGCCCAGCTCAGGAAGGAGTGAGAATTCACCCTCTCTTTGCCGTTTTTGTTCTAGTGGGACTCTCGGCAGACTGGATTATGTCCACCACCTTGGTGAGGGCAGATGTCATAACTCACTCTACTGAATCAAATGTTAATTAATATCTTCTGGAAACACCCTCAGAGACACTTCCAGAAACACTGTCTTACCAGCTATCTGGGCATCCCTTAGCTCAGTCAAGGAGACACAAAATTAACCACCACACGTCTGAACCATTTATTTGGCAATTAGTCTTGTACTTACCTGTGAAATTTATTTTAACTCACAAATAAATTAAAACAGAAAATACATCTGTTTCCACTCCTCTAGCCCATCTAGATTGTAAGTGCTTGTCGAACAGTCGTACTGTTTCTTTCTGATTCTCCCACAATGCCTTGTACTGTGCTTAATTTTCAAGAAATGGCAGTTAGTGATTATAAGAATTATCAAACAAATTTGAATTTAACAATGGAAGTTGTCATGAGCATTTTTGAAAGAATCACGATCTACCAGTTCTTCAGAGGACCATATACATGTGTGTATATGAATGTACATATGTATATATCCACGTACACCTATATATCTATGTATGCTTATATGCATAGGTATTATTGAACAGAGTTCCGGAGTAGTAGATATGTCCTATTAATGTACAGAATTCCATACACATTTTATAGTCTCCATTCTCTTTGCTTTTAAAAGTAAAATCATTTTCTGTTGTGAAACAAACAGAACCTTGGTTCTAACTCGGCAAAATCCAACTGTATCAGAATGGAAAGTCCCAGTTCAGGCTGGTCGCTAGGTGCTTCCTGACCTGAAGCAGGACACTTGATAACTGCTCACTCACTCACAGTGAGGATGGGTTCGTGTGGAACTTTCCATCCTTTCTCTGGCAGGCTGCTGAATGCAATGGTTTTTGTTTTCTGGGCTTTTTATATTTTTAAAAACATATTCATGCCTTTTGGTTTCATTTTGTCAAATGTAAGATGTTGTTAATTTACTGGACTCTTGTTTATTTCTTAGAAATCCTTACTAAAATCCCTATTAATAGCTGAGAGATAAGCCTTTGAAGAAAAGAAAAAGATTTTTTTCAACCTACGAACCAGGTTGAATAATGCAAGCTGATAACCAGCACTTAGCACATTTCTTAGAGACCTTCTGCAATAATTTTAGACAGGGGCATTCATATGGTAAAAATTACTCAGTTTTCAAACTCTCAGAAATACTCATTCTGATGCCAAACTTATGCAGAGAGGAACATATAATGTTGTGGATGTGATGGCTTACAATTTAAAAAGTCCTTAATGATTACTTGATCTGCTTCTTGAAATATGCTTCTTTACTACTTATTATAAATCATGACAGGTAATATGCAGATTATTCATCAGCACACTCGCTGTCTACTTATTCACCTTTCCCCAAAGTCCTAGAAGAGCATAAAGAGGTGCGTTATTCTCCAATAATTCTGCAGGTTGATTGTGAGCAACTCAATGTCAAAGGCTGTATCACTTTCCTGGATGTCTCCACCAATATAGCAGAGTCCCCAGAATTCTGTTGACTGACTAACACAGGCTGTCGCCTGATGAACACAGGCTGGGAACTTGTGATTCAGTAAGATAGAGGTTTTAGTGTGGTGCCCAGCAGATATATTTTGATGAAAAGTTTCCTCAGATGAACCTGGGTAAGGAACATCTATGCAGTATGAAAGCACATTTAAGGTCTTTCCAAAACGCTTGTTTTCTGCCAAGCAAACACAATGTCTATGAAGTCTGGGTCACAGAGCTTTAACTTCTCACACCCTCCAATTTGCTTTGTGGCATCCAAATCACAAGATACTCAGCTGCCTCACCAGGGAGTATTCTCAGGGTTAAACTCCACATTCTTGCCAGAGCGATGGAAAATGTATCACATTTATGCGAATTGATTTACTGTCTTACTTTGGGCAAGTGGTAGAATTAAGATTTCCTAGGAACAGTATGATGAATTTGCTCTGAGCAAGGAACTTCTACACAGTTCCTCTGAAACCTGGCCAGAGCGGTGATTGTTTTTGCTTTATTCATCTATTGTGCTTAAGTTCACAGAGTCCATTGTCTTTTTCGGTGTTTGAAGAATATATTGTAATCTCTTAATAGCTTAATAGAATGGCCTCTCTCCTTTATTAACCATAATATGGGATCTGGCCAATCCTGGAGAATTCAGAGCAGTTGGTAAAGTTGTCTTTACAGTGTGAAGCCTCTGCATTTTTTTCTCCACTGTGTAAAATATTTACTTATGAAGGAACCCACAGTGTTCATACGCACCTCCCTTGTAAAACTTACTATTAAGTCAGGATCTAGTATATTAATTTGCACAGAGGGGCAAGTCAGCTGTTAGGAGAGTATAAAGAACATGTGCTTGAATCAAGAGGCCAGTGCTCTTATCCTAGCTCCAGCAACTGTGAGCTGGGTCATCTGGGACACGTTACTAAGCTCTCTGAGCAAAATTGCGAGTTTCTGATCTGAACAAATTTAGATGACAGATTATGATGTAGAAGAAAATGTATCAGAATTCAACTCAAAATGACTTCTATAGGTTTTATGTATTGACCCGAAAAGATGTATTATACTAAGGGGAAAAAGCATGTTCTAGAATAACATGTATAGTGCTATCAGTTGTGTGGAAGGAAGGAAAGGAGAAAGAAAGGAAGGAGGAAAGGAAGGAGAGAGGGAGGAGAAATAAAGGAAAGAAGGAAGAGGGTAAATCAGGAAAGAATAAAATTTTAACTTTTAACTTTTTCCTTTGTTTTTAGAAAATCTAAATAATATAGAAGTGTATAAATAGTATCTGTTACTGTTGCTTTTTAAATTTCCCCAACAATGGCAAAATACTTTTTCCAGTTATGTGTTCCACTTACACAATGCATTAGCCCACAATCGGTATTTTTTTGGCCTGAATACATTTCTATTTACATGGCCAGAGCGCCCCAGAGGAAAGCTTTCTCGACTGATTCTGGCACTATATTTTCCTGTGCAAGAGTCTAGGGCAGATTCCTGACTTAATTTCTGGAGCTTAATATTCTTGGCATTCCATCCACTATACCTATTATCTGTCCAGCTACATTACCTTATGGTTTCAGTGAAGTTGGTCTTTGTTTTGCCTGATTGTCCTGATTCAGGCCACTCCATCTTGGGAACGATTTCTTGCCACCTCTTCATCAATTTCTCTCCATTAAGACTTTCTTTCTACCCCTTCGTATAGGTCTACTTCTTTCATAAATATTAATTCTAGAAATAAAATATATTTGAGAAAATACGGTCTAAAGAAGAAAATTTAAATAACCTGTAATCATTTTCCACTAGCATTTAAGTATACAACCATCAGTCTTTTATTAATTTTTCCCATGCCTTTTTCTTGAGAAACTTTGAGATGTAAGTTCACAGATTTTTGTCAGCTGTTTTAAACTTAAGATAACTTGGGAATTCTCCTAAGTCATTCTGTTTTCTCCAAAGCAAAATTCCATGAATGTATATTAATTTATTTAACCATCCCCTAAATCTGGATTCGGTCCCAACATTTTGTTATCATAAAATATGATACAGGAAACAGCCTTCATAGCATCTCAATTCAATAGCATATAAATTAAATTCAGAGAAATGGAATTACTGTATTATGAGAAAGTATGATATGCAAAAGTTTTCAACCGTACTGGCAAATCGTCTTTGGGAAATGTGTAATTCAACTCCCGGCAAGAGCAAATAGATGCTATTTCTCCACATCTTCATCAACTCTGCTCCAACATTTTTTTTAGGCCTGGATCAAGGCTCATTGTTTCATGAATGACTAGATTATCCTTAGTTTGAGTCAAGTCATCGCTTGCTCTCTACCACCTTCCACATCTACCACCTTTGCCTCCACCCAGTGTTTATATAAATTTTGTAGTATTGTCTCACTTGCTTGTCTTTTTCTATCATGTTACCTTTTTCCTCTGCAATTCTGTTATAATTCCCTTACGATACGTAAGACCACATTTTCAATGTCTTGTACACTAATTCTACTAGATTCCATTACCTTCCAAATTCTACCAATAGTCTACCAGAGATTACAGGCTTATTCTCCCAGAGACTATATCTGAATGAGTAATTGGTTTTAATCATCCGGCAAAATTTACTCACAGACATAACTTACTATCAGTGAATGGCACATTGTAAGACAAATTCAAGATAAATTTTTAACGTTCTTTCTAATTTAGAAACCATTTGTAAAATTACTAAATAGCCCCGCTTTGCACATGATGATATGTAATTTTCGGTTATGTCTTAAAGGTCATTTTACCCTTAGAATATCCCTCAATCTCAATAGAGCTAAAACCGAACACAAGGTTAAAAACTCTAAATTTCTGTGCTAATATTTCCCAAACAGAAACTATCTATACCAACTGCCAGAAAAAAATTCTTTCTTCTCTGTCTTCTATTATCAAAACACTATCAGTCTTAAGCCCATCTTGTTTGTTTAATGTTGAGACACCTGTGGTTCTTGTCTTACTATTTTTGGTTTGATAAGGATCTCTTCTAGGAGCGGAAGGAAAAAAGAAACTCCTGGCTAATTTAAATACAAAGGTAGAATACAAAAGAAGCCACCCCTACAATTACTTGCATTTGCTAGTATAAACATCATATTATTTCAAAAAAAAAAAAAAAGAAAAAAATCTCAAGTACAATAAAACTCAGTGGGAAACCATAGACTTGGCTGTTAGGATTATTAAGAGCAGCAGATCTGGGGACAGAGCTCCTCACAGGACAGTTCTGACTTGGAATGTGACTGCAGCACAGATCACTACTGATGTATGTGAGGGCTAATTTTCTATGCTGTTGTTAACCTAAAAATAGAAAGCCAAAATAAGAGGCAAGAAGTGTTTATTTCAGATTACGAAATTACAATCCAAGGGCACGGATGAAGGGCAGAAACCCAAATTTGGTCCCAATTCCAGGATGAAGGCAAAGGGTTTTTATGACAAAAGGAAGGGAAATAATTACATTTGTTGAGTTTTCACCAAATCTAGTGTATTCCACTCTTTCTAAACCACATACACTAGATTTGGTGAAGACTCAAAAAATGTTGCCTTGTTTATGCTCCAGCTTTTTTTCTGGTTGCCCACATGCTCTCAACAAGGAGTAGCAGGATCATATCAGAGTCCTTGCCGACTTCCTCATATAGACATAGTCATCACTGGCATGGTTGTTATTTAGCCAGGCAGATTTGGAGAAACACAGAAATTGTGGAACAGGAACAGAGGGCACCACAAACCCAGAAAACAGCTTCATCATGCTGCCAGCTCTGACTTTGCATTGTTTTTAGCTAGCAGTGTAAACCTCAAAGCAACAACTTTCACAGTCAATGGATGTAGTGTCTTTCCTGGGTAAAACTGGGAAGCTACTATTTCATCGGTAAATGCAATTTCTCTGGATCGTAAGCAGCAAACCATGATTAAAGGATAAAAATAGAGGGGAGGCAGCAGACCAAAGGTAAGAGATCCTGCTTGCAGCAGAGTCAAAACAGGGTGAATCAAAGTGCATTTAAGAAATGAAGAAGCTTTCCTGAAAGTCAAGTGCTATACACATATATAGAATTGTGTTTTTCTCTTGGACTATCCTGCACTATGTGGGATTTGTTGTATAGCTGATTCTGGCTCAGAGATATAGTAGAATCAGTTAGATAATGTATTGAAACCATAAACTGAATTAGCATTGAACTATGTATCATTTATGGTGTCTTTGGTTGCATGTAACAGAAAAATTCAATCCAACTGGCTCAAATGATACGGATAATGTATTATCTTTATAAGTCTTCCAAAGGTAAGCTAGCTCCAGGGTTGTTTAATTTAGTAGCTCGACGAAATCAAGAACCTATTTTCCTTCTATCTTTTTGTTCTTCCTTCTGAGGCAGGTTTGTCCTCAGACAGTCCCTTTCCTAATTAGAAGACAATGTAGCAGTTCCAGATGTCACAGCCAGGACGATGTCTAGACACAAGCACATATAGTCAAGAAAAATGAAGAATCAGGGAAATATGTTCCCCAAAAGGAAGAAGATAAACCTCCAGAACTGACTCTAATAAAACTGTGCTACATTTTACTTGACAGAGAATTCAAAATAACTCATAAAGATGTTCACCAAGGTCAAGAGAACGATGCATGAACAAAGTGAGAATTTCAACAGAGATAGAAAATGTTTTGAAAGTACTAAAAAGAAATCATGCAACTGAAAAACAATAATTGAACCAAAACCTTCACTAAGGGACTCAGCTTCAGAATAGATCAAGCAGAAGAAAGGATCAGCAAATTTGAAGAAAGGTCATAATAATTCCATAGGAGAGCAAAGAGGAAAAGAAGAATTAAACAAGTAAAGAAAGATCAAGGAATGGATGGGGCTCCATCAAATGCGCCATTGTACACATTCTGAAATGCCAGCAGAAAAAGAGAGAGAAAGGACTAGAAAGTTTCTTCAAGGAAATAATGGCTGAAAATTAGAAAAACATCAAGAAAACTAAGAGTTGGTTTCCTGGAAATATCAACAAAGTTGACAGACCTTTAGCTAAACTATAAAAAAGAAAGAAAGAAAGAAAGAAGACTCAAATAAATAAAATCAGAAATTAACGAACAGTATAAGTGATACTAGAGGGGGGAGAAGGGATAATAAAAGACTACCATAAACTATTACACACCGGCAAACGGGATGATCGAAAAGAAATGGATCAATTCCTAGAAACATAAAACCTACCATGACAAAATCATGAAGAAATATAGTCTGAACAGGCTTAGAAATGGTATGGAGATTGAATCAGTAATCAAAAATTTCCCCACAAAGAAAAGCCCAGGACCAGATGGTTTCATTTGTGAATTCTACCAAACATTTAAAGAAGAACTAAAGCCCATCTTTCTCAAACTGTTCCCAAAAATTGAAGAAGAGAGACACTTCTAAACTCATTTTTTGATGCCAGCATTACCCTGACACCAAAGCCAGACAGAAACATTGCAGATAAAGAACACAGCAGGCTAATATCCCTGGTAAGTAGAGTTGTAAAATTCCCTAACAAAATTCTAGCAAATTAAATCCAATACCACATTAAAAGGAGCATAAACCATGACCAAGTGAGAAGTGTCCCTGGGTTCTCAGATTAAATGATCTTACCACGATGAAATAAAAAATTTTTAAAAACCCGTATCTGGCACATTACTATGCCCTGGATAGATGTGGATAAACCTGGACACTTGACTGTGGCACACAAAGTGACCACATAATCTGCTTTCTTTGTGATTCACAAAGTTATAAAATCGATGGGTCCAGTAGCACTCACAGTAAAATAGAAGTGACATGTTGAGGACTGACCCTCAGAAGGACAAGAAGACATGCCTAAGTAACATGCCTAAGTTGTACCTATGTACCATACACCACGATCGCACCAATTCCTCTCTTGCTTGGAAATCATTCTGAGCTTGGTCTACCAATGGTTCATCTCAACACATTGGTGCAGGCTAGAAATGGAGAATGGTTGCATTAAAGATTTGTTCACGGGAGGCCTTGAAAGAAAGTGTAGAGGGAAAATCTTCCCAAAGCCTGGAGTTGCAAGCAATGCATATGGCCGTTTGCTTAGTGGCCTGAGGTGAAAGTATAGATAGATTTCTGGGCAGTGCCAAATAGCTTGGTTGTCTGGTCAAGGGCCTGAAGGAAAAGGATTGGAATATTAGAGATAAGAAGCTCATGGCAGAAGCATGCGGATGATTATATATGAGAGTGGGCACGAAGTGTAAAATATTTGGTTTCGCACATTAGCCATCTACCAGCAAGCGTCTGCTCTTTAAAGAAAAACCAAGTCGACAAAATTACTTAGCCTATCGTCATTAGCCAGCCTGTTAAATTAGCCATTCCACAAATGGCTCGTGAATGGAGTAGCTATGGTATCAAAGATGTGTGGGCTCAATGAACTCTCCCTTACCAAGCCTGATCTAGTTACTGCTGCTTTTTGGAAACCAACACTGAGTTCCTGATATGCCGCTGATTCTAGGCTGACGAGCTACATGATGGCAACTGAATTGCATCCTGGAAGAGCCAGCTGTTTGTCCTCACAGGGATAAGTACCTTTTCTGGGTATGGATTTGCCTCTTCTGCTTGCAGAGCATTAGTCAGCACTGTTTCCTTAGGGTTTAAAGATGCCTGATCCACAGGCATGGATCCCACACAGCACCACCTTACCAGAGGACACACTTCACAGTGAAGGAGGCTTGGAAGTGGGACCATGTCCATAGGACCCACTGGTTGTACCACATACAACAGCCAGAAGCAGCTAAACTCATAGAATGCTGAAATGGCCTCCTAAAGGCCTAACTGAAGCCCCGGCTTGCAGGAAACACTCTGGAATGATGATGTTGTCCTTCGGAATGCAGCGCATTTATTAAATTAGAGACTTTTGTATGCTGCTGTGTCCCTAGGAGGAAGAATACAAGAGTCTGGGAACCAACAGTGGAAGCATGAGTCACCCTACTTATTGCCACACTCAATGGCCCATCGGATAGTTTTGAGCTTTCCATCTCCTTAAACTCCGGGCTCCGTAGGATCTATATTTGTGCCAAGATCACACTCGTTGTGAGCTGTTCTCAATCAATGTCTATGGCATACTTGGTCCTGGGAGACGCAGGGTTCCACACATGGGTGACTTGTTGCGCTTAACACTTTCCTTAGATAGCATGTGGTCTAGAGGACTTTCACCAAACCTTCCCAACTTCCCTCCTTCACTTGGGGTCAAACACGCTTCATGATCCCATGGCTCTCCCAGTCTTCCCCAGCCTTCTCACCCGTTGTCTCACAGGTATCTCCCCTAATAGAATCCCTGCATATTTTATCATGTCTTGGCATCTGCTTCTCAGAAGACCCAGATTAATGCATCAAGGGTTTCGTTTGAGGAAACAACAACAACAACAACAACAATGACAACCAAGAATCAGCTCTGGTTACCCTAAGCAGAAAAATAATTAATTTTAAGGCTAACAGGAAAGTTAGAGATTCAGTCTCAGAAAATGGCAGGGACAAGAGAAGCTTTGCAGCCAAGCTACTGCCCAAATCACGCCAGTGGTAGAGTTCAGATGGAAAGCTGCTGCCCCACGGTGGACCTGGGAGTGTCTGCTAACACAAGATGCTGCACAACCTCCACCACCACCTCCACCATTTCTACGCTTAGCATGATTCCTTGTGTTTCTAATTCCTAATTTAAGTTCTTGGGCTGGGTCATTCAATAGGCCAGATGCAGGTAAGATTGCAGCGTCGTTTCCCCAGAAAGCAGCTCTGCAATGGAGAGCGGTGTGTAGGAGGTTTATTAAGCAGTCCCTTGGGAATCGACGCCTGTGAAAGGAAAGCAGAGACACCAGGATTGGGCAGAGGGAGAGCTGAGCTGAGATGCAGTTTCAACAGAAGAGTCAGCTTCACCTGTGGGGAGTTCTGACCCTGGGTCAGAGCAGAGCAGTCCCAAGTCAGGATGAGAGGACTAGGCCTTCATACCCATGTCTTGATTATTCGCTGGCTGCATCGCCTCCCCAGTACAGGGCGTATGTCCATGGTCAAAGCGGTTCTGTTCAGTTGAGAAAATTCTTGAGGGAGACTGACAGCCAAGGGCTGTCGGCAGCATTCTCAGTAGCTAGGATAATAAGTTTTTGGTCCTGAAGCGGGGGGTACGACTGATGTATCACAACATTCACCACAGGTAAGGTGTCCCTTGCCTTAGCTGCCATGATTGGACCTTTATGGATTTTGAGGAAGAGGCCAGACCCTAGTCCTGCCAAGATTCACACAAAGTTAAATTCCAAAAACAGGAAGGGAGTTCAA
The DNA here is from genome assembly GCF_902729225.1 of Pteropus medius. Lineage (NCBI taxonomy): Eukaryota > Metazoa > Chordata > Mammalia > Chiroptera > Pteropodidae > Pteropus > Pteropus medius. The sequence goes on along the minus strand of NW_024343940.1, from coordinate 78,742 downwards.
ATTCCAGACATGTAAAAATGTCCACTGCACCCGTGGACACAGTGGCAAGGAAGGTCTACCTACCTACAGAGCACTCTTCTGATTTTGAGCTGCAGCGGTGAGGTGGTAGCAGCCAGGATCACCTTATACCACACCAAAACCTGCATTCTAGCACCGCCACCAGCAGCAGCAGGAATAAATGAAGAATATCTTTCATTCGTAAGAGCTTTATCTGCCCCTGACTTTGGTGCCAAGCTTAATGGAGATGCAATCGAAGATCTTTGAGGAATAAACCAGTTCTGGGGGTGGGGAGAAGAATCTTGGTTTTGGCTGCAGGGGCAAGATAGGGGTGACCAGAACTGATCTGTGTATGTGTTACTACCTGGTGTCCTGGAGTTCTTAGAATTATCAAGGGAAAGGTGATCCCCAGAAGGAATGAATATGCTTGTAAGATCCCTAGAATGAATGAATATGTTTGAATCAAGTTTTAATTTGAATAAATTGAAAAAGTGACTTTGTATCACAAGTGGTCATTTAAATTGCAAGTATATTTTTATACACACTGTGATACTCAAGCATTGCCTGGAGAGTGGAACTCAGTATAAGGTAATAATCCACGTCGACCTCCATGTAAGAGAATGCATCTAAATTTTTTAAATTCTATTATCAAGCTATTTTATCTGTAGCAGGCTTCTGCGACATGCACGTGCAGTCATCCTTCAAGTTCTAAGTGTCACTCCCTGATACCATCTTCTCTATTGCTCTTTCCTCTTGGTCCACAGAAGCTACTGTGCCTCTATTGTGTTTCTATAGCACTTTTTTACAGTTGGCATCCTCTGTATCCCTCCTGATGCCTTATTTCATGCCTCTCGCTTCTGCTGGAATGAGCCTCCTTGAGGGACAGTTCTATTCATATTTGCTTCCCATGAATTCTGGCATAAAATAGATGAGTACCCATAAACTCAGAGATTTGAGCACAGCATTATAGTGCACCGATTACTCCAACCATTAATGTCTTTCCAGTTTACTTCCCACAATAACTAAGCTGACGGTTTGGACACGGTTTGGTATGATGGAGGCTAGAGCTTGGTTAGGTTAGGTAGACTTCAGACATGTTCCTGACAGTGAGCCTGAGACTGGCTAATAGCCAGGAGTCCCTTGAGGGAGGCTATAGACAGTTATCGTAGGTGGTATGGGAGTGTAGATGACCAGTCACGGTCAGGACTAAGGAAAGGGGGCACTGGAAGCAAGGCTGGGATCTGAGCCAAGCTAGGCTTGCTTCCATAGGATCTGGCTGCCCATTCAAAGCCTGTCTTTCCCCAAAAATCTCCAGAAGGAGATCACCCTCATGCTAGAGCACAGCCTGACCCTTCAGTGGTGGGAGGTGCTGTGCCTTGTCTAATTATTGTAGCAATGTTTAATAAGATGGTGGGGTAAGCCAGCCACATCATAGAGAAGGATTCCCCCAAGTTTTAGGAAATTTTGACATCATTTATTGACTTATCTGTTCATTCATTCATTCTTTCATTCATTCAACAATCTATACCATAAACTTAAATCTGAACATTTTCCAACTGGACAGTAAGGAAACTAAAATCTATAAATACCTACCCCCCACTTCACACAATCTCTTTCTCCTTTTATCTCTGTATTCCCTCCACCTGGAAGGACATTCATTACTGGAATGCTCTCATGGTCTTCTTTGCTGCATGTGTACAAAAGGCCTGCCTGAATGGGGGACAATCAGCGACCAGCTGAGTCAGCTTTCTAATGTTGGGGTTTGGTATTAGAAAGATGGTTTGCTGCAAGTATAAATCACGATCTTCTTTATCAGCTTACCCTTTGTAAACTCATAATTTGGTCTCCTCTAAACCTAACTCCATTGTTTTGTTTTTCAATTGGTGTCTGAAATTGGATGGGGAACATTGATGCTATACATTGAGCCTTATCAACCACCTAACGATAATCACTGTATTCTCCTTTCGCCCTATGTTTACTTGGACTTTTAACCTTCCCTTTTCCCTCTCTTCATCAACAACTACCAGACCAGAGGTCATACTTGCTTTAAACTTTTTCCTTAACAATCTGAAAGGTACAAGTCATATTTCTTTGTGGAAAAGTTGGAAAGTAGTTTCTTCTCATAGCACATCATCTATAAACCGAAGACATCTTGTCATACTCCCAAAGTTAGTGCGTCTGAAAAACGTGTCAACAGACATCTAGAGACACTTTAAACCTCAGAAAAGCATGTAAGTTTCATTCATTCACACTGGTATTCGAAAGCATTTGAACAGACTATATTGAACTTTATTTTTTTGCTTTGGATAGCAAAACTTTATAGATAGTTTAAGTAAATACTATAAGAATAATTTTTAAAGAAAATAATTTATGCTCATGAGGAACCTTAATTAGGTTTCAGTACCCTTAATCAATTTAGACATACCCATTTACATTAAACCATGCTTATTTCTCTATTAAAGTAGATTAAGTTTTCTGAAGATAATTTAATCAACTATATTATCAGCTCAACTTCATATGATACTGTCAATTTGAGTGAACTTCTTTTTGACTAACTAGTCTGAATGAGTGAAGTTTAGTATAGTATTTCAATTCTGAACAATCAGATGTTCCAGAAAGGTCATAACAGAAACAATTCAAATTCTACCTAAGTGCTTGCTCTAAGCCAAGGATTATATTTGGCATTCTCTCATATTTACTCTGAAGACTCTAGTTATTATATTTTTAATATATAATTTTAATGATTAAACCTGACTGGTGCCTATAAAAAGTAATTCACTCTACCAGTGTAAAAAGAGCCACATATTCTGGGTTTCTGAGAATAACGTATCTCTGTTAGAAGTGGTAGAAAGAGCTACAGAAAATAAAAAATAATATGGAATGTTGACCTACAGATTCATTTAACAAAACTTGAGACAAAATTAAGGAAAATGTTGACAAACAATTAAAACAAAAATAAATCTTCCATAGTATCATAGAGCACAGGCTGGCAAACCACAGCTCAGGGACCAAATACGACCTGTCACCTGTTTCTGTACAACCTGCGAGCTAACAATGGTTTTTACATTTTTAGACGATTGAAAAAAAATAAGAAGAATGATATTTCACGGGACATGAAAATTATAGGAAATACAACTTACAGTATTCTAAGGTTTTATTGGAAAACGGCCATGCTCACTCATTTAGGTATTGTCTATGACTGCTTTGGCTCTATGATGGCAGAGTTAAGTTTTTGCAATAGGGGCTATGTGGATCTAAAAACTATTTACTATGGAGCTCCTTACAGAAAGGTTTGCTGATCCCTGTCATAGAACATAATGGGAAAGAAATCTCTACCATTATATAATCCTACCCCCAGTACAATGGCAGCTAGGTAAATTTAAAACTTCATGATTCTAATGTGACATATGCTTTATTTAACAGTTTCTGATCATCTAAAGTTAATGAGAATTCTCTATGACACTGAGGCAGAGAAATAAAGACACACGTACTCTAAAATAAAATGTTAGAGAAAATGCCATGATAATATGTTTGCTGTTGTATATTCCTTTATTCTAAATATAAAAAGTGAGAATGCGGATATGTAATCAATACCTCAAGGGGAAGGAGAAAAATAAATTCTAGCTTCAAGACCACTGGCAAAATTCTTTGTGCATTCTGGAATTAAACGGAAAACTCGGACGCTCCAAAATTATTCTCACTTTCCTTGTTTAAAACAACGAATAACCTATTTGCCTGTATCTTTGTGTTTTTTAACCTCTTTTCTATGTTTATACTTTTCTTCATATAATTATCATAATTTCGTTCTTTATCACATTCTTATAATTTTCTCTAAAAAGGGAGATGGGATGCTATTTTTCTCGCTATATAGAAGCGACTTCCACATTCTTGGTTTTCTTGTTCTTTTTCAGCCTACTTCAGTACCATCAACCACTTACATATTCCCTGATGAATTTCTCTCCTCATATTTAGACTTTCCGTTTTTCTGACTTTCTATCATTTCTCTGGTACCACTTCCCAATCCCATTCCACCTCCACATATTTTCATTTTCTTGTGGATTTCCTTCTCCATGACTCATCCAATTTCCCTTCTTTTCCTTTAGCTTTGAACCTCACCAGCACCTGCTCATCTAATCTCTGATTTCTACCCTCAGACCTAGGATCCTATCCAAATGCAAATTCTTTTCTCACATCCAAACACACCTGCCAACTGCTCTTCATCACTTCACACAATCATAACGTCTCTCCACTGTCCCTGCTCCAATTAAGCCACCATCGCTTCTGTGAGCATATGGTCCTACACTGTGCCCTATTCTCTGTATCCGGGAAGATGCGTCCTGCCAAGGACACATGATTATGAGACCTGGAAATGCTCACTTCTACTCTGTTTCATTTTATGTGAAACTATAATGCAGTAGAAGGCATATTCAAAGAGATTCTTTTGCCTATTATTAGATTTGAACCTGTTCTAGAGCAGATAAATCGCCAAAGAAATCACATTAGCAATTGAGGCTGAAAGGCAATAAAAATAAAAAAACAAGAAAGAGAATAGAAGAAAAAGTATACATATATATCATACTCACACGCAAACAAACACACGCACATCTGTGTTTATTAATATAAATATTCATATTTTACTTATCATAATATGTTTGGCACAGCCACCTTTTCTAATTACCAAAATCTTATCATTCCTATTAATCTGGGCCTCGCGAAAATTCAGCTAAAAATGTGATTGGTCTGTACTTCAATTGGATCAATATTATTCCATACACATGTGATTATCACTTTATACTTTTAAGTTTCTTTCATAAAAAAGTCTCATTTAGTTGTTAGTTACAAGCAGTCTGGGACCTACCTCATTTAGTATTTTTGGCTCATCTGAAATTGTTGACAGAACATACTTTAAAGTTAAAGACAAATCTAACTGGCAAGATATTGAGCAACTTCATTGCCCTTGCTATTATAAGAGAATGCAGTGTGATATCAGAGCTCAATTCAAGGTTATCGACCATCTCAAAGGGTTATAGTGGTTAAACACCATATATAAAAATCAACTTAAAATGGATCAAAGACCTAAATGTCAGACCTGATACTATAAAACTATTAGGAAAAAACATAGAGGAAAAGCTTCATGACATTGGAGTTGGCCATTATTTTTTCGGTATGATATGACACCAAAAGCACAGGTAACAGAAGTAAAAATAAATAAATTGGACTACATCAAAATTAAAAACTGTGCATCAAAGGACACAATCAATAGACTGGAAAGGCAACCTAGGGAATGGGAGAAAATATCTGCACATATTATATCTAATAAGAATGAATATCTAGAACTTATAAAGATATCCTACAACATAACAATAAAAATAAATAACACAATTAAAAGATGAACAAAGGATTTGAATAGATGATCAACATCATGATCATTAGGAAAGTCAAAATCAAAACTACAAGGATATTATCCTCTCATACCCATTAGGATGGCTACTATCAAAAAACAACAAAAAAAATAAACAAAATAAAAAAAAAAACAAGGGGGAAGAAGAAGATGGCAGACTAGGTAAAAGTAGGGTTTACCTCCTCCCAGGTCTGCATTGAAATTTTAACCAAATTATAAAATAATCAATGTAGAGAATCACCTGAAGTCCAGCTGATCATACACGTATGTCTGATAATATAAAGAAGGAGCCACACCGAAGCAACTTCTGACTGGTCCCATAAGAGGTACAAAGGATGGTCTCGACAAGTACAAAGTCCTGCTAGAGCACATCCCACTCGTTAGGGTAGGCCTCCACATAGCAATTCATACTCTGTGGGTGCAGCCAATTCCCAGTTAGTTAGCCCAAGCATTAATCCCATTCCCTGATGTACTAAATTCAAAAAAAAAAAAAAAAGGCTTAGCTACAACAGAAGATCACGCACAACCCATACAGAGATCACATCCAGAGCCCCCAGCACGGGGGATCAGTAGAGTACACCACTGGGTCACGCAGGACACCTTCCACATAAGGCCATTTGGCCAAAGCTGAGAGGCAAAACAAAAATATTCCTAACACATAGAAATGAACACAAAGAGGCTAATAAAACGAGAAAACAAAGAAGCATGCCATAAATGAAACAACAGGAGAAAACTCCAGAAAATAAGCTAAATGAAATGGAGGCAAGCAACTACCAGAGACAGAGTTCAAAATAATGGTTATAAGGATGCTCAATGCATTTAGGGGAAGAATGGATGAGCACAATGAGAACCTCAACAGTGAGACAGTAAGCATAAAAAAAGGACATAGAAACCATAAAAAGAACAAACAGACAGAAATGAAGAATACAATAACTGAAATGAGGAATACACTAGAAGGATTCAACAGTAGATCGGATGAAGCAGAAGATCGAATCAACAAATTGGAAGACAAGGTAGCAGAATACACCTAATCAGAACGACGAAAAGAAAAACTAATTTTAAAAAATGAGGATAGTTTAAGAGCCCTCTGGGACAACACGAAGCATTGTATCTGCATCGTAGGAGTACCCGAAGGGATTGAGAATCTATCTGAAGAAATAATGACAGAAAATTTCCCTATTTTAGCAAAGGAATTAAATGGACAAGTTCAGGAAGCACAAAGCATCCCAAACAAGAGGAATTCAAATAGATCCATACTGAGACACGTCATAATTAAAATGCCAAAGGTCAAAGACAAAGAGGAAATCTTAAAAGCAGCAAGAGGAAGGCAGCTAGTTACTTACAAGGGTACCCCCATAAGGATGTCTGCTGATTTTTCAATGGTAACTTTGCAAACCAGAAGGGACTGGCAAGAAATATTCAAAGTTATGAAGAACAAGAATCTACAACCATGAATACTCTACCCAGCAACACTTTCGATTAAATTTGAAGGTGAGATAAAGAGCTTCCCAGAAAGCTTAAGAAATTCATCACCAACAAGCCAGTATTACAAGAAATGTTAAAGGGACTTCCGTAAAAAAAAGAAGGGATAAAAAAGAAAAAGAAAAAACATATACGAATAATAAAATGGCAGTAACGATGTACCTATCAATAATCGCTTTAAGTGTAAATGGATTAAATGCTCCAATCAAAAGACATAGGATATGGATGGATAAGAAGACAAGACCCATGCATATGCTGTCTATGAGACCCACTCAGATCAAATGACACTCACAGACTGAAAGTAAAGGGATGGAAAAGATATTTTATACAAACGGAAATGAAGAAAAAGCCAGGGCAGCAATACTTATATCAGATGAAATAGACTTTAAAAGAAAGGCTATAAGAAGAGACACGGAAGGGCATTACACAATGATAAAGGGACAAATAAATCATATATTTGTTATATGTTAATATATATGCACTCAACATAGGAGCAATTACTGACTGACATAAAAGGAGAGATCAACAGTAATACACACACAGTAGGAGACTTTAACACCCCATTGACACCAATGGACAGATCTTCCAGACAAAAAATCAACAAGGAAACAATGGACCTGAAAGACACACTAGACCAGATGGATTTCATAGATATTTTCAGAGCGTTTCACCCTAAAGCAGCAAAATATACATTCTTCTCAAGCGTACATGGCACATTTTCCAGGATAGACCACATGTTAGGATGCGAATCAAGTCTTAATAAAATTAAGAAGATTGAAATCCTATCAACCATCTTCTCCGATCAAAATGGTATGAAACTAGAAATCAACTACTAGAAAAAAACTGGAAAATACACAAACGCATAGAGGACAAACAACATGCTACTAAACAGTGAATGGGTTAACAATGAGATCAAGGAAGAAATCAGAAGATACCTAGAGACCAATGAAAATGAAAACACACCGACTCAAAATTTATGGGACACGGCAAAAGCAGTCCTTAGAGGGAAATTCAAAGCAATACGGGCCTACCTCAAGAAACAAGAAAAAGTTCAAATAAACAAGCTGACCTTACACTTAAAAGAACCAGAAAAAGAATAGCAAACAAAGCCCAAAGTAAATAGAAGAAAGGAAATCATAAAGATCAGAGCAGAAATAAATGAAATAGAGTCTAGAAAAACAAGACAAGAGATTAATGAAACCAAGAGCTGGTTCTTTGAAAGGATAAACAAAATTGACACACCTTTAACCAGACCTATCAAGAAAAAAAAGAGAGAGGATTCAAATAAATAATATCAGAAATGAAAAATGAGAAATAACTATGGACTCCACAGAAATACAAAGAATCCTAAGAAAATACTATGGGCAATTATATGCCAACAAATTGAACAATCTGGGAAAAATGGATACAGTCTTAGAAACATACGATCTCCCAAGACTGAGCCAAAAAGAAACAGAAAATCCAAACTGACCAATTACTACCAATGAAATCAAATCAGTAATCAAAAACCTCCCCCAAAACAAAAGACCTGGACCAGGTGGCTTCATAGGCGAATTTTACCAAACATTCAAAGAAGAATTATCACCTGTTCTTCTCAAATCATTCCAAAAAATTCAAGAAGAGGGAAGGCTCTCTAACTCCTTTTATGAGGCCACCGTTATCTTGATTCCAAAACCAAAGACATTACGAAAAAAGAAAACTGTAGGCTGATATCTCTTATAAACATTGATGCAAAAACCCTCAGCAAAATATTAACAAACTGAATACAGCAATACATTAAAAATATCATAAACCATGATCAAGTTGGATTTATTCCTGGGATGCGAGGTTGGTGCAATATCCTCAAATGAATTAAGGTGATACACTACATTAACAAGTCAAAAAATAAAAACCATATGATCATCTCAATAGACGCAGAAAAAGCATTTGACAATATCCAGCATCCATTTCTGATAAAAACTCTCAGCAAAGTGGGAATGGAGGGAACATAACATAATAAAGGCCATATATGACAAACCTACAGCTAACATTGAATTCAATGGGGAAAGGCTAAAAGTGGTTTCCTTAATATCAGGAACAAGACAAGGATGCCAACTTTCACAACTCTTCTTCGACATTGCATTGCAAGTCTTAGCCACAGCAATAAAATAAGAAAGAGAAATCAAGGGTATCTGAATTGGAAGAGAAGAAGTAAAACTTGTTATTTCCTGATGACACGATACTATATATAAAGAACCCTAAAGTTTCCACCAAAAAAAAAACTGTTAGAACTGATGGATGAATTCAGTAAAGTAGCAGGATACAAAATTACTATTCAGAAGTCAGTGGCATTTCTATACACCAAGGATAAGCTTTCGAAAAGAGAAATTAAGAAAACAATCCCATTTACGATTCATCAAAAACAATAAAATACCTGAGGATCAAATTAACCAAGAAGGTAAAAGACCTGTTCTCAGAAAATTATGTTATTGAAAAAAGAAATTGAAGAAGATACAAATAAATGGAAGCATATACCGTGCTCACGGGGAGGAAGAATTAACATCATTAAAATGGCCATACTACCCAAAGCAATCTATAGATTCAAAGCAATCTCTATCAAAATACCAATTGTTCTCAGAGAGCTAGAACACATAATCCTAAAATGTATATGGAACTGTAAAAGACCCCAAATAGCCATGGCAATTTTGAGAAAGAAGAACGAAGTTGGAGGTATCACACTAGTTGGCATCAAACTATACTACAAGGCTACAGTAATCAAAAGAGCCTGGTACTGGCATAAAAACATACATCGATCAATGGAACAGAATAGAGAGCCAAGAAATAAATCCATGCCTATATACTCACTTAATATATGACAAAGGAGGCAAGACTGTACAATGGGGTAAAGACAGCCTCTACAAGAAATAGTGCTGGGAAAATTGGACAGAGACATGCAAAAATAAAAAAAGAAACTGGACCACCTTCTGACACTGTATACGAGAATAGGCTCAAAATGGATTAAAGCCTTAAATGTAAGACTCAAAACCATGAAACTTCTAGGAGAAAACATAGGCGGTAAACTCTCTGATATTGCTAACAGTAATTTCTTTTCTGGTATATCTCTTTGGGCAAGGGAAACAAAAGAAAAAATAAACAAATGGGACTACATCAAATTAAAAAATGTTTGCACAGCAAAGGAAACCATCGACAAAACAAAAAGACTACCGACTGAATGGGAGAAGATATTTGCTCATGATACATCTGATAAGAGGTTAATATCTAAAATATATAAAGAACTCATACAACTCAACGACAGAAAAACGAACGATCCAATTAAACATCGGGCAGAAGGTCTGAATAGATATTTCTCCAATGAGGAAATACAAATGTCCAATGGACATATGAAAAGATGCTCAAGGTCACAAATCATCAGAGAAATGCAAATTAAAACCACAATGAGATATCACCTTATACCTGTCAGAATGGCTATCCTCAATAAATCAGAGAGCAACAAGTGCTGGTGAGGATGCGGAGAAAAGAGAGAGAACTCACACACTGTTAGTGAGATTGCAAACTGGTACAGCAACTATGGAAAACAGTCGGGAGGTTTCCCCCAAAATTAAAAATGAATCTACCTTTTGACCCAGCAATTACACTTCTAGGTATTTATCTAAAGAAAACCAAAACAATAATTCTTAAAGATCTGTGTACCCCTATGTTCATGGCAGCACCATTTACAATAGCTAAGCTGTGGAAGCAATCTAAATGCCCATCAACAGATGATTGGATAAAGAAGTTATGGTTCATATATACAATGGAATATTATTCAGCCATTAAAAAATGAAATTTTACCATTTGCAAAGACATGGATGGACCTAGAGGTTATTTTATTATGCTTAGTGAAGTAAGTCAGACAGAGAAAGAGAAATATCAAATGATTTCACTTATATGTGGAATCTAAGGAACAAAGAGAACAAACTAATCAAAAACAGATTCACACATATAGAGGACGATCTGGTGACGGCCAGAGGGTAGGAGGGTTGGGGGACTGGAAGAAAGGTGTGAAGGGTTAAAGAAGTACAAATTAGTAGTTGATAAATGGTCAAGGGGGCAGAGGAGCATGGCATAGCGAATGCAGTCAGCATTAGTGATAGTAGAGAACCAAAGGAGAGAAAGAGCAATTAGGGAAATCATTTTATAAACTATATAAATGTCTAACCAATGTACTGTATGCTTGAAACTGATAATAAAATAAAATAAAAAACAAAACAAAATAGAAAATAAGTGTTGGCAAAAACAAGAAATTGGAATCGTTTGGCATTGTTGATGGGAATGTAAATGGTGCAATTGCTATGAAAAACAGTATGGAGTTTCCTCAAAAAATGACAAATAAAATTATCATATGACCTAACAATTTCACTTCTGGGTATATTCTCCAAAGAATTGAAAGCAGGGTCTCAAAGAGATATTCGCATCCCCATGTCCATAGCAGCATTATTTCAAGAGTCCATCAATGAATGAACGGATAAATAAAGTATGACATATACATAGAATGAAATATTATTCCGCCTTAAAAAAGAATAAAATTCTGACCCAGCTACTACGTGGATAAACTTTAAGGACGTTATGCTAAGTGAAATAAACTGATCACATGCATACACAATACTGTATGATTCTCCTTAAATGAGGTCTCTATAGTAGTCAGATTTATAGAAACAGAAAGTAGGATGGCAGTTGCCAGGGACTGGGGGTGCAGGGAATGAGGAGTTGTTTAAAGTGTATAGGCTTTCAATTTGATAAGATGAAAAGTTCTGGAGATTTGTTGTATGACAATGTGAATACACTTAACACTATTGAACTGTACACTTAAAAGTGGCTGAGTTGGTAAATTTCATGTTATGTGTGTTTTACAACAATTTAAAAAAAATTAGAAGAGGCTAAGAGCCTCTCATTTTGTAGTATAATTCATAGTCCCCTCCCTTCCTTACCATAACAATCCTCATCCTTTTATAACAAGAAAGAGAGCAACTTTTATGAAAGAGAACAGAGTGAGCTTTGGCATTTGCCTGTGATCTGGATAAAGTATGCAGTAGGGTCCAGTCTTGATGGCTCAGAGCCATAAACATAGTCCCCAAATACCAAGATCAGGAAAATCCCACATGAGCATATTTAGAAAAGGTGTGGGACCCAGTTCTTATGACATTCCAATCACAACAAAAGTCTGTGAAACATACAGAAGTTCAATCAGAATGCCAGGCTGACATCTGGTGGAGTATTACCGCCCTTCAAAGCACTTCACATCAGTGGGAAAGAGTTTTAGCAGCAAAAGGGAAATTGAATGAACTCCATGTCCACTGCAAGACCTTGGCCCCTTAGAACCCAATTCTGTGAGTATACCCCTTCCCCACCCCATCTCCTTTGATTACCTCCAACAATTGCCCTACTGTACTACCTGAGCAAACAGCCATAAAGTCCAAGGTCAACTGGTTACTGACGAGCCAGGACTAAAGTTTTCCTGACTTAGGAAAGGTAAATTACATCATTCTAGAGGGCCTTACATAATTTCCTTTCAATGACTGTCCCATGGAAGGTATATGTAGCAAATTTCCTGACACTGGAAACTACATAGGGGAATGTGCTATAACTGCCCTCAGAGGAAAGCCTAGGCAGACATGAGAATTGATGCTTTGAATAAGAAAACCACGAAGAGTTGACACTCGCTTTGAGGAACCAGTTTCTGATTATGAGAACTAGAGCAGCTGCTACAGTAAAAATTCGGGAAACTAAAACCATGCATGGAGAAATCTCAGAGAGTCACCAGAAACTGGGGATAGGGCAGAAGAAGTAGGTAGATAAACACAACGGTAGGAATCAGATGTTCTAAAAGCCTCGATGTCTAACATTCCTACTCTGGAATAACTAGTTATCCCAGTATTTTGGGAGACAGTTTGATGCCGGCTTTTTTAATTTGTGGGGGTTTAGGGTTGTTTGTGTTTGTTTTTTGCACATGCCAAAGTCTGAGTTGAATGATAATCTTGAAATCAGGAAACTTGGCATGGTGTCTTGAACATATTTGAGGCCTTAAAACATGGAAATGGGCCTGAGCTGCTTTTGACCTACTTAATAAGAGAGCCAACCCATGTATTAGGCATTGTGGCAAATCGAGAATTTTTTTGTCAGACACACTGTTCTGACATGATCAGGAGGGACTATAAGAAAACTACCCCAGGGCTCACTGACCGTCAGAAGTTCCAGGCGTTTGGCAAATCACACAGCAGCAAGGAGGTTCTCCATTGCTCTGCTATCCTCACAGGGATGAAGGGAAGCTTGGACCCTTGGGCCTGGATGCATAGAGACCTCTTAGGAATTTTCCAACTTCTCCATTCGTGCAGCTGAAGGAAGAATGCAAACTCAGACGCGTGGCCAAGTATTTATTCAAATGCTCTCCACCCCTCAAGAGTCATGGTTCTCAACTGTGGCTGCACGTTAAGACACATTTGAGAAGCTCTGAAAATATATTACTACAGCCTGAAAGCAAGGTGGTGACAACAGAGACATCATTTTTTAATCTCTCTGAATCGCCTCACACTCTTCAACAAAAAAGAAAACGAGAAGGGAACAAGTAGGATAGCGAAGACAAACAAACAAAAAACCATAGGCAACAGCTTTACCGAATAAAGTGATGAGATACTCTAAATAAGCCAAAATATGAGTAAGAGTCAAACTACCAGCAGCACCAATATCCACATAACACGAATAACTGCTCAGGAGGAAAAGGCCAAGGAAATTCAGATGGCCCTGAGAACTTGGAAAACAAGAAATTGCCAATAGGCAATTACTCCAAAAGAAGGGACTCAAATCAGAATACGAGGTTGGCAGGCCAATCTAAAACAACAGCCAAATTTGGGAGGGAGACTTACAGGCTTAAATTGCGGGATAAGTACAAGGGCTGCAGGAAGGTTGGCTGGAATGAGTTGGGCCATAAGAGTTCTCAAAACACCATTTTCTGGGAAATCAGCCAGTCACCTGGTGGCAGACTGACTACGCAGTACTATTACCATCATAGCAGGTACGCTATTTTGTTCTCACTGAAATACACACTTGTACTGAATACAGATTTTCCTTCCGTATCTGCAAAGTTTCTGCTAAGACTACTATCCACTGACTGCCTTATTTATATTTATGTTATTCGATAAAGAATTATTCCTTATCAAGAAACTCATTTTTCAGCAAATGAAGTGCACTTACTGGCTCATGCTCATAGAACCTCCTGGTCTTACTATGTTCTCTTACCCTGAAGCATATGACCTGATGGGTTTGTAGAATAGACCTTTAAAGATAAAGTGCCAACTGAGGGAAACACCTCGTGAGGCTGGAGTACTATCTTCTATGATGTGGTATATCCTCTAGATCAATAACCAATATATCGTGCTACTTCTACCAGCAGGATTCATGGACCCCAGAACCAAGAAGTGGCTTCCAAGAAAGTGGTTCCTCTCGCTACTCCATGGCCTTGGGCTATGCAGGTCTACATATCTTAGTTCTCAAGGGAGAAATGCTTCCAACAGGGGACAGAGCAATGGTGGTTGAGACTACTACCTGAAGCTCCAGGGTTTGAAACAGACAGAAAACAAATAATTACAAACATGAGTGTTATAAAAAGGAAAGTATTGAGTATTTAATAAATTCTGTATCTGACTGAGGTTAGGGTCCCGAAGGAGGAGAAGCATGATGGAGAGTGATGAACTATCCCTCCCCATGGGGCAGACTCTAGGAGGTGCATGCACAGGAGGCCGGAGCACCCTGGGACCAGGCAGATTTAAGAAATCTATTACTGGAAATGTGACAAAATAGAGAAAGTGAAAACTAGAACTCCTCAAGAGAGTTGAAAGGAATCACTTGATAATCTTAGGATGGGTACCAGGTTGGAAATCTCCAAAGGAAATACTAAAAAATGACATCCTCTTGAAATGCTCAAAAGTACTATTTAAGGAGAGTGACTCTGGTGAATAGCAGAAATCTCGTTTTGCTGAATAGGTTTTCATGTTTGGGGCAAGAGTGGAACAGATGGATGATAGAGGAGAGGCTTATGGGGCTTATGTATACTACACACATACATGGACTTATGCACACTTGAAAGCACCTGGAGTTATTGGTCTGGTCTGGCTGTGAACTTGTCTCAGTCTGATTCTGTTTCAAAGAGAAGAACATCGAAAGAGAAAAGGCCTGGTTCAGAGAGTGAGACAGGTCAATAACTTCAATGATTTATAATACCCCAAATTATTGCATGAAACAGTTATCTGTCAGTGGTATTTTCAGTGGAACCAAGAATCTCCCTGATCAGTAATTGTATGGAAATCCCTATGGGACTTAAATTTGGAGATAACTTCTCAATAAATATCTGAATGACAAAGCAGTGGGAAGATCCCCATTGAAGAACCCCAAATGCTAATTAATGAAAAGGTGTTATAAATTTCAGAAAATTATTCCATTACTAGCAAAGAAAACTTAAAGAAAGTTTATAGAAAATTGTAAAGTGCAGTCAGGGGCACATAGGAGGATACAAAACATATTCTAAGCAACTTATATTGTCTGGTAATTACTCAATATAAAGAAATTAGAAGTTCTCTTAGCTGTATGGTCTTGGGCAAGTGACTTAACCTCTGCAGGCCTCCATTGCATAAATCAAATGAAGATTTGATATCTGAAGTCTGCCTTGGCTGTGAAATCCGTGGGGCTGTGACTGTTCCATCAGGTAAAGGTCAATTTTAAATTCACTACCACATTCCCTTTTCCTCTTTGATACTGGCTAGGTCATTTCCACGAGAAATAAGAGCCTTTCGCCCTCTTAGCAGAGAACTTGTTCTTCTTTTACACATTCAAGACACTCCTGCAATCCAGTCCCAGGGATCCAGAGCAGGCTCGCTCCTGTCCCTGGGGCTCCATCTCAGCTTTGCACTCTCAGAAACTTGGGGTCATCCTTGACTTCCCTCCCTTCCTAGTCACCCAAGTAGGACATTTTGTAGATGTTCTCAAAACAGCTCTCTCTACCAACAGCCACCGCCACGTACAAAACACGATTATTATCAAAGAAAAAATTATAAACAATTTTGGAAAAAATTTTACTTGCGTTGCACAGGAACCAGACTTTCAGAAAAAGTGGCTTCCTAAATAGAGAAAAGAAGACACATTTGCAGCTCAATTCCTATATGTAGTCTGTAGTTCTGTTTGCATAATGATTGTGTGAGTTTTAATAAAATTTACCTTGGGATGCAGAACTTCTAAGCTATAACAGATGGTGTTCATTACCCAAAATGGTGGATGAGGTTAGTCTAAGGGCAAGATGTCAGTTTCCTTTTTATGATTATTTTTCACTTGAACCATTATAATAGTCTCCAAACTGATCTCCCAGCATCCTTTCGGCCCCTTCCAATCTGTCCTCCATTCTACAGGCAGGATATGCTGCATAAAATTATGCGTCGAGCCATATAATGGCCCTAGAACTCTCTCTCTGGAATACTCCATCCTCACCCCCATCTGTTTAAATCCCATTCATTCTTCATGTTGCTTCTTTGTCATTTCTCCATTTCGCCCCTGGGAAACCATCCCTGACCACCAACCCCCCTCCCTCACCTACCCCACACACTTAGATGCTCTCTTCTGTGCTTCAATCACATCTTCTTATTTAGTCCTTTTGTAGTTCACACTTGTTCACTTGAAGGTGACTTGTTTATCTTCTTGTCTTCCTCACTAACCTGTGATTCTCACAGGAATGAAGATTAAGCCTATCTCATTCATCACTGTGTTCCCAGAAACTAGCACAGCACTCAGTCCATAGTGAGCACTCGATAAACATGTATGTATATATATTTAATAAATAGATATATAATAAATATGTATATATATATATTTATTATGGTGACATTGGTTAATGAAATTCAGTAAGTTTCAAGTATACAATTCAAGAGTAAGTCATACATTGCATTGTGTGTTCACTGTCCATAGTTCGATTTCTTTCTGTCTCCACATATTTGACCCCTTTAACTTCATCTACCTTCCCCGTCCCCTCTCCCCCCCTACCTACTCTGGTAACCAGTAGTCTATTGTCCGTGTCCATGAGTCTCTGTTGTTTGTCATATTTGTTTGTTGTTTTTAGGTTTATAACCTCACATATGAGTGATATCATGTTGTTTTCAACTTCTCTTGTCTGGCTTATTTCGCTTAGCATGATTATCTCAAGGTCCGTCTATGTTGCTGCAGATGGCATTATTTCATCTCTTCTTATAGCTGAGTAATATTCCATTGTCTAAATGTGCCACATCTTCTTTATTTAATCCTCTATGGTAGGACACTTTGGTTGCTTCATGTCCTGGCCACTGTGAATAATGCTACTACGAACATCGGTGTGCAAATATCTTTTTGGATCTATGTTTTCAGGTCTTTGGGGTAAATATCCAGTAGGATTGCTAGATCATATGGTAGATCGATTCTCAGTTTTTTGAGGCACTTCATACTGTTTTCCATAGTGGCTGTACCAATTTGTAGTCCCACCACACACACCAGAATTAACTCAAGATGGATTAAGGACCTGAGTATAAGATCTGAATCAATTTTTGAGTGCCTCTGTCTGAGGCTCCCTTCTGGCAGGGGCCCCATCATTCTCTCCCATGACGATGCTTATGCTGAGAGTGATGAATGGAGGGATGATGCTTAGAGCTGTCCCCACAGTCCTCAGTCCCCCCTTCTTTCCACCTCCAGGATGCTCAGGTTCTTTCTGCCTCTCATCCCACGAGGTGCGTTTAGGTGCGACGGCATTAATATTAAGATATTGATCATTCTTTCCTTGCTAAAGACTGCTCTTTCTCTGATACTGACACAGCAATTTGAATCATTCCTCCAGGCTGCTTTCTCTCTAGAGCAGGATGTCTCCATCTTCCAGTATTGGCTTCACTGCCTTCCTACAAAACAATCTGGGGCAGCTAAGCACTGCCAGGGGAGCCTGGATTTCAATGAAATGTACCCTCTCTTTTCACATGTTGCTGTTTCTGTTTTTTCATTATTAATACAGTAATTTCTACCCATCAATATTTCAGAGATTTTATTTACCTAGTGCCTAGAGACAGAGATGAGGCGGGGGACCTGCCTGCAGGACCATTATACATCTATTGCAGGGAGCATCTTTTATATCTATGGCTCAACTTCAGACCCCAGAATTGAGGTGTGAGGGCAGAATTCAGGGGCATCGGGAAATACACAACCCATTCCTACCATGCCGGCATCAACAACCGGATTTAGGATAGGCTTAAAATCGAGATAGAAAATTTACAAAGCCACTTCCCATAGAAATCAGGGGCTCAGTCATCCATACAGCATGGAAAGAACCCAGATTAAAGAAAAAATTACCTACCTCCACATTATCTTTATTCCTTAATACTCCTTTAAACAGACTTCTATCTCTTTATCAAATCTATTTGGCACTTACTTTTGCTCAGTATAGAATTTTTAATGTCCCTCCTGTCAAAGAAAAACCAGTGGTGGACAGTATTAAAGCAGTAAAAACAGATTTTATTCAGGACTATTGCAGTGAGAAAAGAAACCTCAGTATAGAACCAGTCTCAGTTCTGAATACAGGATGGACAAGTAGGAATTTACACCCAAGGAGCAGGGTGGGGTTAGAAAATGAGAAAATTAATAAGAGGAAACATCAAGAGTAAAGGAGATTCTAGCTAAATTGGTCTAATAGGATCTCTGCTAAAGACAGGCCTGGGCGATCAAACTTCACCTGGGAAGCGGTGGAGGATTAAATGTTGAGGGTGATCAGATACGGAAGATGGGTGACTGGCTAAACTAACTGAGCAGGGTTCTTGCTGAAACTGAATTTTACAAGGAAGTACACAGATGGGCCAGGGAGAAGCTTTAGGAGCCTGACTAAAGTTTTCTCAAGCCAAGAATCTTCATAACTTTCTATCTTCTACTACTCATTCCAGGAAAGATCTGACTCACACTGATTTCTGCACTGGCTGCCAGGAGGGTTCACGCCTAGTGGCCCTACTTCTGGCAGTGGCCTACTTCTCCCCAATACACTACAGCTCATTACACAATGTGTACTGACCTAACAGCCGACTTTCTCCTCTCTTTTCTACTCATTTTTCTTTTGGCTTCTTTCCTTCTCTACTTATTGTTAATTTTTTTTTATTTTATTTTATGTGTTTTTATATAAGACAAATAAAAACTTTTCTGGAAAAAAGATATATGTATAAGTAAATAAATGAATACAAAATGACATGATCTCAATGTTTTAGTAGCAAAAAGAAATCATATCTATTCATCAAATGTTGAAAGCAGCTGTCTTGAAAGTGAGTTAATGGGTGATTTTTATTTTCTATCCTTTTTTCTACATTTTCTACAAGAAGAAGAATGATGCTTTTATACTTTTAAAAATGAACTTTAAACCAATTTAGTAAGGAATTTAGACAATCCCTAAACATGATATGTAAATGAGATCAGCAGGGATGACATCAGCATCATGGCAGAATAAGATGTCCCTTGCTTTTGTCTCCCCCTCAATACCAATAATTTGGCATCCTACCACAGACAAAGTGCCTTTGTGGAAACCATATGCCAAAGGACCCAGAAAGGGTCTCACCCACCAGTACGTCAGGTATTATGCATGCAGACCTGGGTCCCAGCTGTGGACCAGGCAGTGGCCTGGGAACTAGCTCTAGTACCTCTTGGCCGCAGTCAAGGAGTCCTGGAAAATACTATTTTGGACAATCACTCCAAGCCTTTGTGGAAGCCCACGTTTCCAGAGAAGTTTGAGCACAGCATTGGAGGACAAAAATGAGAGTGGACACATTAGGCGGTCAAAAGAACAGCTTGACTTTACCCACATCATCCCTCCCTCAGAGCGGCACAGCTTATGGTCAGGAAACTGGTCATCACATTTTAGGAATATCGGCAACTACGCATGATAAGAAAAATATGGCACATTAAATATTTTATTGGTGTTTGAGAATATTAAAAGTGATTTTTTTAACTCCGCCGCCCCCACATCCACCCCTGACCTACGGATGTTGCCGTCTCCCCTTAAGAACCGGATCTCTGAAGGTGCGGCATCTCCTCCCAGGCGCTCGCGGCGAGCACTGGGGGCCTGGCACAGCCAAGTGGCCTGGTGCACCTGGGGCCTGGCGCACCCGGGGCCTGGCACTCTCGGGGGCCTGGAGCACCGGGGGCTATAACCCAGGACCTTCTGCGTGTAAAGTGCACGTGCTAACCACTACTCTGTGGAACCATCCCTAAAAGTGATTGCTTTAAAATTATGTAATATAAGAAAACCAATTGTGAAATGTTATAGGTTAAGTCCTAATTCCAGAGGTCTTCCACTGGAAATGTCGTCATTTACCCCAGGCTATTACAGAACGCACGGCGTAATGTGGTATCATGACAAATTCTGTAAGTATTGCATGTATAGTGATAGAGTAACTGTGTTGCCCGCGTGCTAGATAGAATATTCATTCTCTTTTCTCTCTCTATTTCTCATCTATCTGGACAAGTTTACACAGACACCTTGCACATAGAAATGCAAGACCAACTTCTTACCTCAGACCAGTAAACAGAGCTGTTACTGACTGCTGTCTTCTTCTAGACTACACGGCAGTGAGACTCCTCTAGGGGAGACCCAGGAAGTCTCAACCGTCTCTAAGACCAGGCACTCACAAATCCCCTATTTGAAATTAAATAGCTTTTCTTCTAAATAGCTAAAATCTTTGGAAATAAAATGTAGATTTTTCTGTTTGTGTGAATGTATTTTAAACTTATATAAAAGGATCTCATTCTGTTTCACACTTTTTCACTTAACATAATAGCGTTTGAATTCTAATCTGTGTGACTTTGTGTACTTCTACTCCATTACTGTAACTCTATGGTATGCGAGCATTGATTTTACCTACCGACTCTCCTTGGCTGCTTCCAACTCTCTGTCACTGCAAAAATTACTGTAAGTGAATGTCTTCATGATTCTTTATGGATCTGGTGAGAATTTATTTGTATTATCTCTCAGAAGCAGAATGTGCAATCTAGTATAGATTATATATAATGCTCAGAAATTTGACTTCTGAGATATATTATAAATGAATTCTCGCCCAGGTCCATAAGTGTGTGTGTGTGTGTGTGTGTGTGTGTGTATACACGTAAAGATATCTGATCAATACCTACTTCACTCTCCAGAATGGCTGTCCCAATCTAGTTTCCCACATTTATTTAAAGATAAATAGATGAGGACTCCCGTGGCCTTATCCAACTTTTTAAAATCATTTATTTCTTTAAATTAGTTTCAAGTATACAGTACATTGGTTAGACATCTATATAGTTCATAAAACAATCCGCCCAATTGCTCTCTCCCTCCCCTGGCCCTCCACCTAGCCATCACATTGATGCTAACTGCATTCTCTCTGCCGTGCTCCCCATCCCCATGACCATCTGTCAACTACTAATTTGTACTTCTTTAACACTTCACCTCATTTTCCAGCCCCCCAACCTCCCTCCTCTCTGTCTGTTACCGAATTGTCCACTATATTTGTGAGTCTGTTTTCTGGATTCAACTTTTTAATACCTTGTCACTCACCTAATTGCCATTTTAATTAGCAATTCGCTGATTACTAATGAATTAGAGCATCTCTTCATATGCTTGTACCCATTTAGAGTTTACCTTCTGTAAGCTATCTGATCATATTCTTGCCTTTTTGTACTAACATTCATGTATTATTTTTGGTGACATGAAGGAGTATCTTCCATATTATGTAAAACAGTCTTTTATCAGTTTGGGACATTGTAGATATTATCTCCTAAGTCAATCATTTCTCTTCTTTCTTCGTAGATGTTGTTCTTCATTAAGTAGATAACCAGATATCTTTAATTTTGAAGAAACCAAATTCTTCAAACGCTTCGCTCTAGAGTGAGACACCATGGAATTAGATTTGGAGACAGATCATTTTAAGAGTAAGTTGCTCATTGGACTTATCTTCAATGAGAAGGTGAAGGGGCCTGCCCACTGTTTCTGCGCTTCCAGGTTAACGCACCTTTGAAATGCCTCTTTTCAGACTCCTCAGAAATGAAAATATCCTCAAGAGAACACACACTCTTGTCAAATATCCTGTAATCCAATCTGCACCTTGCTTTCTCACAGGTGCATGTGATCTTCCTTACCTTCCCTCCTTCATTCTGCGTGCATACAAGAAGCCGCAAACTGCCATTCTGAGAAACAGTTTCTCAGTCTGTTGAGATCTTGCTTCCAGGCATATCCTCTGGTGGCTCAAATAAATTTTTACAAAAGCCCTCTCCAGGTTTGGATGTTCTTATGTAGACAGAATACAGCTGATTCTTATTATGCATCCTCTAAAGGGGGAAATAAAGGCATTTTATGTAATAAACATCCTATGGAAAACTTTCTAAATATCTATTTTAGATGTTTCCTCTCCTCGATGTTCCACACTCAGGGTAGGTAATAAAAACGTCCTCTGCATTGTCATCTGCGCAAGTTCTGTCCCAGCTCTCTGTTCTCCTCATTCAGCTCCTACTTCTCTCTCGACCCCCTCTGCCCCTTGCTGCGACCACACCTTCTGACTTCCATTCCCGTCTACTGGACGCACCAAATTCCCGGAAATGGTGGAAGGCCACATGACTCCTTTTGAAACTTCTGGAAAGAGTAGTTCTTTTCTCACCCTGAAATCACGTATACAATGAAACTTTCAGTGAAGGCACATTTCTCACATCTGTTAAAATTAACTTTAGAACCAAATTGGGCATTTAACACTATATCTCTTGATATTTGAACAGGGCGTTTAGACAAATACAGCTGCTGGCTATTTCGCAAAACGACACACACACCCTTTTACACTGATTGCCAGTGTCTCTCGCTTCTTGGTGTGGCTGCATGAGACCTGTTGTGCAGATACTCAATAACAAGACTCTAGATAACAATCGGCCTTCCAAATCTGGCAGAAGAGGCTCATGAATCATTTAACCCAAAATATTTACCTGTCAATGGTCTGAAATTTAGGGAGAAAAAGATTATGAAATAGTACGATCATCCCCGGAGGCTGTGTTGTAGCCGCCAGCCCCCGATAGACACACGGACCACCAGAAATCAGTGCGTTATAGGAAACACACACTTTATTCAGCCAGCTGGGTCTGCCAGGGGTACGCAGACCCCAAATCAAGCAGCCCCGAAATGTAGAGGTACAGAGTTTTTAAGCCCTGAACCCCATTCCTCATTTGGTCTGAACACAAAAGTCCATGTTCCTTCCATTTACTAACTGTCGACCCACAGGTCGGTTGTGCAAGCGGGGGTCCAGAAGCAGAAAGCTTATTGTTAGAATGTTATGTTCCCATATTGTTAGAATGTTTTGTTCCCGTCGGTGATAGCCTACGTTCCCACTGGCGATAGCCAAGCAGTAATTTTCCAGCCAGCACAGCTGTGTGCGTTTGTGTGCATTCTGACACATCAGTGTTCCATGTCCTCTCCTGACTGAAACACAATGATGAGAGTTGACTACTCACGTTGAAAGTTATTTTACTACATCCCCAAATATCTCCTTTTGTCCCACATAAATAATTTCTTTCCCTTTAAAATATCTTTTAAATATTAGTGAAAGATGTTAATTTTAAGACCCCGCTCACTGTATGACATTATGCTAGGTGCTTTAGCTTTGTATTTTTCAGGACACAGTAGAAGGCCATGAAATGAGGCAAAAATCCAAAGTGTAATACAATATGGCTTATGTAATATTTAGGGCTAAATTGTATGATCTTTAATTCTATCCAAAGTCAAATTGTGAAAAAATAGATGACTTTGTTTGACTTCTGTGTAAAACTTAGAGGCACCAAATACTTGAAAAACAAGAGAACTATTTGAGAATCCATATATCCATTCTCTTTATGACTGAAAGCTCCACTTATCAAATATCTAGATGGATCTCAAATATAGATCAATTAAAAAGAAGACCTTCATTTTATAAAACGGATGAATGTATACTAGGATGCAGAAACATCTATTTTTACTAGGTTTGAATAGGACATAAAATTGTTCCTTTCCTTCACGATGATATATCCTGTCTATATATCACGTGGGTTTCTCACAATTTTTTTCCTTGTAATTTTTATTATTCTCAGAATGCCTTCAATCAGTCATTCGTAGATACTGAGGTTTTTTAGTGGGTTCCTACATCAATTTGTTTTATAATTAAAATATAAAGACACGAATTTTTAAAGAAAATATCAGTGATTAAAGAATAAGAGACAAAATTGTTGGTAAACTAAAAAAATTACTTTTGAAACGTGGATTTTGAAAATAATCTGGAGGTCTTCTTCAACTTGATCCACTAGCCCATCGATGACCTTTGCTCCTCACCATTTTAGTCTCACTCTTATCTTTCATTAACTCTGAGCTACTAATCCAGACCCAAGAGTTTACATAAACTGTACAGAGCAAAACTAAAGATATATTCTTCAGTTTAAAAGAAAAAATGATTTTTGATAAGGGTGAATTTCATATTCTATTTCCTAAAATCTGAGCATGAATAAAAAGGGTAACATCAGCCAAAAACTCATCAGGAAGGGAAATGCAGCCTGGCTGTGATGACAAGCCTCACAATATGCTAGCACTTTGTCTCCCTGGAGGACATCTGCCTTCTCCTCCTGTTTACGAGGCAATGTTTGTGTAAGATAGGATGTGGGATGTGTTGGAGATAATGTATGTGTAAATAGAATTCCCTTTCATCCTATGGGAGGAACACCTTTCTCAATTTAAAAGTTTATAAGGTGGCATTTTTCATTACCTAATTCTTCCAAACCAGCAAGCTCCAGTCTACTCCATATTTTAAAAGCAGTTCCCACATACAAGAGTTTGCCCTTGGATTGATTTAGAGCAATTTATTATAGCATTTCTGATAATTCCCAAGCGATCCACAGGTTATCCGTCTAAGCAAAGATAATCATTTGAATTAAGATTATTACTACTAGTAGAAATACTCATAAATATGTCTCCTATCTGTCTGGTTTGATAGAATGAGTTCGTTGGCCTCCCATCGGGAATCTGGTATATTCAATTGTAAACATTTGTTGAGCACCTATTTTGGTTCTAGGATTAAAAAAAAAGCAAGATCATTCCTGGTGTCTAAGAGTTCTGACTGGGTGAGGAAAAGAAAGGTTTCTCTCTCTCTCTCTCCCTCTCTCCCTCCCCACCCCTCATTCTCTCTCTCTCTCTCTCTCTCTCACACACACACACACACACACACACAGGCACACCAACATGATACATGCTATGATAGAGATCATGATAAAATTTAAAAGTCATTGTTCTGGAGTTTTAAGCATGTAAGAACTCTAATTTCCATATTAACCTTCATTTCTTATGGGTCCTAACCTCCTAGAACAAATGCATCTAGGTTCATCAGGGATATTAGTCTGTAATTTTCTTTGTGTGCAGTGTCTTTGTCTGGTTTGGGTATTAGGGTAATGCTGGCTTCATCAAATAAGTCTGGGAGCTTTCTCTCCTCTTCTATTTGTTGGAATAATTGAGAAGGATCACTATTAATTCTTCTTTGAATGTTTGGTAGAATTCACTTGTGAAGCTATCTAGTCTAGCACTTTTGCTTGTTGGGGGTTTTTTGATTACCGATTTGATTTTGTTACTAGTAATGGGTCTGTTCAGATTTTCAGTTTCTTCCTGATTCAGGCTTGGAAGATCGTATGTTTTTTCATTAGCTTATTTGTACCATTCGCATTTAAGTGATTATTTACATGGTTGAGTGAATATCTACCATATTTTTAACTGTCTTGTTTGTTGTACTGTTTCCCATTTTTTTCTGCCTTCTCCAGTTTTAAAAGAACATCTTATATGATTCCATGTCTCTCCTCTCTTAGCATATCAATTGTACTTATTTAAAAAAAAATTTTTAGTCGCCCGAGGGTTTTCAGCATACATTCACAACGAATCTGTGTTCGCTTTCAAACAACAATGTAATGCTTTATAGGTAATGCAGGTACTTTATAACACAGTATTCCAAATACTCCATTACATAACTCATCACATTTCTGCCATTCATTTCACTTATCTGGAAGCCATAATCACACAATACATTGTTGCTATTATTATTTTGAACAAACTGTTATCTGTTAGATAAATGAAGAATAAGAAAAATAAAAGTCTTTTGAATCGTCCTTTGCTTTTCTCTAACGCTCTTCCTTTCTTTATGTACATTTAAATTTCTGACTTACATCATCTTTCTCTCTGAAGAACTTCTTGTAACATTTCTTGCAAGGCAGATCTACTGGTGACAAACACCCTTGATTTTATTTGTCTGGAAATATCTTTATTTCTCATTCACCTTTGAAGGATAATTTTGCTGGATACAAAATTCTAGATTGGTGGGCTTATTTTTTCAGCACTTTAAATATTTTATTCCTTGTTTGCATGGCACCTGAGAAGAAGTTTAATACAATTCTTGTTGTTCTTCTAAATGAAAGTTGTATTTTTCTCTAGCTTCTTTCTAGATTTTCACTTGAGTTTGCTTTTCTGCAGTCTTAATATGATATTCCAAGGTGTCGATTTTTGGATATTTATTCTGTGTGGTGTTCTCAGAGACTCTTGCATCTGTGGTTTAGTGTCTGTGATTAATTTTGGAAATAAATATTGGGCCTTAGTTTTCCAAATATTTCTTCTGCTTCTTTCTTTCTTCTCCTTTTGGTATTCTCATTACACCAACGTTATACCTATTATAATTGTTCCAAAGTTCATGATTATTCTTTTCTTTTGTTTTGTTTTCTCTTCACATTTCCACTTGGGAAGCTTCTTTTGACATTCCTTCAAACACACTGAATCTTTCCTTAGCCATAATCAGTCTACTGGTGATCTGTCAAAGGCATTCTTTCTTTCTGTTTCAGTTTTGTTTTTATTTCTAGTATTTCTTTTAGATTCTTTCTTGGAGTTTTAATCCCTATGCTTATACTACCCATCTATTCTTAAATGTTTCCCACATTTCTATAAGAGAATTTGAAATATTAATCATGGTTATTTAAAATTTCTGGTCTAGTAACTCAAAATCTTTGCCATATCTGAATCTTAATCTGATGCTCTCTTTGTTTCTTCGGACTGTATGTGTGTGTGTGTGTGTGTGTGTGTGTGTGTGTGTGTGTGTGTGTGTGTGTTAATATGTTAGCACGTCTTGTAATTATTATGTTGGAAGCTAGACATGATGATGTGGGTAGTCATAACTGAGGCATGTAAGCCATTAGTGGGAGGACTTATGTTTATTTGGTTAGGGGTGAAGCTGTGTTTAATGCTTTCTGTAGCTATAGATGCCCCAGGTTTCAATTTCCTTTAGTGTCTTTGTTTTTGTCTTCCCTCTTATCTCTGGGGTTGCCTACAAATTCTTCACTAAATACAGTCAGAAACTCAAAGTTTTTCGGCTATAATTCTCGGTTACATACAGCAGATCTATCGATGTGGTTATAAGGCCTGGTAAGGAGAAAAGTATTCTACAGTCCTCTATAATAGTCTCAAACTTTAAGTAAGCCTAGCCTGTGCACCAAGGTGTAGCCTTCAAAAGTACTTCTCAACCTTCCCCCACTCAGAGGAGGAAGGAATGCTAGAGAAGGTTGCAGCTGAGTATTTTCCTTGCCTCACTTTAACTAGGTTTTTATAATTTTCCTTAAGGGAAGGAGGAGAACAGAATGCTCAGGATTTACTTCAATTCCTACATTTTCCTCCTTTGATTAGAAGCACAAGGAGATTTTTCTTTGGCCTTCACAGAGAGAAGCTCATGGGGTCCCTGGAAGTGACACTCAAAAGGGTTGAGTCCTCCCTGAGACTGAGCCCCCCATGGTTTTAAACTTTCAAACTAGTCAACATGGAATCTCCAGGAATTCATTAAATAAAAGCTTTAAGTGTTCTGAATTATGAGCTTCTAATCCTGGGCTCAGTTCCCAGTAATCTATGATTCTGCGTATGTACCTGTCTGTCTCCCCATTTTTAAAGGCAGTATGCTGATGCATCTGTTTTATTTTCACGATTTGTTGATGTTCTGTGCAAATGGAAGAGTTGACTTCCAAATTTCACCTGTTGGAGCAGAAGCCAGAAGTCTTGGCAACCAAATTTTAAAACAGATTTTTTAAACAAAAAGTCTTGACTTAGAGGCCAGTGCCTTTCAGGGATTCCATCATCAAAAGGGAGAGTTTTACTTCAGTGTTTCTATCTTTGCAAAAATAAAGATTTCTCTCTTTTTAAAAAGTTTTCAAGGAAATAAAAATGATCGTATATGCTTTAATATTTAAAATAAAAAGATTTAACACACCTTAGAATTGTTAAAATACATTAAGTAAATCTACTACTTTATATTTATTTTTTAAAAAGCAGTATGCTTACAACTTTTACAACTTCCATGGGGTGGAACTGAGTTGCTTGTTTTCGTGTTATCGTGATCATGACTTCTAGCCCAATTCTGTATCTTTGTTCCTTCTACGGTAAGAAGAGTGCTCAGTTACAGTCCAAGAATTTCTCAGTTCTGCTCTCCTTCTACACAGAAATATCAGCAAGTAGTCAGATTTGGGCTTGAACATTTGGATAGATGATCTGCTGGAGGCTGGAAGCTCTCACACCCATTGAAACCCGCACTCGGGTGTCATTGCCATCAGACACCAGGATCCATAACTCAGGCCTGACTCTCCCTCAGCCTCAAGCGTCGTGATCTCAGATTCCTGTGACAGTTCTTGCTGGAGGTCCTCAAGGGCCTCCGCTACTTTAGCTGAAATGCTAGAAGTACTCTGAAAATTATGAATTTGCCATGTGGACTTTAATTCTAAGTGTCAAATTTCCATGAATCAAGAGGACAATAGCTTTACTCTACTGAACAATTCCTCTTCCATATTTCATGGTATAATAGTCCAGATCCAAAGCTACATTCTGGGATTATATCCTTTCCCTGCAATGTTTTTTTGGCAAGATCTGCTCTGCAATCCATCCTTCATTTCTGCCGTGTCCTGGTGACTATGGCAGAGGAGTACTTGCCCAGTACCTTGCCATTTAGTCAACAGGAATGTGAGGAGCTGCTAAAAATCATTAGTAGTCGAAGAAATGTAAATTAAAACAACACTGAGCTATCACCTTAGACACATAAGATTGGCAGACATTTGAAGGTTGCTAACAGAAAGTGTCCATCAGATATGAGGAAAATGAGAATCTTTCCACACAAGAGAACGATAATGCTCAATGAATTTAAGTACCGATATGCTCTGTCCCCCAGCATATCCCATTCCTAATGTATATCCATGTAAAATTCTCGTGTCCATCCTCAGGGCACATCAACCAAAGTATTCATCACAGTGGCATTTGTAGTAACCAGGATTTGGATGCCACCGAAGTGTCTTTCACAGTGGTACTTGTAAGTTAAACGGTCTTAGGTTGGTTTCGTCTAAAACCAGACCCTGAGATGAGGATTTGCATTCCAGTAGCTAACTTGGGAGGCGATTTAAGGAAGCATTGGTATGAGAGTGAAAAAGGCAGAGGCAGGGGCAGTTTGAGAGTCAATAAAGGGTACAGTATTGGCAAGTTACCTCTGCAGACAATGAGAGCTTAATCCCACTGGAGAATATGGGGGCAGTGTTTTCCATGCCCCAGAGTAATTTCAACTGAAGGTGTAGAACGCAGGGGTATTTATCCTCCAGCTCTCATCCTATCGGACTGACTGATGGTCCCTAGGGCATTAAGTTGCATGTGCATTTAGTCTATCCAAGCACAGGACAAGAGAAAGCCTTCCCAAGTTCATGCAGCAGAAGACCAGAGGCATGAACTAGAACTATTAATACTGAAGGGAGGGCACAAGGCAACAACTGTGTTATGTAGACAGGTTTTAAAACTGTAGAGTAGAGGAAAATACATATGAAACAGGATAAGGTATAGATCAATAATAGTCATGTCAGCAAAAAACACAAGCAGAAACAAAAACACATTACTATTTACATGTTACATTCATACCATATATGAGGACACAATTCAAGCACATTACACAGGGCCTTTGGGTGGTGTGGTGAATGAGACTGAAGATGAGGGATGAAAAGAAGAAAAATAGAAACTGAGAGGCCTCGTGGAAATTGCTGAAGAAAGGATGTCATAACCAAGGAGAGTGATTTAAAATATCTATCTTCTTTTGCCTATTCTAGGTCAATGGATCTGCCTTTCCTGGACCCCCTCACACCCCCACCTCCGCATTACAAACATAGGACATCTGGCTTCAGGCTCCCTAAAGCAAGAACTGTGTCCAGTGCAAGGTCATACCCCTCGCAGCCTGTGGCTGAGGCCCACCAGATAATATGGCTTTCCACTCTTCTTCAATGAATAGATTTGAATAAGAGGTGCACGAGGACAACTGAAGGTCCCACAACTACATTTCCCAGAGGTCTCTGGGTGATTCTAACCAGACACCAGGGGAGGAGCTGTTTGAAAAGCCATTGTGGGAAATCCCTGTACTAGTTATTAAAGTGAGAAGAGTGAAGTCGGCCTCATTCCTGGTTTGGGGCTGAGTGGAAATCGGTAAGTGACTTTTTGTATGCTTTGAAATTGGAGCCTAGTCTTAACTCGAATGTGATTCTGGGAGACTAGACACTATACTGTGCCTGAATTTTATATCCAAAGCAGTTCAGAAAGTGTGGCTGACACATCTTTTGAATCCTTATGTTGTGAGGACTACTACACGGCATAATGATGAAGATAATAGACCCTAGATTCACACAGTCTGTCTTAGAGTCACAGCCTCACCACATCCTAGCTGTGTGGACTTGGGCAGGTCACTTAGCATATCTAAAAGTCAGTTTATCTGTCAGTAAAATGGAGCTAGTAAGAGAGTTGACTTAAAGGGTTGTTGTGAGGATTAAAGAAGTGTATAAAAGATAGTTAATGTGTTAATGTGTGTTTCAGAGAACTGGACAATCGAAACAGGAGGTCCACCTCCTCCGTCCACAACTAGGTATATCCCAAAGGGCCCAGTTAATCCTGCCAGCAGCAGGCTCATAACCATTCCTGCTTCTTCTGCATTAGGTGATCAGATCTGTCTAATAGTCCCAAATGGCCAGGGAGGCTGGGGTGCGTTGTCTGTTTCATCCCGTTGGAGGGAGGCTTAGTGCGGTGGGTCTCTAGGACATCTTGCCCAGAGACTTATTTTGTTGGCCTCTTCCGGGCTTCAAAAGTTCTGAGCCAACTTTAGAAATAGGCAGATATCACCTTCTCATCTGCATTTCTGCTTCTTCTGAGGAGGGGAAAAAATACAAACAAACAAACGAACAAACAAACAAACTCAGAACTCCTCTTTAGTGATAACAGCTGATTTCCATGCATGCGGCTTTCTGGGCCTGCTCCACAGGCCTTCCGTGCCCTAAGCACTGTTAAAGTATCATCTGTGGGTGAGCTTTCTTCGACAACTTCTTGCTCATCCAGAAAAATCACTGGGTGGACCACTTGCGCCGGGAGTAGGTTGGGCTGGAGTCTCCTTGCAGTGGGCCTCAGCGCCAAAATGAAAGGAAAGGAATGGGAAGGGAGGCGGGGGGCATGTAGGGGAGGGAAAAGAGAAGTAAGGAAATAGAAGCATGCAGAAAGAAAAGCCACTCAGAAACATTCCTTAAAATTCATCTATTCGACTTGGCAATTCTGTTCCTAGGTAGAGACCCGAAAGAACCGAAAACAGATACTGAAAAATGTATTTGAAGACAGACATTTGTAGCAACAGTATTCACAAAAGCCAAAGGCAAAAAGAACCCCGATGCCCATCAAGGAAGATGGAGATAAACAAAATAATGTATCCATACCATGGACTGTTATTCAGTCATAAAAAGGAATTAAGTATTAACACATGTTTCAATATATGTAAACCTTGAAAACATGCTAAATGAAAGGAGCCAGCCACAAAAGGCCCCATGTTATCCAAGTACATTAATGGGTTTGGGGTTTTATTTCGCAGCAGAGCTATTTTGGAACTAGACAGAAGTGGTGATTGCACAAAATTGTGAATGTACTGAATGGCACTGACTCGTTCACTTTAAAATGTTTCATTTTATGTCACACAGATTTCACATCAATTTTTTAAGAAA
Source organism: Pteropus medius (assembly GCF_902729225.1). Classification (NCBI taxonomy): domain Eukaryota; kingdom Metazoa; phylum Chordata; class Mammalia; order Chiroptera; family Pteropodidae; genus Pteropus; species Pteropus medius. The sequence goes on along the minus strand of NW_024343940.1, from coordinate 46,749 downwards.
TCTATTTAGCAATGTCAGAAATTCTAGCAGTAGTGGTTAAAGGTTCTGCCTCAGTCCAAAAGTGTTCTTGTGCTGCTTGTGGCTTTGGTGTGACAGCAGCATTTCATTTCTTTCCCAGGGGTCTTTTTTTGTTTCTCAAGCACAAAACAGGGGACTCCACTCCTTTCCTCAAAAGGAAGATTCAGCTGTCAAATTTCTAGTTGTCCCTAAGACTTATTTTGTTTGTCCTTTACCACGTTCAGCTGAGCAGCTGTTTCCATGTAGATTGCCTCTCCCAGCCTGCTCTGTGGACCTATGTTACCTGCCTGATCTCTGCAGGTATTGATTTCGAGCCAGGGCTCATGTGATGGTTTGTTGAACGATGACCTTTGAGCAGGGCTAGCCTAACAACTTCCTTTCCATCCAGAAATCCAAACAGCTGGCCACTTGCCCCTTGGTTGGGGTCTGGGTTGTAGAGTCAACCCAGTGGGATGCCATGGATTTCACTGGGACAGAGAAAAGAGAAGGAAAGTAATAGATAAAGAAAAAACAAACAAATAAACAAAACAAAAAAAACACCCAAAGAGATAGCCACTTACTATCACTCCTCAAAATTCTTCTTTTCTACAACGTCAGAAATCTGGGCCAGAGGTATAGCAGATTCCATTTCAGTCCATGATTGTACTTCTGCCGCTTAGTAGCTTTGAGTGTGATGACAATATTTCATGGGCAGATGGACTAGTTCTGGATCCATCTATTTTTAATTCTTTTATTTTAATTCTTCTATTTAATTCTTGCAACTTCATTTGGGGAAAGAATAAGGGTTTCTTTAGCAAAAAACAAAAACAAAACAAAACAAAAAAAACCTGAAAACCACTGTCGTGCATGAAAGATGTAGAGGTCCTAGAGACTGGGAACTGATAGACGAGTTCACATACATAGCAAGCTGTTTTCCCTGGAAATTACATCTTCCCTGGACAATGAGGAGGTAAAGCTTCATCAGTGTAGCTCATTGTTGCATTCTTCAAGTTCTTTCCCGTTTGAAATTATTTTTATATCCAGGATGCCTTTGTGATTAAATGAATTATAGCCGAGAATAACCTTTGGGGATCAGAGTTTCCTCTCTATTTTGTAGACATGTTGCTGTGAAGTATTCTGATGCTGGCTTGATATTTTCTCCCTTATAAAATATTTGCTTTTCTTCCAGATACCTGAGTAGATTTCTTTGATGTTGAATTTCAATAATTTAATGAGAATATATTCTCGATTATGGTGAATCAAACTTTTCCAAAATCTTGCTGTTTCTCAGATTCAATTTTTGCTTCATTTTGGGGAAACGTTTTTGTTATTTTTTTGTATGCATTTTCCATTGTACTTTTTGAGTTTTCTTCTTCAGAAGCACCAGTTGTTTTTATATTTGATTGTCTTTGCTATCTATGTCTATTAGCTTCTCTCTAACTATTTAATTGCTTTACTTTTCATTAATTTCTATTATGAGTATCACATTTTTCTTCTACATATGTCATTTGATATTGTGCTGTATCTAGGTTGCCCCTTTCTGTTTATAATTATGTATTTGCCTGGTTTTGTTCTTAGTTTCCTAAATTCTGAAATCCTTCTTCTCGTAATGCTGTATTATTTTATCACCTTGTTGGCTTTTTTTGGGCGGCAGGGTGGGGGGGGGATTCTTTGTTATAAGTCTATTTTAAATGTTCTTTTGCTCCAAGTACCTGTGAAGACTTTCTTTCCATTGCTCAGTCTATTTTTCTTCTTGAGTTGGTTGTCTTTTTTTCTTTTTTTCATATTATGTCCTTTTCTTCTAATTCTAGTCTCACAGTATATTTCCTTCTGAGCCCTCTCCTGGTGACTTCCACAACTGCCAGGATTAGAGCCTCCATCAGTGTTGCTCGATCCCCTGTGGTTGTACTCTGTACACTCTCCCCTATGCAACTCGGATGTTCATGTTACTCTTCAGTCCTAACCCTTCTGTTTGTGATTTTTAGGGATTTTTCATAATTTATGATCCACCCAACTATCTTTTTGTTTTCAAGTGAAGTCATATTATATGTTTTACTATCTTTTCTATTATTTTTAAAGTTCGGGACAAGAAAAACATTTTCTAAGTCTTCTGAGTTAAAACTGAAAATCGATCTACTTCCAATTTACTTAGAAAGATATTAAGTGCATTTCTGAGAGTTTTTAGTAGACTCTCTAAGTGTGTTCACTCTGTCTCCCTTGAGTCTTATATTTATCATCAAGCTGAAAGGAAAGGGTATATAATGCAAAGAAATGCTACAAATCAATATATAAAGCAAATAGTGCTTCAGTCATCTATTTCCCTGGCAACTACTTTTGAAGGCCTCCCAGCATTTTACCTTGAATCACAGCTTTAGTAATACACAGTTGCTTTTTTTTTTATGTTTACTCACAGAATACTCAAGTATTATTTGTTTACAATGTGTTGCTTGGATCCAGGGCTGTAACAGAAACTGGCTTCTTTCGAATGGACAAGCAGTTACTACGTTCTAACTCAATATTATACCTTTTTTTAAAAAAAGAAAAAGGAGAAAGAAAAAGAAAAAAAGAGGAAAACAAACTATAACATTTAACAAGAAATATTTAAAAACTTCCAAGTAGAAGGAATAATGGTCTAACCAAGAATCAGATTGCCAGGTTATAAACCACGTGATTCCTTTTCGATCAACCTTCACTACATTTCCTTACATACTCATTATAGATGCTGGATTAGGGGCTGCAGAGGGTGTGGGGCAGTCTGGCTAAACACTAGTTGTTTTCTCTACACTTAGGTGGTAGAGTATTAGAGCCTTGTCTAAATGTTGAGGAAGATGCTGGTGAAATGACAAATGCAATGAATTTAATAAATTTAAGGCAAATAATATTACAGATATCAAGAAAAAATGGAAACACTGACAAAGTGGGAATGATAGCTGTGTCAGAAAAAAAGAGAAATAGAAGAATCTAAAAGAATTGATATGAGAGAAAAGAGAGATGCTTAGCTTATCACCATTAACTTAGGGTCAGGCCCCTTTGTACTATGTCACCTTAGGCTATGCCACAGTACGAGGAGTCAGTCTTAGCATCTGTGTACCACTGTTGCGATCAAATTCTAAAGAGATTAAGACTGGTAGCAGGTGGAAAACACTTTCTTTGAAAATGTCAGGCATATCTAAACCATATTCCTTTTGTTGCACATCACCTGCCCTCCTTACTTACTCAAACCGCTTTGTAGAAGCAGGAGACAGTTTGGGATGGTCTGGTTAAATTGCAGTTGTTCTCTGTGTCCAAGTGTTAGAGTTTTAGAGCTTGTGCAGATGTTGAGAAAGGATACCGATGCAAGTTGAGAGAAGAAATGAAACGAATTTTATAAATTTGGGGAAAACAATGTTGTAGACATCAAGAACAGAGAAAATTGAAACACGAGCAGAATGAGAAGAATAGCTAATCAAAAAAGACAAAAAGGGGAACCCAAAAGAAATGACATTAAGAAGGGCAAATGGAAACACTTAGCTGATCACATTAACTGAGGGGGAGGGCCCTTTGTACCATGTCAGCTCAGACCATGTCACATTACCAGTGGTAATGCACCATTGTTACAAGTCGTGTCTGGATTAAGATACTACTTTAGTAGCAGAGGACAGAAACCTTTTCAAGATGGGATTTAACAATATAAGGCTTTTTTTTTTTTTTTGCTTACCTGACCAGAAAGTCAGGAAATAACTTGAGACTTGATTCAGGTGGATTTTTTTGGTCCTCCTTTTTCTTGCTTTTCATTCCTCAACTCAGTAAATTCTTTGTTGATATTATTCTTCAGCAAGTTTTTCCAGTTCCTTTAAGGAAATATCCTACCAGCTTCTAGCCCTGCAGTAGAAAGTATCTGCTTAGGTTCAGCAAAAGTCCCTCACAGAGTCTCATTGACCTGACTTGGTTCACATGCCATCCATGAGCAAAGCATTGAGCCTGGCGCACATGTGCTTTGAATTGGTCCTATTTGGGTAACATGTCTATTCATTCAGCTCAGAAAGAATGAGGAGTACAGCTTATTTTTCATACAATAACCAGAAATACCAATTTGATTATTGTATCCTTTGCCCAAATTGCAACCTTCTCACAATGATTTCTCATCTCAGAGTAAAAGCCAACAGAACTGGTTTTAAGGCCACTGTTATCTCAATCCATGTACCCTCCCATTCTCTCTGTTCCAGTCATCTTGGCTTCCTAGATAGGTTCCACTTTGAGGCTCTGTAACTTTCCATTCCTGTTGCCTGAATGATCTTCCCCACATATATGGACATGCCTAATTCTCTCACTTCCTTAAGGTCGTAGTGAGGCTTTCTTAAAGTCCACCTTATCGGAAATTAAATTTCTCTGTGTGCACATCTTATCTTCTTTCTTTGCTTTATTTTCCCATCACACAGGGCACTCATCACAATCTAAGAAATCGCATGTTTTATTTATTTATTTGATTCACTATTTGTGTCATTTCAGCCCCCACCGATATGTAAGATTTCTGAGGGCAAGTAAGTACTAGATCACTAGCAAATACATAGTAGGTTTTCCAAAACTTTTTATCGAATGAATCAATGAATCATTGTGAGAATGAATATAAATCTTTGACTGTGGAACTTTGACTAGATTCAGCTAAAGGAGAAATTGAGTGGGTCAGGAACCAAGAATACAATGTGCTCTATGCTCCTGTTTATGTTGGAACAATTTGTAAACACTATTTTAACTAATATCAGTTGAAACACCTTTTTAGTCATCACTAAGAAAACCACGTTTACCATTTCACTCATCACTTAATCTGGATTCCCAACTTCTCATGCTTAAAACTTGGAACAAGTGATAATACTTTTCTTACAGAGTTACTGAGACTACTAAGAGAATTTAAGCATATGAAAGCAATTAATACAACAAAAGTACTAAACATGAGACTTATGATGACAGATATTTATAACTATGGTTTATATTTACATATTTAAAGTACATTAGTTATCATTTGGCTAATCAAGAAAATTCGAGTGCAAAAGTAACACTCTTAATTTTTGTTTTCCTGGCCTCAGGGATCATGGACATTGAAGCTTATTTTGAAAGAATTGGTTATAAGAACTCCGGGAACAAACCGGACTTGGAAACATTAACTGACATTTTTGAGCACCATATCCGAGCCATTCCTTTCGAGAACCTTAACCTCCATTGTGGGAAATCCATGGAATTCGGCTTGGAGGCCACTTTTGATAAACTCGTGAGGAAGAATCAGGGTGGGATGTGTATCCACAACAATCATCTTCTGTATTGGGCTCTGACCACAATTGGTTTTGAGACAACAATGCTGGGAAGCTATATTTACATCACTCCAGCCAAAAAATACAGCAATTTTATGCTTCACCTTCTGCTGATGGTGGCTATCGATGGCAAGAACTACATAGTCGATGTTGGGCTTGGACGCTCTTGTCAGATGTGGCAGCCTCTGGAGTTAATTTCTGGTAAGGATCAGCCTCAGGTGCCTTCCATCTTCCGCTTGACAGAAGAGGGAGAATATTGGTATCTGGACCAAATCAGAAGAGAACAACACACTGCAAACCAAGAATTTCTTCATTCTGACCTCCTGGATAAGAATACATACCGAAAAATCTACTCGTTCACTCTTACACCTCGAACAATTGACGACTTTATATTTCTTGCTGAATTCTATCTCAAGTCTGAAACATCTGTATTTAGAAAGAATTCATTTTGTTCCTTGCAGACCCCAGATGGGGTTTACTGTTTACTGGGCTTCACCCTCATCTATAGGAAATTCAATTATAAAGACAATATGGATTTGGTGGAGTTTAAGATGCTGAATGAGGAAGAAATAGAAAAAGAGCTGAAAAATATATTTGGTATCTCCTTAGAGGGAAAGCTTGTGCCCAAAGATGATGATCAATTTTTTGGCATTTAGAGTAAGAAGTAAAAATGATCAGTATCATTTCAGGTACTGAAACTTTTTATTATAAAAAGTTTGAACATATGTAAAGTAAAGAGAATAAAATAGTAAGCCTCTATCAACTGGTAGCCTACCTTTCATATTTCCTCAGTGATCCCACGTGATAGTAAAGAAAATCCTAGACATCAAGTCATTTTATTCTTTAAAATGTCAGCATATGTATTTAGATAACATTTTAAAGAAATAGTACCACATGCCTTTTCAAAATTAATAATAGTAAAGGTATTTTAAGGATGGCCTATGGTTTTTGGGGGGAGAAAACAGTGATTTCTGCTAGAAACTCTTCCACACTAGTTGAAAGTTGAATTCATAGAAAATGTTTACCATGGCTCAGTAAATAGACTGTTGAGGAAATTGTTTTTATTACATTCAACCAGCATATGTCTAATGTCCAATTTGTACAAAAAATCTGCATGGATAATTTAGAATTAAAATTCAACAGAGAAGAATGAAACACGACAGTGCTTCCAAATAACCTAGTAGTTCTCGAGACAAGGCTGAAACCTTAAGCAGTGACTTGTGACTGAGTACCGAGGGAGTGACGTGGCTACTGATTTCTTACACTGTTTTTTTGCGACTACAGTTCTTCATGCGGCATTTTTCTTAATATAGGAACACTGGTATTTTGAATTTTCCAATTCCAGAATTGTCATTTATGTCTAAAAGTAATAATTGTTGGGAATTTAGAAATACTTATGATCTGTAAAAACTCGATGTCTAAAAATTACGTTAAAACATTGTTAGCTAATACAATGTCAATCACGAAGTATTTGTTTGGCAGCGTTAGGAAATTATGGGGCCGGGTTATTTTTCTACAGTGGAGTCTTCCTCGCATCCTCCTTATCTTGAGTTATATTCTTTTAACTTCCTCTACACTTTGTCATAAGAAGATGAGTATAAACTTCAAAGTATATAGTCTGAGTTAAAATCCTGTGGACACTAAGTGAATGACATGATAAATATGTGGCTCTGATTCCTCAGAGGTCAAATTTGGGTAATACTTCATTAAGTGCCAGACCTAGAGTAAACTCTCAATACATATTTGTTATATGGATGAATGAATGATGTCAGTAATGTTTTTGATACTGAGTCAGCATTTGATGAAAGTTCTTCCATCTTGGCTTATTTCCCTAGCTTGAAATCCTGGTCCTGAATCTGCCTGCTTCTTTCTTGATTAAATATTAATATGACTCAGCCATTTAAAAAAATGAAATCCTACCATTTGCAATGACATCGATAGACCTAGAGGGTATTATGCTGAGCGAACTAAGTCAGAGAAAGATAAATACCATATGATTTCACTTATGTGCAGAATCTAAGGAACAAAAAGAACAAACTAATCAAAATAAGACTCACAAATATAGTGGACGCTATGCTGTCAGACAGAGGGGAGTGGTTTCGGGGGCTGACAGAACGCGGTAAAGGGTTAAAGAAGTACATATCAGTAGTTGATAGTTGGTCACGGGGATGGAGAGCGTGGCATAGGGAATGTAGCTAAAATTAATATATTGGCTAGGTAGAAAACCAGAGAAGAGAAGGAGCAATTAGGGGGATTGTTTCATAAACTACATAAATGGCTAACCAATGTACTATATACTTGAAACTAGTTAAAATAAATTTTAAAAATATTAATATAATATCAGATGGCCCAAATCTGACCGTGTGGCTTTGTGCTTCAGGACTGAAATCTATCCTTATCTATAACTCACATTTTCTGTTCATAAATTCCAGAATCAGAGGTATAATTTAAACTGCAGACTCGTTCTTACATTATTCTTCCTCTTCAGCTCGTGATTATCATAATGATAAGGAAAAAATAAAATAAAATGGAATAAGCATTGCTACGACAGTCACTTAGAGTCAGGAGGCGGTTAAGGCAATGAGGCCTATGCAGCCAACACACATCTCGTGCCTTAGTTCTCAGAGCTGCTATAAAGATGTTAACCTGTTGCTAAACTTAGCTCAAGCCTGAGCCATAAACGTCCTGGACCAACAACCGCTGCATGGACACACATGGACTTTACTTCCTCTTTGTAATTTTTGCCTTCTCCATTTGCATATTGGAACTAACCAATTCCTGTTAACCTAGTCAGCAGAACTTCATTTGCGGGCAAGAATTACACTTTGTGTGTTTTGGCTTTATAAAGCTCGCCTTCCTTCATTCTCTCTAAAGCGCAGTTCGGTTTGCTACCCGAATCCCCATCTCTTGAATTATAATCAAAGAGATATCCGCAGTTCATTGCAGCATTATTCACAACAGCCAAGACATGAAAACAACCTAAGTGTCTATCAACAGATGAATGGATAAAGAAAGTGGGGTATAGTAGATCTATGCAATGGAATATTATTCAGCCATAGCAAAGAAGGAATCCTAACTTTTGCAATAACATGGATGGACCTTTCGGGCATTATGATAAGTGAAATAAGTCAGACAGAGAAAGGCAAATAAATACTCGATGATCTCAGTTACATATGATATCTGAAAACATTGACCTCATGGAAATTGAGAAGAAGACTGGTGGTTGCCAGTGGCTGAAAGTTGGGGGAAATTGGTCAAAGAGTACAAACTTTCAGTTATAAGGTGAGTAAGTTCTGGGGATCTTACAGCATGACGACTAGAGTTAACGACGTACTGAATTGTGAGCTGTTATGAGACTAGAGATAATGTTTGCGTCATAACAGCACCATAAACACCACCACCAAGAACAAAATGGTGATCATGTGAGGTAAAGGATGTGTTAACGAACCTTATTATGGTAAATATTTCACAATATTTATGTATCTCAAGTCATCACATTGTACACCTGAAACATTCACAATATTGTACTGTCAAGTATATCACGACAAATCTGGAAAAAAGATACAAACTTGTTACTAGATCTCCACTCATTAGGTTTGTACTCCAGAAAAGGTTAATCAGACTAAAGAGGCTTGAGAAGCTGACAGAGAAGAAATGAGGACATGGCATTTGGCGGCAGCAGCGGGGCATAACAAAGGGGAATGTGAAAGAGATTAAGGAGGTAAAGATCCTATTGGCTGTAGTGGATAAGGGCAAAGAAGCATGCAACCACCGTGGAGTTTGTACTGTATCACCACCTTGCAATGGGGGCCCGTGAGGTAGGAAAACTGAGATTGAGAATGTGGACGAACGACACCTTGCCAGGAAAGGGGCTGTATTTAATTGTGGGCAGGGAGGAAAAAAGACAGTGGAATAAATGCAAAGATAATTCAAACTCAGGATAATCAGCCCCCAAATCCTTGAGAGCTGGCTTGCAGGCCAGAAGAAGGCAGTCCTAGCACACTTGTTCAGAGAACAGGGGCACTCAAAAGATGAAATCCACTGAAAAGGAACTGGTAGAAGTGGCTGTCATTGAAGCATGTGGCCTTGGGCAGTGCCGGTCATATACCTTTCCAGCCCGTCTGCTCACTCCTTCCTTAAATCTGTCCCACCCGCCAAAGTCAGAGACAGTGGCCCCATTAGAGCCTTGAGCTTTCAATATAGCCTCCAGCCCCTGCTGCTCTCACCCATGCACTGCTACCAATAGACTGAGGGGGCAAGGGGCACATGCCTTTGGTGACAGACGGATGAAAATTTGGGAGAAGCAACTGGTGATAACACTGGCTTTGAAAGCACCAGTCATAAAGCAATTGCTTGCCTGAATCCAGCCCCTTAACAACAAAATGGATTTGCCTCTGAAGACAGCCCTGCTCTAGGAAGAGGTTAACAATGAATTCTCTTGTTTCCACAGCATATTTTCATTGTTGTTGTATTCATAGAATCCTAGAAAGTGATTCTATGTGAGGGTGGGAAGGAATTGTAGCCATAATTGGGCATGATTCCCTCAGTGTTCAAATTAAGAAACATCCCTTTTGCCCAGGGATCCCCAAGTCACACAGGAGTTAGGGATGGCTTGGGACCTCTGTCACTTTTCTCGATCTTTCTTCTAGTCTATTTTGGAGCCAGCAAAGGATACTAGTAGTCTCTAAGCAGGTGGAGGGGGTCGATGGACTCTGAGCTGAAGTCAACATGGAAACTGGAAATTGAACCATACTTTTGACTTAGATAGATATGACAGACATAAAAAGAACATTTCGTGCAATACCGCAGAGTACGCATTCTTCTCAAGTTCAAACAGATTATTCTCCAGGGTAGATCATATCATAGGACACGAAACAAGTCATAAAACAGTGAATAAAATGGTGGTTACCGGGGTGTAGGGGCTGGGAGGATAGGACCGATGTTGTTTAAGGGTATAAATTTAGTAAATAAGTCCTAGAGACCTAAGCACAGTACTGTAAATATAGACAATAATATTATATTATAATTATCAAACTTGCTAAGAGACTAGAACTTCATTATTCTAAGCACTAAAAAAAGTGATATTTATGTGACATGAAAGACATAATAACTATCGATACGATGGCAATCACGTTGCAATATATAAACGTATCAAATTAATATGTTGTACACCTTAAATTTACACAATGTTGTGTGTCAGGATATTTCTATTTAAAAAATTAAATCCTACCTCCAGGTCATGCTATCATGCAGGGAGTGGCAGGCAGGCTCTTGGCTCACGGCGGTTGTGAAAAAAATGACAACCGGGGAAGAACTATGGTTCTCCTGGTGTTCCCTGTTGACTAGCCTTCAGAGGCCCTTGTGTGGGACATAAAGCGCTCTTCCATCACTTCCTTAGATGGCACCCCTAGCCTCTCTAGTCATCCCAGCTCGCTCTCTTTTCCTGATCCCATTTTATGCTTTTTATAACCTAAGAAAGGAAACCAAGGCCTAGAGAAATATAAAAATTCCTATTCAGTTTTACATTCCTGTTAAAATGCTCCCTTTTTTTAATGGAATCATTTTCTGGTCTCCCAGGCAGAAATAATGCCTCTTTTCTTCATGTTCCAACTGTAGCTAGTATGCATGGCCATTTCATAATCTATCATAATGTGTTATTTATTTGCTTGCCTCACTTCATCTCTGACTAATTGATGAATGCATTCAGTTGATCATCATTTATTGGGTGCTAACCATGTATCTAGCATTCTGCTTGATAAATATAAAAACGAATACATTTTTGTTCAGTGACTACACAGTAAATGTGCTGAGGCTAGAGAAGCAACGCTGCACTTGGGCATGCAGATAATAAAGAATATGGAGGGCTCAGGAAATGGCTACTTTGCTGTTGTAGTGCATTCAATTACGATGGAAGATAAAGCTGGAAAGAAAGTCAGCAAATGGACCATATATCTTGAATATCAGTGGTTAAATTTTAATCTGTTTTAAATTTGATTTTTTTTTAATTTAGGAGAGCTTATCAAACATTTACCAGCCCATCATTAAGAATGATTAGTTAGCATTTGAAGTTCCCTTGTCAATAATAATCAAGTCGTCTGAGGTAGCTTTACAAATGCTTTACATATCATCATCGAACTCTATAGGAGAGTGTTTGGTGATTAGCTCAATGGATGTTCAAAATATCTTATCATTGGTAAAATGTGTGGTGTTCAGGTACGTTGTTAAGAAGAAATATTGTACACTAGCTACCACCATTCTTTCATGGACAAGTTATGGGCATCTGCAGGCCCAGCAGTCTAACATCTTCAGATAAGTACTGGAGGCCTAGAGCCCTATGTGGCCTGTGTCCCCTGTCACCACAGGGCGGGTTCTGCTTCCTTATCCAAAGAGGAGGTGCCTGGTCCTGCCACGAGAATTTTGCTACTTTCTCCTAAAAATGAACCTCTCATTCAAGGCGCATGTTGGAGATTCCTTAAATTTCTAACAAGTCGCATGGCTATTTTTGTGCTTGATAATAAATATTTTAAAACTTGACAGAATTTGATCTAAGACTTGTTTTCACTGTCACATACCACCAGTTAGGAGAGAGGACAGCTTCTGTCCTTCTAATCATGGGGGACTACCTATATTTACCAAAAGGCTACCACTTCACACCCAAAAGAATAGCCGTAACCAAAAAGCTATAATAACAAGTGTTAGTGAGGTTGTGGAGAAACTGAACCCTCATATACTGCTGGTGGGATAGTAAAATGATGCAGCTGTTTTGGAAAACAGGTTGGAAATTTCTTTAAAAGCTAAATAGAAATTTACCATATAACCTAGTGGTTTTACTCGTAGGCATCTTCCCAAGAGAAATGAAAACATATATCCACACAAAAACTTACTTATGGGTTCATAGCAGTATGTTTCAGATACAAAACCACAAGTATGATTTCATTTACATGAATGTCTAGGAAAGCTAAATCTGTGAAGATCTAAAGTAGATTAGTGGTTACATGTGGCTGGCGATGGGGAGTATCTCTTGGGCACATGGAAACTGGATTGAGGTAATGGTTGTACGACTCTGTAAATAATTTTCTAAAACTTGAATTTTACACTTAAAACAAGTGATAAGTTATATGTCTACATAAGCTACTTTTAAATTTTCAAAAAAATATGTGTGTAGATGATACATTAGATGATTGGTAGATACATAGATGATAGATAGATGATAGGCTAGATTAGGTCAGTTTGCAACATCTGGTAATGAATGACCCGTGAAGGGTTTATACATAAACCAATTCTTATCAAAGTGTATCACCACAAACATGGGAGCAATTGACCTACAACATTAGGACATCGCTAGGTGATAGGAATTTTTCAGCTCCATTATAATCTTATGGGACCACCATTGTATATGCGCTCCATCATTGACTGAAACGTCCTTATGCAGTGATGATAATAATGTTTTCAAACAGTTGGCCTAAAGTGAGGGCAAATTCCACAGTCACAGAGCTGAGCAAACTTAATGTGATGATGGGAAATCAATATTTGTTTCATTAAATTATCACCATCTTATGTGATAGTAAGATAATGTGTCCATAACTAGAATTCCACCATCAATAATAGGATTAAATCTCTGGGTCAGACTAACCTCTGATCAAGAGAAAGGATTTTAAGGCATAACACGAATTAGAACATTTTATCTCGTTTTTATTTAATTTCCACATCCTGGTACTGTTTCAACCTTTTTTTCTTTCCCCATGCTTATGACATTCTCTTCTTCCAATACAGGAAAATAATTTCATAGATGTGATTCACCCTGGATGATTCGTTTGATCGTCTAAGACCTTCCTATCCCTTGTCTTGAATAAAGGCTAGAGAAGGTGACAGGGATCTCCAGAGTTTTTTTTTTTATATATAATGACATGTCTTATATGTATTACATCACTTAAATCATTCAGTAATCAAAATTTTATCCCTTGTATACTTGACATTTTCTCTTAAGAAAGCAATTATTCTAGAACTAAAAAAAAAATTTAAAAAAATTAAAAAAGAAAGGAAAGAAAGGAACACATTAGAGATAAGCTAATATTGTTTTAATTTCAAAACACCCTCAGAAACTCCTAAGAGCAAGGTGAATGGCAAGATAATAGGCTGTGATTCAAATCAAAGACAATGATGTCCCTAGACATCAGGAGGCAACCAGAACATACCATCCTTTAATAACCATTCCAGCTACCCTGATACTCAGCAGTTTCCCAATGTATTTTATACTATTTGCCCCTGATATTGGTGGATAGGTCAAAATGATTTATAGACAACTATTTTTAATTCAATTTTTGACACTCAAAATTTACTTAATGCCATACATTTTCATGAGAGATTATGCCCTGATCTTGAGGATACTGAGGTCCGGGAAGGTTAGACAAGCACCAGACTCTTCCCATTTAAATTCTGGTTTCCCCTCTCCCAGTCTATTCTTATTCCACTTCATCATTTTAGGGTGAGATCATAGCATATCGACATGGCATGATTGACATCACTAAGAGTTAATCCTCATTCTGTAGTCGGGGGGCAGGGGGTGGGGATTTAATATTTTTTTTTTAAGAAGGATACATCACAATTCAAGTTATTATGTTAATGTGATCATATATATCACGTGATCTGGGTTGAGACATAAAGTTCATCAAAATTTTAGGCAAAGAAGCTTAGACAGGAAAAAAAGCCACAGAGCCCAAATTGATGGCCCTCAGCTCCTTTCTTGAGATCTCACAGGCTTCATAAACCTTTACCTGAAATGAATTGCTTGCCGTTTCCTTATTTTAGCCAATTTTTGATCCTGCTCATTCATTGTTATAACAAAGCTAAAGGAATGGACAAGAAGAAGATTTTCAAGTTTTATGTTTTTGCTTTCGTATTCCAAAAATGGGCCTGAATGAAAAACAAAAAAGCGTTTTGGTCCAAGAGGCAGCTTTCCCACAAAGAAGCAGCGCTGGAAACTTAGAATGTTCCAGGTATTGGCCTATATTCATCTCAGTCCAAACTTCAGGTAGAGATGGTACTATTAAAATGGAAATTGCGCTAGTCTGCATGCTCTGGTACCTTGTTTTATGAAATTAAAGATATTTTCAGAAATAGTCAAGCACTGGGGATAAGTAATTATTGTTTAAATCTGAGATAAAAAGACGCCCACCTTCAAAAAAAGAAAGAACTATGAACAAACCTTGGGTCTTAAAAGATGAATACGAATCAGCAGAATGAGACAATCTTACTCCTGAGGGGGAGGAAAGGGCTTTCCCTTTCGGGACCGGAGATGAAACATTTACAAAGAAGAATTCAAAGCTTCAATCCTATTGCTGGATTTTGTGACTCAGAATTGAATTTATTAGTCTGACAAATTGGTTTCTTACAGATGCCTTGATTTGAAAACCGAATATACTGTTTGGCTGAGGTCACACATCTTTGCTGAAATGCCTGAGAGCGATTTCCAATGTGTTTGTTTATACAGGCAAGGAGGACAGAGGGGGCTGCCTCCGAGGTGATAAAGTCCCTGATGAAACCGGATTCTTATCAGTCGGCAAGGGTGGGGGGGAATTAGACTGTCTCTGATGCTCTGTATTGGCAACTTCCTTACCGAACCAGCACCTCCTATGGTCTCCTAACAAAAAACAAGAACACAAAGGAACGCGGCAGCAAGGTGTGATGGAGATTGTGTCATGGAATCCAAGTCCAGCCTGGAAGCCAGAACTCAAAGTCTGGATTTACTGGCTATATAATTCTAGAGCTATCACCTCTCGTATGCTTCACTTGCTCATGAGGCAAAAGAGGAAAATAAACAAGTGTCTAGGCTCTGAAGTCAGACAAATCTGGATTTGAATTTTATTGAGGCTCAGGTTTCCTTATCTGTGAAGTAAGAATATTACCTTACTGTATTAGTCAGAGCTCTCCAGGGAAATAGAATCAGTAGGGTGTGTGTGTGTGTGTGTGTGAGAGAGAGAGAGAGAGACAGACAGACAGACAGACAGACAGAGACAGAGAGAGAGAGAATATAAAGAATTAGCTCAGCTCAAGATTATGGAGGCCAGCAAATCCAAAATCTGTAGCATGGGCTGGTAGGCTGGAGACTCAGGAGTTGGCTGTAGAATTAGGAAGAGCTGATTTTGCAGATGAAGTCCAAAGGCAATCTGCTGGAGAATTTCTTTTTTTTTAGAGGGAGGTTGTTCTTCTTCTTCTTTTTTTTCCCCCCTATTCAGGCCTTAAACTGACTGGATGAGACCTACTCACATTGTGCAGAGCAATCTAGTTTTTGCAAAGACCATCAATTTAAGTCTTAATCTCATCTAAATGACCTTACAGAAACAGCCAGAATAATGTTTGACCAAATGGGAGCACCCTGTGAACCAGCTACACATACAGTTAACCATCACACTCATGTAATCCTCACAAGAACCCTATGAAATGAGTTTTATTTCTGAAGCGCATCTCCCAAGCTCATGTAACAAGCAATCATTATTATTCTGTTATCTATCAAAAAGTGCCAAAGTCAGGAGTCACTGCAACTCTCTCTTGCTCTCCAGACGTTTTCAGAAGAACTCTTCTCAATATTCCCTACATATGTATTCATCCAATGCTTTTCGATGAGAAACCTAAACATATTCAACCAAGTGAATTGACACTGCATGCTGTTGTATTTTCTGACACTTTCATCCTGGTGCCACTTCTGAGGTGCATGAAATGATAAAAGTGAGTACTAAATCTCTGCCCCCCCTAATCTTTCTTCTTTAATGATTATATTCTCCCATCCATTCCTTCCTTTGAAAGATCCCTCTGTTTTGTAGAAGGAGAAGAGAAGAAAGGAGAGGGCAAGGTACAATGGAGAGAAGGGAGGAAAGAAGGGGAAAATTGAAAACAAAAGAAATAGATAATCGAGAGGATCATGTCGATAAAACAGGCAGATAAGACCATCAGTTTTCCCTGGCTTAATCCTAAAACCCATAAACCAGGAGTGTGGGCCCTGGGTAACAATCTTAACAATCTGTTTTGAATAGCCAGGCAAACTTTCTTATGTGTAGTTGTTGAAAGAACAGATATTTGGACATTTGAAGACGATCTAGTAATAATTATACCCTCTGGTCACTGTGGAAACCATAGCAAATCTTGTCCTTCACACCCATACAACTCCCTGCACCTTGGGCTCTGCAGTCCTGCCAGCTCGCTGGGTGAGCGTGGCGAATCTTCCATAGGTTTTCTGAGAGCTGGGGCCTGTGGGCTGCTCTCCAGGGTCCTCAGGGCTGCCATCATGCAATGCTCACTTATTCTTTCCCCAGTCTGAGGCCATTTGAGATCAAATTGCCATCTGTGAGCACACTTCCATATTCTTTCTCATCTGAGGAAGAATCTCTAGTCTTGGTAAAATACTTTCATAATCCAGTTTCAACATATGGCTTTCAATGACTCAATACTAGAAGATGTTGTGGCGCGATCAATTCTAAGATCCACGGAGCCAATTGAGATGAATTATGAGCCTTTATGAGCCGGCCGGGGACTGACTCTACCACGCAGGGTGCAGGGTTCCAGGAGATCAGCCCTGAGCTCCCAAAAGAGGCAGTTTATAAAGCCTAGAACCGCACCCTGGTTTAACATCAAAGGAGCAAACACATTAAGCACGTCCTAGGTAACATCAAACAAGCAAGCAGATTACAGAAGCAGAAGTTGGCCATTAGCATATCTTATATCTTTGCCCAGAACCACACCCTTAACAAAGAGACCTCAAGAGTTCGAGTCCAACTGCTTGCCTAGCATAGAAAACCCTACTACAAATTCCCTGTCGGATAATCATTAAACACTTTTCCACATCTTCTTGATGGTAATGACTTGATCACCTTAAAATGAAAAACTGCAAGGGACTCGAGGGTGTGAACAAAACATTCCTTTCAGGTAAGTGTGTGATAGTCATTAACGACTCTAGATTTTCTGTTACTGAAAAGAGTAGTGAAAAAACTTTTCAAATTTTCAAATTTTGACTTATTCTGAATTAGAAAAATTTATTCATTTTTTTTTAAATTAATGTCTAGATCTATATAAATTTATCCTCATTGTGGAAACAACGAGAATCTCAAAACTACTTCTTCATACTGGGCTGAGTGGGCATTAAGTAATAGAGATCCAAAGACTATTTCCTGTCATCTAAGCTGGAGAATTTTGACTAAGTCACAAAAGATAAGATGGAAATAGCCGCTAAGCCAGGATTTAGGAGATACAGGGAGGAAGAAACTGCAGGAAACATCCTTCACATAGTGATACCCAGCCCTTCTCTAACAAGATTTGTTTGCTAGGAACCTAGAACAACTGGTGGGACACATAATAAAGAAATAAAGCTTATTACACAACAAAATGAAAATAAAGGCTGTTTGATCGACCTCATTCAAAAGAAACTTCAATGTGCTTTGATCTCTGGATAAAAAAAAAATTAAAATAAAAAGCTTCTAACTTTTAAGTTACTGATGTCAGTTTTTAATGCTTTTCCCGTGAGATTAGAAACTCCATTGTTCCCAAAATGACTGGCATTCTTTTTCATAACGCAAATATAGGGAGTCTTAGTGCCAACAGCCAGTACTTAGGAGAACTAGAATTAGAGGTCCTTAGGCAACAGGAGGGGTTGTACGTGCTCCAGGAAGCTTAAACACAAGTTTCAATTTAGCTAATATTTTATAGGCAACATTTTAGATTTGTTTTGATCCAGTGTAAAAATCAATTCCACAAACACTGCGTGTTTTCAGCTACCAAATTTGTTTTAAAGACTAAAAGAAATAATCAGGGAAAATGCTGCTTTTGATGTAATTCTGACTAAAAGGGAAGCAGCTTTGGGTTGTGTTGAGAAACTGAAGAGAGAGCAGTCACTTTTTTTCCTAATCTTGTGTTGAATTAGGTCTTTGATCCCTTTTGAATTAAATTTTTGTACATAGTGTAAGGTAAGACTCTAAGTTCATGTTTTTTACATGTGGACATGTAACTGGTTTGTGTTTGTTTGGTTGGTTTGGTTTGTTGCCTGCAGAATATTATGAACCAGGCTTAATGCCTTAAATAAATTATCTCATTTAAGATTCACACTAAGACTACAAAAGAGGTGTTAGAAGATCAAATAAGGTCTCAGAGAAAGACAAACTTGCGCTAGATAGCAATACTGGGATTTGAACCCATGTTAGTTCAACAGCAAAGTTGATTGATCCTGTTTTCATGACTCTGTACCGTCTCTCCAAGACTTTGTGACTGCCATTTAAAGCTCTACGCTATTTATCAAAAGCCCACTTCCCACACCCTACCTTCTACTATTGCTACTTCTCTACCTCGGTGTTTATTTATTCCCTAAATATGTCAAGAAAATGTCCAGTTTTGAAACTTCTGGAGAATAGCGGTACAGCATAAGCAAACAATATTTTTAAAATTTACTTTAACCCTACCTATCTATCTCATTAACCTTATTTAAGAAAGAGCTCTTCATGCAGTCCCTCTTGCTATTTCAGATCTCACTGATCTCTCTTTTCCTCCAAACTTCTAGAGCACTTATGATATATAGTTATATAGACAAAGTCTTGGTGACAGAGACTCCTATTCCCCAATATCTATTCTTTTTTGTTCTCATACACTTAGAAATTTTATTTCCCAGCCTTCTGTTCAGCTCTATAGAGTCATCTGACTAAATTACTGCCAATAAGATATATAAGGAAATAGAGTGTGGGATCTGCAGTGATGTCCCCTCTTTCGTTTCTGGTTTTAGTAATTTGGGTCTTTACTCCTTTCTTCTGATTTAGCTTGGCTAGAGGCTTATCAATTTCATTGATCTTTTCAAATAACCATCTTTTGGTTTCATTGATTTTTCTCTCTTGGTTTCCTATTTTTAATTTCATTGATTTATGCTCTAATTTAATTCTTTCTTTTTTTTCTGCTTACTTTGGATTTAATTTATTCTTTTTTCCCTAGTTTCCTAAGGTAAAAGGTTCTATAGATTGTTGATTTTAGATCCTTCTTTTTTTCTAATATATGTGTTCACTGCTATAATTTTCCTCTAAGCACTGCTTGGCTATATATATATATATAATCTCCTATAAATTTTGAAAAGTTATCATTTTATTTTAGTTCAAAATTTTTTTACTTTTCTTGAAATTTTACCTTGGCCCATGTATTATTTAGAAATATGTTGTCTAATCTTCACACATGTGGGGGATTCCAGCTATCTTTCTGTTGTTGATTTCTAGTTTAATTTCATTGTTGTCTGAGAGCAGATGTTGCATGATTCTACTGTTTTAAACGTGTTAACATGTGTCTGATGGCCCAGAAAATGGTTCATCTTGGTGAAAGTTTTATGTAAACATGAGAAGAATGTGTATTCTGCTGTTGTTGGCTGAATCAGTCTCTAGATGTTCATTATAGTCAATTGATTGATGGTTTTGGGTTCAACTATGTCCTTTCTGATTTTCTATCTGCTGGATCTGTCCATTTCTGATAGAGGGGTGTTGAAGTCTTCAACTATACAGTGGATTCATCTATTTCACCTTGCAGTTCTATCAGCTTTTGCTTCCCATATTTCGATGCTCTGTTAGGTGCATAGATGTTAAGGATTACTATGTCTTTTTGGAGAACGGACTCCTTTATCATTATGAAGTGCCACTCTTTGTCCCTAATACTTTTCTTTCTGTGAAGACTGCTCTGTCTGATTAACATACGCGTTTCTTTTTGATTAGTGTTAGCCTGATATCTCTTTCTTCATCCATTTACTTTTAATCTATATATGTCTTTATATTTCAAGTGGGTTTCTCATAGACAACATATATTGGGTCTTCTTTTTGATACACTGACAATCTCCGTCTTTTAATCAGTGTATTTAGAACATTAACATTTAAAATGATTATTGACATAGGATTAATATCGACTGTACTGGTTATTGTTTTCTATTTATTGTACTTGTTCTTTGTTTCTATTTTTGTATTCTACTCTTTCTCTGACTTTTATGGTTTTAATTGAGCATTTTATAATTTCATGTTCTCTCCTTTCTTTTTAGCCTATCGGCTATGCTTTTTTTTCATTTTATGTTTAGCGGTTGCTCTAGAGTTTGCAATATACTTTGACAACTAATCCGAGTCTACTTTCAAATCATACTATATCACTTTATGAGCAATACAAGTATCAGGAAACAAAATATTTCGAATTCCTTCCTTCTAACCTTTGTATAATTGTTCCCATTTATTTTACTAATACCTAAATGCACATAAACATCCATTTCTGTGCATATATATGTGCATATATATACGCATACCTAATTGAATACATTATTGCTATTATTATTTTGAACTAACTGTTGTTATCTGTTAAATCAATTAAGAGTAAAAAAATATAAAAGTTTTCATTTTACTTTCATTTATTCCTTCTCCGATGTTCTTCCTTTATGGAAATCTGAATTTCTGACCTATATCATTTTCCATGTCTCTTGTTTGAAAAATGATATTGGTCAGAAATTCAGATTTTAACATTTCTTTAAAATCTTTTTAACATTTCTTACAAGGCAAGTTTACCAGCCAAACACTACTTTAATTTTTGTTTATCTAAAATAGTCTTGATTTCTCCTTCACCTTTGAAGGATAATTTCACAGCACACAGAATTTTATGTTGGGAGTTTTCTTTCAACAATTCAAATACTTCGATGCCTTCTAACTTACATGGTTTCTGTGAGGTTGAACATAATTCTCATCTTTGCTTCTCTCTAAGTAGTGTGTTTTTACAAACTCTCGAAAGAAGATGTTTCTAACATCTTCTTTTTTACTCAGGGTTTAGTTAGACCTCAGAAACCATACCAATAATTTGAACAGGAAATTTCAACATAAAGAATGATTAACTCGCAACGGGGAGTGGGAGGTGGGGTGTGGGGGAGGGGGGATTAACTACTAAGAAGGGGTAAAAGAGAACTCTAAAGACTGCTGGAGTCACAGCCTGTCTTACCCCTTTGTGACTTACTAGATTGTGACCTCAGACAAGTAACTTAGGCTGTTGGCAGTGTTCTGCAGCCAGGACTCCCAGGCACGCACCTGTGGGTGGACAAGCTGGGCTTATTACTCACCGCAAGGGAAACCACGCACATCCTGCAGTTCGGTAAGAGAATGTTCGAGCAGACTTGAGGATTTGGGCTCTTGTTAGGTGATTTGGGGGAGGATTGAAGGAAGTGGGCTTTCCTCTGTTTAGATGCTCTCAGGGTTTGTGGCGATTATATAATTGGTTATGGGTTTGGTGGGGGTCGGGGCCTAGATTAAATGAGGCTACAGCTGTAATTGGCGAAGCAGCTGCCAGCACTCGAGTTGGCTGGGAGAGGGATCGTTGGTCAATCTGAGAGGTGTGGACAATGCTCTTGTTTTGTCTGGGCTCAGAATGGATGACAGAGGGGTCTTGACTTTGTCTTGACCCATGATGATCACAGAATGGCCTTGGGTGGTGGTGTCTTGTGAAATTGTTTATGTTCAACAGGAGAGAGAATACTAGCTATGAGTGGCAGGTCAGCTCCTGGCTGTCAGGGGCTGTTTTCTCTTTCTCATTATCCTTGCCTTAGTTTCCTCATCTGTAAGGTGGGAAATAATGAAAGTTTCTACCTCTTGGGTTTGGGACTGGGGAAGAGTACTCCGAGAAGAAACAAACATGAAAGGGGATCTCTTTCCCCAAGGATCATTTTCAGATATCATTGGAGAAGGTGATTGTGGTTCATTGCATAGTGGAGACATTCACTGGGTTGTACTGGGCCAGAGTTGTTCCACAGCTGTCAAGTTAAGGCCGGTGAGCCGGAAACCACAGGCCAGAGTGAAAAGCAAAACCTGGTAGTCGATGAGTGCCACTATGCATACTGAGAATCAACAACTGTGCCAAAAAAGCAGGGTAAGTGGGAAACACCTTCCTCCTACAATGTGCCTCCAGCACCCTCTATAGATGAAGCTAAACGTTTGTACCAGGTGGATAAGGAGAAACGTTTATAGGGTTCAGCTCCAGAAACACAAAGAAGGGAAAAGAATGGTAGATTAGAGTTAGAAAACAACAAATTGGTAACTAGCACAACCAGCATCCATTCATTCTTCTTCTGATAGTTGCATGCGAACTTTCCGCATCTACTTTATTTGTCCATGCACACCAAGCAGAGCATCGCATCTCCCTGACCATAGCAATTTAGTGCAGAGGTAACAAGTAGCCTAGACAGAAATTCTCTCTCCCTCCACCTCTCTCTCTCTCTATCTGTCTGTCTGTCTGTCTGTCTGTCTACCTACCTACCTACCTATCTATCTATAACTACATGTCTGTCTAGGCTTATACTGAATCTTACAAGAGAGGTGTAAGTCTTTTGCTGCTGGGGACAATACCTAGAGCCTTAAAATGAAATCTTTGCAGCAGAAAGCATTACTCAGAGATGCAGAACGATTATGCCTTGATGAACTTGTTTAAGCCTTAAAGTTGGCCATCCTTGAACTTTTCAGTTATGTGAGCAAATAAATTTTCACTTTTTTTTCTTAACTCCAGTTGAATTAGGTTAATATGCTTTCTGTTACTGGCAACAGAAATAGTCTTGAATGATACAGTTCCTCAAATTTCACCCATATTGGGTATTTTTAAAACTCAACATATTTGGTCTCAACATATTTGGTCAGTTAATTTTTCCCAACAGTGATTGGACACAGCCTTTTAAATAGTCTTTGTCATCATAGGGTATAGTTACATTAAATAATTCTTAATTTGATAATACGTTAATTCATTTGGAAAATATTAATTGAGTAACTGATAGATGCCGCATACTCTGCTGGGCACTGAGAATTAACATATAATCATAATAGACATGTTTCTTACTTTTTTGGAGCTTATGGATTATCTAGCAAGGATTATGGAGAAGCAAATAGCCAGTAACAATCCAGGATAAATGTGATGTTGAGGAAGTCCTAGTTGCCATGGTAGCACAGAGGTGAGGCACCTAACCCACACTGGGAGTAAGGTTTGGTAAGAAGTTGAAAAAAACTTCCCAGAGAAGATAATCACTACCACATGCTGCTTTTCTGATGAGGATGAGAAGTCTTTAGGGAGGTGAAGAGAGAAAGAAATAATAGTCACAAAGCCCTGATGAGAAAAGAGATGACGACATGGCTGAGAAATTGAAAGAAGAGAAACAAGGCTGCACCTGGAGTGCGGTAGGAGGGACAGGAGAGTTGCGAGAGGTGAAGGCAAATTATACGCAGCCTCGTAAGTAATGTTAAAGAATGTGGACTTAAGATAAAGTGAGGTGCCATCCAAATAAGTCTCCTGGAGGGGAGTGGTATGACCAGACTTGTGTTTAAGATCACTCTGACTACTGTGAAAAAAAAGGAGGGTGCTCCGTTAGGAGGCAACTGTGATGATCCGGATGAGAGATTCTAGTAGCCTGAAGGAGGGTCATCAGGCAATGGGGATGAGGTGACATGGCCAGATTTGAAACGTATTTAGGAGGTAATACTGACAGAATGTGGGAGTGGTTCGATGCCTTCCTAAGGGAGAAAGAATGAAGGCACCGAAGTCGCTTGGCACCTTTATTCACTAAGAAGGAATAGAGGAGGACGAGTAGTTAATGACTTTTGTTTTGGGCTTGTTTGATGTCGAGAGTATGTGAAGGAAATTCTAGTAAGGATGTGAGTATGTGACTCCTGAAGCTGGGAAGGTTTTGGCTGGAAATAAAGACATGAGGCCCATAAGCAGATAATAACTTTAGCAATGAAAGAGCAAGACGTCTTTTGTGGAATTACCACAGAATAAAAAAAGAAAAGGGCCAAAGGCAAAACTAAAAATGTTTAAGGAGTGGTCAGATAATGAGGAGCTTACAAAAGAGACTGAACAAACAGGGAGAGAGGTGGGACGAAAGGGTATGAATGAAAGAAGAAATGGGCAACAGTGTCTGTCAAATCACACTGGAAAACACAGAGGTGTTAGGGTTGAGGACTGATAATTTAACAGCAAGGGTTGCTGGCGATCTCAGCAAAGCAGTGTCAGTAAAGGAGAGTTGGTGGCATTCATATGACATTCTTCTGACGAGTGAACGGGGGTGAGGAAGTGTAAATAACACGTTAAAATGTTTTCTTTCAAGAAATTTCCTATGAAATAAAGGAAGAAATCGTGAAAGGAAGGCTTGAGTTCGAAGGGGAGTTTTTCTTTTGTTGTGTTTTGTTTTTAAGATAAGTGTTGAACCTATTTACCAGTTAATAGGAAGAAGCCAGTAAAAAGGAGAAGATTGAATATATAAGAGAAAAATAGATGATCAATTGATAAAACCCCTGAGGAGACAGGACCCAAAGTGATCCAAAGCAGTTAGAAGGGTTAACCTAGAACAGGAGCTAGGACAAACTCCCTATTATAAGACGAGGAAAAAAGAATGAGTAGGGAAGGAAGGGAGTCTGTGGTTTGGGGGACAGGAGGTCGAGGACATTTGGTCGCTTCTATTTTCTCTGTGAAAATGGAGGTCAGCCCATCTGTTTAGAGCAGTGGACTGATGGTTTTGAGGACTGATGGTTTCACGAAATGGTCCCTGTAGAAAATGAGCAAGAACTGATTAGAGAAAAACACAGAAGGGTCCACACTGAGGACCTAACCGAGGTTAGGATCGTGATCATAATGGACACAGAACCTTAAGCTGTGGAATTTCCTGCAGTGGCCTTCTCCAGCATGAGTGCACATGTGGAGAAAACATACAAAGCACAGCTGGTGCCTGCTTTCGATTTCCTACTCTTTGGCCCATGTGATAATTTGCCTTTCGTAAAAACTCAATCATCCATTCTAGTGAGATCTAAAAAGTTAATTTGCATAAAATCTCTAATTATTATTTATGAATCTATAATGCTATCCTTTAGAGAATTTTCATTTATTTCTCTAATTCTCTTTGACTATCATTCTTGAAAATTAGAGTGCCTAGCATCTTAGTTTCCTTTAGCTATTGTAACAAATTACCACAATCTTGGTAGCTTAAAACAACACACATTTATACTCTTACAGCTATGGAGGTCAGAGGTCTGAAATCAGTTCACAGGGCTACGCTCAGTCTGGAGTCTCTAGGGAAGAATCTGTTTCCTTGCCTTTTCCAGCTTCTTGGAGCTTCATTCTTTGTGTTCCTTGGCTCACAGTTCCTTCAAAGCCATTTTCTTTGAGTGGTCACATTGCCTTCTTCTTCTGTCTAATCGAATCTCCATCTGCTTCCCTTTTAGAAGGATAGTTGTGATTCTATTTATGGCCCACACATATATTCCAGTATAATCTTCTCATCTCAAAATCCTTAACTTGATTACATCTGCAAAGTCTCTTTTACTGTATAACATAACATACATAGGTTCTGTGGATTAGGAGCTAGATATCTTTAGGGGCTATTGGCCTACTACATCCTGTGTTCTGTGTTGGAACTGCCAAGCCTTCACGGAACAAGAATGCCTGGAAGTGCTATAGGGATTAGGAAACAGCTACTGATGGCACTGCACCATTCTCTGAAGTCCGTATGTGGGGTACAAGGGTCAGACTAGTAGGTAGACTCTAAGAAGAGAGATTATAAAGCTTGTATAAAGATTATAAAGACAGTATAAAGCTTGAATTCCATGAGGTAGCTATAGAAATTACGGTGCGTCATTTTGTAGGTGAGAGAGTGAGCTTGAGAGATGGGGAGACTGAGACACAGAAGAAAATAGTTGCCTACATGCAGAAGAGACAACTATATCCCAGCTTTCTACTCTCGTGTGCCACTACCACAGTCCCGGTGCATCTGTGTTCTCCTTTCCAAGGCTTTGCTCATTATTGTCTTAAATATGCTTGAGAGACTCATTTGCTTTAACCAAAAAGATTTTTATACTTCTGCATTTCTTTCCCTTTGACTTTCTCTCATGTAAGTAGCAATTTTCTGGAACAAAGAAGGTCCTTGACCAGCATCACCACACAGGGCCTCTAAATCGATTTCAGTTTCTAGTGCATGTCACAGTGCCCGCTTCCCTTCCGTGTAAGGATTCATCAAGGGGCATTATGACAGCGCAATGCTAACCCAAAGCATTACCAACAAATTTATTCTGAGCCCAAGAAGGGCTGGAAATGAAAATTATTTTGATTTAGGAACCCTGACATCATTCTTATAAAAGTATCTACTTTTGGTTAAATGATTTACATAACAGAAAGAACTGGACAATTAAATTACCAGAACTGGTATTTCTTCCTATGGTTCCCATTCTTCGATATAGGAGACCCCAAGATCTTGAGTTTATATCCAAAAAATTTAATGGAATAATCAAGGAACATTATAATAAGGAATGTAACTTTCACACCTCAATCAATAGCTTTCCAAAAATTACGAATGATATCTGCTTATGCTATATAAATGTATCATCATGTATTTTTCAACATGCAAAAGTCATAGGAGCCAGGACATGGCAATGCACCACTCTCTGAAGTCCATTTATGGCTCTAAGAGGAGAGATTAGGTATGAAGGCTCTAAGAAGGAGATTAGGTATGAAGCTCAAATCCCATGAGGTGGCTACAGAAATTGCAGTGCATCGTTTTGCAGGAGGGAGAGTGAGCTTGAGAGATGGGGAGACTGAGACACAGAAGAAAATAGTTGCCTACATGCAGCAGAGAAAACCACACCCCAACTTTCTATTCTCATGTAGAACCAGTCCTGGGTTCTAGCCTGGTTCTAGCCTGGCCCAAGCGCTATACTTTACCATTTGACAAACAGTTTCCCCATCGGGATTTCACTTTCTGCTGCTGCAAAATGGATGAGTTGCACTAAATTATTTCAGTGATTTATCTCTCGTAGCCCACTATTGTATGATTTTATCCACAAGTCGAAAGGTATTAGATTTAGGACACTTATTTAAAAGTCTATAAAATTTTCACTGAGATTATCCTAGAGAAGGTAGCTATTATTGTCCACACAGACATCCGATTCACACTTTTTATTTACATTAGTCAATTTAAGCAAAATGGACATTCCGGTATCTCTGCAGCCATAGCCTAAACGCTTTCTTCTTTTATAAGCCCTTTCCTATTTAAATTTTCAGAGTCTTTGCTAGGTTTGCTACCCAGGGCATTTTTGCGAAGGTCACACCCTTTCAAAAATGTTTAAATGCTGAGATGGGGCAACACGCCTATTGAAGTATAGGCAATGTTGCTTCTATAAAAAGAATTGCACCTCTTTAGAATTTAAAAAGTTATCTTAAAGACAATGGCTAAAAAAGAATGCATAATAGATTTAGCTTTGAAAAATGTCTTACAAGATTTTACATAAGGGCTATTTAAACATTTAAATCCCTACAGAATTTGCGAGTTTCCTCAAGGATAAGGAAAGGCTGAAATCAGAGGTTGGAAAGTATAAGTAAGATCTGCTTGTGGATATCTTATTTTAGTCCACACGGAATCCTAAAACTTAAAAATTGTATTTAAAAGAATTGAATTTGGGCTGCACTTGAAAACTGGGGAGATTGGGCCACACTAGGCCAGGTTCTGTAGTCCCCATCCCTCCCTATTGCCTCACCCAGTGCATTTCTTTCAATCACATTACTTGCTGCCCCTTTAGAAATTCAAGTTTCCACTTCATGCCTTGAACAAATAAGACTAAAAATAAACACAACTTTTATGAAAGTGATCTGGAGGAGAGAACATAGGAATTTTCCCTTTTGCATCATTTATTCCTAGCTCTTTTAAGTTGAGAAATCCCAAACTGACAGAAAACTGCAGCAGGACCTCCCAGGCAGCATGGGTAGGAAGGAAAATGGCAGGAAAGCCTCAGAGCAGGTAAGTGTAAAATACTGCATTTAGGAGCGAAAGTTTAGCTAGAATCCTAACAAGAGCGGCTCGGAGCCACATGTTCTATTTCAGGAGTGATTCCATTCCTTTATTGTCTCCAACTGAATGGGCCATGTTCATGGAAGCTACTGATGACAGTTCTTCCTCCTGGGAAACTCTGTGGACATGCGTTACAGGGGCTACACAATAAACCGTGAGTGGCTACAATTCCTAAGTAGATGTTAAAATAATTCTAGAAAGATAGACTCTCATGTGTCTGAAAGTACATGGTTTGAAATAAAACTTGCCCCAAATGCAAATTCTAGGGCAAAGATGAATTACATTTCCACATTTTCTTTATAACTTTGGCACCATTTGGCATAGATGCTTTCATTTACTTTTGTGAATAGGTAATATATTTACGTGAATCAGACACCAAACATTATTTTAAAAAATGGATATCTCTCTTCTACTCTTCAACATATGCCCCAGTCTTCCCCCCTGCACCTCCCCACTCACACACAGTTCTTTTTCTTTTTCTTTAGAGAACCATTATGCACATAGGAGATAGACATTTTTTCTTCCCCTTCCTTTTAAAACTAGTACCATACTCTGTACATCCTCCTGCACCTTGCTTCTTTTCACTTAGCAATATATCCTAGAGCTTGTTCCCATCGATACATAAAGAGCCTACTTATTCCTCTTTCTAGTTATTAAGTAGCCAATGTATGTACCATGTATGTACATACATTGTACCATAATTTATTTAGCCAGTCTCTATTGATGACCACGTAGATTGCTTTCCATATTCTGCTACTATAAATAGTGCAGTATTGAAAAACTATCAACGTACGTTATTTTATGTACACACACACACACACACACACACACACACACCAGCATTATGATAGAGAAAAATTTCTAGAATTGGAATTGTCGGGGGACAAGATATATGCATTTGTAACTTTCATAGCCAAATGGCCCTTCGTGAAGCTGGCATCAATTCATACTCTTACCACCAATGTTTAAGGGTACATGTTTCCCCACAGGCTCACTCACACGTATGTTAACATAACAAACTTTTAGAACTATGATATCCTAGTGGTTTGTTCTGACCGTGTATTCAAGCACTGATAACTTGTGGTTTTAATTACCAAGATTTACTGTTTGCGTGTCTGGCAGGGCTAGCCCCCCACTCATTGCTCTTCTTTTATAGAACCTTTGGGCAATTCTCATGTTTTTTCTTCTTTCCATGTGCAGTTAGGAATCACCTGGACTAGCTCTTCTGATCCGCTGGGTTCCTCACTGTGCAAATTGTGTTGAAACCCAACTTATGGGCATAGCTCCATGGGGCTGTGGAGAGCTACACCAACTCACCTGTATGCTTGATTTTATGGATGTCCTTTTCACTGCTTGTTTATGAGTTTGCTTTAAATCTATTAAAAATAACCTCACACGCACCTTCAAATCCTGGCCAACTTTCGTGGCCCAGCCTAGCATAGGATTGGTGTGGAGTAGAGATGGATGTCTAAAGGAACATAGGATGCCATTATAAAAATAGGAGAAAGGGATGTCAAAGGCAAATTTTACCACAAACTTAGTGTCTTAAAACAATTTTTATCACATAGTTGCCATATGTCAGGAATCTGGGTCCTCTGCAAGGCTGCCATGAAGGTGGGGCTTGGGCTGTGGTCTCATCTGAGGCTTACTAGGGGAGGCTCTGCTTCCAAGCCCTTGTGGGCAGAACTCAGTCCCTAACAGCTGAAGGACTGAGGCCCTCGTATTCATATTGTCTGTCACCTTGAGGCCATTGCAAGCTGTCTGCTGGAGGCTGTCCTCATCTCTTAGGGGTCATTCACAGTTCTTTTTCACTTGGGGTTTCCTAATATGGCCATTTCTTCCTTGAAGCCAGCAACAGTTGGGGGGAGGGGCGGGGAGATTGAGAGAGAGAGAGAGAAAGAGAGAGAGAGAGAGACCAGTAAGACAGGCCCTTCCATCTCCTGAACATAATTACATAATCTCCTATATTCCATCACTTTTACTACATTCTATTGATTAGAAGCAAGTCAGAAGTCACATCCACACCCAAGGGGAGGAGGCTATGCAAGAGCATGAACACCAAGAGAAGGGGAGCGCTGGGAGCCATTTTTAAAGCAGCCTACAACACATGACTTCTCTTTTGCTCTGGTATAAACCTCAGTATTAATCTTAACATTCAGAGCCATGCCGAGAAAACTCCAGGAATGTATGGTATGATGATGTAGGACATGATAACAAGCCCTTAAATCTTCTTTTACTGGGGGAAGGGAGAATGGGTGTGGCTCATCCAGGGCGATTATGTCTGGGAGAGAAGGAAACAGTGAAGAGGAGTTGGTGTCTTCAAAGGAGATTTGGTCTGGTAGTATACAAGACCCCTGTCGTTTTTGCCTGTCTGACATGTCAATTTTATTTTCAATTAACAAGTCCTTGATCCCTCCTGTTATTCAAGTGGGGGGAAACCTCAACCCACAGCCCAAGACTGACCAAACAGAGCTCTCGTGACGGGTTTAGTAATGAGCATGTACCCCAACTCAGGATGACCAGAATCAGACCTGCAAATTTTGTAGATATTACTGAGAAAGACACTTTCAGTTCTCTGAGGGTAGTTGGGCTCATCGAGTAAAAGACTAGACCTGCTGGGAGCCATCCCTCTCACCAGTTGGTCGTATACTGATGAGTCGTATACTGATTTAGACACCTTCACCTGTGTCTAAATCAGTATATATGACTAATCTTATAAATTCGATAAACCAACAAATCCATTACTACTTTGCTTGAGCAAATTTAATTTTGGTTTCTGTCATTTACAACTGAGGTATAGAAGAGAGAACTTTCTCTTTAGATAAAATGGTAAGTTTCGGGGACAAGGAGATTGTCCTACGGTCAATGCCCACTTCTCACCATTTTTGTTCACTCCTGTAGTCTGAACCCCTTTTTGTCCACTTTAGTGTGAAATCCAAGTGGCTGGTTCAGGCTTAGGTGACCTGTTTCTAAGAGCTTATCGCTACAGCTATTGTCACCAGGTATAAGCACTTGTTTGGAAATTGGTCTATAAGTCAAAAGTGATAAAAAAAAAATTCAATGAGGTAGGAGAAGATGCAAAAACTAGGAAGTCAAAGGAAAATAGTATGTTTAGCAGCGTGAAGTGCTTTAGACAGGATAAGCAAGAAATGAAACAAAATCACTTCATCAATGATGATTAAGAGGGTGTTTGGCAATTCTGAGGGAATATTTTCACCAGAGTAGTGTGGAGTCTAGCAAGAATCCAGGAGTCGATGAGTGGTATCAAGTGTATACTTCTCTTTTGCTTTGACAAAAAAGGGGACAATGGAGATGGTAATGAGAAGCCTGATGAAGAAAAGTGTTTTTGCCGGTGAGGAGATGGGAGAGCTAGGATACCGGATGGAAGACGGTCCTCCATGAGTGAGATCCAGGGAAAGAGTGAAAGATCTCTCCTCAGACTGGTGTTCTCAACCCTGGCTGCACACAGAATCACCCAGGGAGGTCACAAAAAATACTAATGTCTACGCTGCATTCCAGCCCACGTAATCAGATTCTCTGTGGGGTGCGACCCAGGCTTCGGGAGGCTTTCTTGTGTATCCAAGGTTAAAAACCACTCCTTGAGACAAATACTTTGTTCCCTGGATCAATGCGAATGGATGAATTATGAGACATTTAGAAACAGGGAGATTTCAAGACAGATGGCATTGATCTCTTCAATAATGAAGAAGACAAAGTCATCTGTTAAGAACAAGTGGGATGATAGCCAGTTTGGGGCCAAAAGGAAAGTGCAAAAGGTTTAGAATAGCTATTACATTAATAAGAAATGTCCAAGGAAACAAATATCTCTGCAATGCTTCTGCTTATGTGCAATTAGGTCATGTAATGAATATTGCCCAAAATGAACTACAGCAACGGCAACTGGCAAACAATTCAATAACTCATCAAGCTTGTGAAATTTAAGACTTAGAAGCAAGGAAAGTAAAATGATTAGATCAACTTTGGAAAATAAATCACACAGAGGATGTCATTAGCTGTGAGGATTAAACAGTAGGAACATGCAATGTCTGCTAAAGCGGTCATTTAAATATAATGATGCTTTTTTCTTTTAAGGAGCTCTGTAGATGAAATTACATTTCTGTGATATATGTTTATGAGAAGGCTTTAATAATTTCTTTTTCCATTTACAAAAAGGCTGGGTGTGGGTGGGTGGATGGGGCCAGAAAATATTAATTTGCCCCGGCTCAAAAGAAAGAAAAACGTAATGCTATAAATTCAATTTAAGATTTTTCAGGGCTTAAAAAAAGAAGGTGGAACACTTGACCATAAAAAGCAATTAATGTAGTAGGGGTTTAAATTATAACTGTAGGACACGATGAAAGCCATGAAACAGGTACAAATGGCTATGATGCCATAAAAATATAAAGAACTCAAAAGACATTATTTGCATCTGCCCAGTTTATCAGAGAAAGTTTCATGTGCACAAAGAAAACTCAGCTAGGCCTTGAAATGTGGGGAAGCATTCATGAACAGTTGTTAGGGAATGCGTGGAGTGTGTAGGGAGGTGGGGTAGGGAGCTAAGACTACAAAGTATGCTGCTGTGGGGTCAGCTTATGAAGGAACTAGAAGGCAACACCAAGGACTCTGAACAATGAGAGTCACTGAGGATCGATGACCAGTCAAGTACGAAATTGGAATTGTGCCTCTTAAAGATTATACTTGCTGGAATGCTAATTGGGAAACTACTATGAAGTTTGGATGAGAGAAAAAAGACAATGCCTAATTTTTTTCTAAGTGTATTTCTTTTAAAGTTTTTTCTTACTTTTTTATTGAAGTATTATAGATAGAAACAAAAGTGTACAAAACCTAAGTGTGGAACTCAATGAACACAACTGTGTACCTACCATTGAGATTAAGAAATAGAATACTAACATTTCAGAAGTCCTTCCACACCTCCCCCAAGCATCCTCCCAGTCACCACACCCTTCTCCTCAAAGGTAACCACTACCCTGACTTCAACTCTTGTGTTTTAATTCTATATGAATGGAATCATAGAATATCATTCTTATGTCTTTGGTTTCCTTCACTCAATATTATTGTTGTGCAATTTGTCAATGAGTTTGTATGTGTAATTGTAGAGTATTCATTTTCATGGCTGTGTAGTATTCCATTATATGAATATAGCACAACTTAGTTCATTTTACTGTTGATGAATATTTGAGCTGTTTCCGATTTTGGCTACTACAATTAATACTATCTGTTCCCGTACATCTTTTGGAGCACAAGTACATGAATTCTTTGAGTTCAACTTAGATATGACATTGCTGGTCGTAGGGTATTTTGTATGTTCATCTTTAGTAGATACTAATAGTTTGCCACGGTGATTGTACCACTCTACTCTCTCGGCAGGATCTGAGAACTTCGTTACTCCACACCCTTCTCAACACTTGGGAGTGTAAGCCTTTAATTTTTGCTGTATAGGTATGTCTATAGTGGTACTCATTGTGGTTCTAATTTCCGTTTCCTTTATTACTAATAAAGTAGAGAATTTTTCAGATATTTATCAGCCATTTGGTTATTCTCTTAGGTAAATGTTCTATTCACATCTCTTGTCCACTTTCCCATTAGATTGTCTCCTGCTTATTGATTTGGAGGAAATCTTTACATATTCTGGATATATGCCCATGGTCAGTTATATGCATTGAAAAATCTTCTACTTTTTGGCTTGCCTTTTTATTTTTTCATGGCATTTTGTTGTTGTTCTTGTTGTTGTTTTTGGTGAAAAGAGGTTCTTGATTTTAAATGTTGCCCAATGTATTGATCTTTTACTTTATGCTTATTTCTGTTTATGTTTAGGTCTTGCTTAAGATATCTTTGCCTATCCCAAGGTTAAATTATTCTAGAAAACTCTGATATTATAAAAATCAAATTATTAATCTTTCTGAGTAGGATTTCCTCTGGCAAACCATCCCAGCCTGGTAGGTTTAGCTTTAAGCAAATGCTGACGCAACCGCACTAGTGTCGTAGGTTAGAGTTCAATGTTTCAAATAGTAACCAAATGCAAATTCCGGCTGAAGTTGAGAATATACGATGTGGGTCAAGAAAGATATTTACTGCTGTTAAGAAAATAGAGAAGACAAAACAAAACTAATCAAACAAAACCCTAAAAGAAGCACTGTAGGAGAATTCACCCTGACAACATGACCCACTGATTTGACTGTGAGCCTTTCATGTGATTTTTCTTTCTGGAGATAATTTCGAGCCATTACTTAAGTGGTATATGTCTCTAAGTATATTTTTTCTCTGAATAGTATATTTTCTTATGCCTTGCATATTTGAAAATATCTTTCGATTGCCTTCATACATATTAATATATCTTATTAAGGATGTTGAACGATTCTTATGTTTCTTTTGACTTTTGTAGTCAGTCTCTTAAAGAGACTTACTTTTTATCAGGGTTTTCAACATAATTCCCTTTTCCTTGTCCTGACTACCCTCGTACAAATTCCAGGTTCCTTTCTTTCTCAGTGTTCTCATTCTGGACGGAGAGACTTTTACTGGGTTTGACACTTGGACAAATTTACTCAAATTCCAGAGATATAAGCCATGGACAAAGATAACCTCAAAGGTTCATTTTTGACATTGCTTTTCAGCAAAGTCATTAAGTCGAGTCCAGATTCAAGGAGCGGGAAGATTCTACTTTTTGTTGGAGAAGCCGAAAAGTCACATCTGAAAGGATATTGGTGCAGGGAGGAATGGTTGTTTATCAGTGTACCCCATCCTAAAATGTACATCTTAAACCGGAGAACTTTTGATAGTGAAAGGGAATGTTTTTAAGCATTATGACAAGACAGCAGATGTAAACCATTTAAGCATGATTTATTAAATAGAAATCCAAAAAATAATCAGATTTTCCCTTCCCTCAGATTAATAATCCAAAGGATCATAATGTCTAAAGGGATGCTTCTCTTTCATTTGGATACAAACTTTTCATTTCTATATTTGTTTGCAACATTAAAATCATTCCAGGTCAGTTTCAATATATCAGAGGCAAGAAAGAAATACACCAGAATATTTAACAGGTGTGTCATCACCTGTACATATACACAGTTACAATTTTAAGGTGATGAAAATTATAACTGTTTTGTGCTTATAAGAATATATGTCATACATGTCACCGAGTTCTACGTTACTGTTTTTTTGGTTTTTTTGTTTTTTTTTTTAATTCACATCCAGCTGACTCTCAATCTCCTACCACTGACAGGAACTATTCGCAGCTTCCCATGTGTTCAAGAAAGTAGTATGTGAACAGTGGTGGTTATTTCTAGGTGGTAATTTCAACCAACTGAATCTCAAGATATTAACGGTTAGATTGATGGCATGGCAGAAGTTCCGTTTCCAGGTGACCTAGAGGCTTGCCACATTATTTCAGCCACAGTCCCCGCGCTGTCTCGTGAAGCATTGGGGCTTTAAGCATAGGCAAGAGATTGGAGCAGCTGATAGCTGGCATCTAATACTACTTTCAGTCCTGAGGTTGTGATTCCCAGGGCAGCAGAGGTTTATGTGCCCCAGGATATATTGGGTGTTGGCTGGCTTCACTTTCCCTACGTTTTTCCCCTTAGTCCTCTCAGGAGTTCCCTTGAGTGAAGTAGAGGGGATTCAGGTGCAGAGGTGAACACACCTTAGCACTCTGCCTGGCCTTCTGAGCCAGCAGAGGCAAGAACGAAATGGAATTTCTCCCTGTGTTTCTATAGGCAGGTGCCACTGGAGTACTGAGACACAGATTTTTTTTTCCCCCTTGGAAGAGGCGCCTGGAAGAAAGAAATTAGGAATGAGTGATAGGTGATTGGAGACTATTAAAATGGAAAAATTAAAAGCTGAGTCTTACATAATGGGAAACCAAAATAAGGACATGTATCACGTCAAGTGGAAAAGTCCACGTCTCTGGGCTACTCTGCCGGGCATTGCCACCGCTCGGGTTTGGCGCAGTGTCAGAATGGAGCACTCTCCGTTATCACCCGGTGTTAACTCTGACATTCACTGGCGTCTGCTATATATGCTGGGCCTGTGCTAACCCTTTCCATCACGATTGCTGCATTCCTCACGTGTCCCAGAGTCACCCAGGAAACGGTGGATTAGGGCTTTGGCACAGTGTGTCTGATTGCCGAGCACAGGCTCTTATCCACCCGACTGGAGCGTTTCACCCTCTCCTGGGAGCACCCTTCCCTCGGGCCCAGTTCGCGGATACACACCGCTCTCACGGTACTAACTGCACTTCCAGAGTGGGAACTGTCCTCTCAGCCACCTCTGTATCTCTGCTGATGAGAAAAATTCAGGAAGTGCTCAGTAAATATGCAAACATAATTCAACAGAAAGGAAGAATAAGAATCTGGGAGACCATCAGAACCAGGCATGGGGATGGATAGAGAGGCAAGTACAGACTTTCAAAGAGGAAAGCAAGGCTGCTACACGTGTGAGGAAACGAACAAATTCAACGATTTAAAATAGGCTCTCGCAGACTGAAACAGACCCCTAAAAACCCTTTACCAAAGAAAGGATACTCTGACCTCCTGAACCCTGCATGTCCATTTCTCAGATGCTGGGGAGGCCATGTAGCTTTGGTAGACAAAAAACACAGGTGGAAGCTGGTCTGCCTGGGGATCCTGGCTCGGTGGGGAGATGGCAGCCTCTGCTCTCCTTGCCCAGCCTGTTCCCTTCACACTGTGAGTGGTGGGATTCTCTCTGGACAGAATTTGAGGTATGCAGAAAGTATCATGAGACAATATATCTATCCAAATGATTAAGAGTTTTCTTGTTTTTAAGGAGTCTAAATTTTCTAACATTATTCCTTTAAACAGTAAGCTGGAGGAGAGATGGCATTTAAGGCTTGGAGGTAAGTGAACAAATGGCAGAAAGAACCAGTGATTTGGAATAACAAGACTTGGGTAAGACCTTGTTCACTTATGGGTCTGCTAGTCTTTGGCACATTAATTGGTTTGTCTCTAACCAATTAATACCTGCTTCATGAAATGAATTCAAGGACCCAATAGGAAAAGATTTGTGAGGTGGTTTAGGAAAATAGTTAAAGGTGTGGGCTTGAAGTCAAAGTGTAATTTCCAGAAGGCTAAACTCTGACTATGTTTCAGAGTTATCAGCTTGTGAGTGCAGAATGAGCAGATAAGCTAGTTCAAACAGGGAATTTGGGGACAAGCAGTTTATATAGTTGGTAAAGGCAGGCTGAAATAACTTTGCTAAGTTACAGAAAACTGGTTAATGGGACTACAGTCATGTACCGCATAACAACATTTCAATGAACAGTGGACCACCTATACGATGGTGGTCCCATAAGATTATAATGGAGCTGAAAAATTCCTGTTACCCAGTGACATGGTAGCCATCATAATATCACAGCACAACACGTTACTCACGTATTTGTCATGATACTGGTGTAAACAAACCCAATGCACTGCCAGTCGTATAAAAGCATAGCACATATAATTATGTACAGTACATAATGCTTGAGAATGATAATAAAAACATGTTACTGGTTTATATATTGACTATGCTTTTTATTTTAAAGTGCACTGTTTCTACTTATAAAAAAGTTTGCTATAAAATAGTATGTCATGTTACACAGTAGTAGCCTCATATATCTCATGGTTCTTGTGTCTCTTGATTACATCACTTTCTCCTGTGCTTAATTTAATCTCATGTTGCTTTTTAAATTTAGCGTAGCCTAAGAGTACTGTGTTTATAAAGTCTACAGTAGTATACAGTAATGACCTTGGCCTTCACATTCACTCACTGACTCACCCAGAGCAATTTCCATTCCTGCAGGCTCTTTTCATGGTAAGTGCCCTATGAAGATGTACTGTTTTTAATTCTTTACACCACATTTTTACTGTACCTTTTGTACGTTTAGATATGTTTAGATACACAAATACTTACCATTGTGTTATAATTACCTACAGTATTGAGTACAGTAACATGCTATACAGGTCTATAGACTAGAAGCAATAGGCTGTACCATATAGCCAAGCTGTGTAGTAGGCTATACCATCTAGGTTATTGTAAGTGCACTCTATGATGTTCACACAATGACACGATCACCTAACTATGTGTTTCTCAGAACATATCCTCATCATTCAGTGGCACGTGATTGTATTTCCAAAATACATTCTATAAAACCTATAGGTAAAATGTTATTTCTTTCTGATAAGGTGTGCCGTAATCTTTAAGATAGTTGAAAAATGTTTTTAGAAAGCATATTTCCCAGTTAGTCATTCACCCAATTAAATACGTTTTATAATTTCTACCTCCCATCAATTAAAAAATACTTATATGCTAGTTGCCAGACAAAAGTTTTTAGCAGTATATATTTTACTCTCTTATAAATACATATAAAATGTTTAGTAGTGGTCTAAAACAAAATTAAAGAATTTATTTATGAGTTTTAAAATCTTAATTCTTCCCAAAAGCCCAACGTTAGAGTTTGATATACTCATATGCACAGATTTACTGAGGAAATGTAACTCTCGTCACATTTTTTGCTTCATCGACAACTCAGAATTTTAGTTCTACATTATATTACATTGTTTTACTTTAGGTAATAGGAAATTTTGACCGTACTGCTTTTAGTAATCTCTTACAAGGTGTATTCCTAGGTTTTTGAATCAATAGGTCCTCATTTTGAGACAAATTTCACATACATTTAAATTGAAAAATGGAGTGATACTTTTCTGGGAAAAGAAGCCTGAATTTGCTGACTGGTTTGAATATAAGGACTAATTGGCAAAGGTTACCTGGTGACTATTTTCCATAAATTTGATTAAATCTGCTCTCCAAGGCTTTAGCAAGCTCTATAACAATATTGGGCAAAAATGGGTTGAAATTATTGCCTTGCTTTTTCTTTTCCCAAGCCTTTTCGATTATATCAGATTAAACTGCCTCTAGGAATGAGAGTAGCTGGTATCGCATAACTATAATAGTTATTTGATACGTCTTGAAAAAGCCTTTTATGTCTACTTTCCAGAAACCGAGAAACTAAAGGACTCTAGTGATTAAATAACAAATCCTATTAAAAGTCAGATGGTTTCTAATTCTTTGCTTTCAATAAAATTGAAAGAATTATCAGATGGTAGGCCATTAGAAGTAATTTTTGGTTATAGATACATTGGCATATAACTTGAAAAAATTTAAAGAATCAGATGTTATTACTCTAATCAAACTCTGCTCCCTTCTATTTCAACAAGGTTTCTCAGCAATCAGATCAATAAGAATGAAAAACAAATAGAATTGTTTAACATCATCTTATTGTATTAGTAAAAAGTATTCAATTTATCTGTTAACATATGAACCAATCGGAAAAAATCTCCATCTATCTGAGATAAATTTTCTCTTAATATTTTATTATTGAAAACTTTAAACATCTACAGAAGTAGAATAGTAAAATGCACCCTCACTAGCTTCAACAATGATTAATAATATCCTGCTGTTTTGAATTCAAGGAGGGGTTTTTCTATAGTTTTTATGTTTATATCTTCCTACCATAGACTGGGTGGCTTATAAACTCTAGAAATTTATTTCTCACAATTCTCGAGGCTAGGAAGTCCAACATCACAAAGCAGGCAGATTTAGTGTCTGGTGAGAGCTCTTTTCCTGGATCATAGATGGTCATCTTCTCTGTGTTTTCACAAGGTGGAAGGGGTGAGGAAACTCTCTTCCATAAGGGCACTAAATCTCATTCATGAGGGCTCCACTCATCACCTCAGCACCTCTCAAAGGCCCCATCTCAAAGTATCACATTAAGTATAAGGTTTCAAGATATGAATTAGGGGCAGGGGACACAAACATTCAGACTATAGCAGTTAATAGATCAACTATTTGAAGATCTGCCTTGATTATACACTTTAATGATAATAGATAGTTTTAATACTTAGGACCTTGTAGGAAATCCAAAGTTTTCATTCATGTGCGTATTTTGATTGCAGGGAATTTCATCCTCATCAGGACAAAATACTGTGACATTCAAATATGAACATTTTTTTAGGAGATACAAGAGTAAAAGTTTTGAGGACCACTTGGTAAGGGAACAACAGTTGGCTAAACGTAAAATTTTACCAGTTCCAGGCTGGGACCAGTCTCTAATTCCTCAGACACGTTTTGTGCTTTTCTGGTGCATGCAAACTCTACACGGTTGTTTCTCAGCCAGTCCTGAAGGGGAAAGTCTGACATAGCTTATAAAGTATCACTTGAGTATTTGATGATTGGGGACTGTGATTCGGTGGGCCTAGGTAGGCCCCAGCAACTTTACTTATTTGTAAATCCCAATGAAAAGATGCCAACGCAGATGACAGATCCTCGGATAAGCCCTCTCCAGGCTGGAGCTTCAAGACTATGTCACATCAACACTCACGGACTTTTAAATAAAGACAACATCTGGCCAATTTCTTTGCCATGGTGGATAACACCTGTGATGCACCACATGTGTTTGCTTCTGTGGGCAGGTTATCTGGAAGTCATGGATGGTTTCCCTGCGCCTGGAACAAGAAACAGCCCTCCCCAGAGAGGTGAGGAAACTCCACGCAGACTTCCTGCTGAACAGGCGGCTGCACGGCAAGTATGGGGCTGCAGCACAGGTACAGGCGGCGCTCAGACAGGGCGTGGCAGTTCCAAGTAGCCCCGTGCACCTGTGGCTGCTAGTGCCCCCCTGTTTAAAGAAAGCCGTTTGTTTCTGGTGCTAGCAACCTGTCTGGGAGCAGTGAGGGAGCCCAGGGGCTGCCTTGGCTTGGCTGAACTATAGGCATCTGTGGTGTGTAGCAGCCCAGGGCAGAGCTGCAGTACAGCCCATGGAGCCTCTCGTCTGGTGGGGGCCAAGGGTCCTTCCCAGGCTACATGGCCTTCCATTCTTTTTCTTCTATCTAGGGAGTGTCACATGAGTAGAACCAATCAAGGGTGCACTGATTTGTTCATTCAGTAGGCATTTTTAAGTGCCTACAATGTGTCAGGAACAACTTTAGGCTCTGGGATATGAAATAAATGAAGCAGCCTACTTTTTTTGGTGCTCAGAGGCAGAGGGGAGTGGTACTGAAATAACCAAGTGCTATGAGGGGCAACTGGACACTGAGCTGAGTCTAGAATGGAGTGAATTTTCCCGGAAGGCCCTGGCACTTAGGGCGGTGAGACTATTGTGGTCCAGATCCACCTGTTCACACCCTCAGGTAGCTCCTGGAAGCCTGGTTGGGGCAGGAGGTCCGGATGAGGCCCGACATGCTACACGTGATCAAGCTCCTGTGTGAAGAGACAAGGGAGGGGCATCTCGGTAGCTGCGGGGATGGCCAAATCAGTAGGAGAGGAAGGCATGTGGAGGTGGAGGCAGCATCCATGTGTAGGACACAGATAGGACTGGGAGGGGGCACAAAGAAAACGTCAAATGTTTCCAAAGCACAGATCATCCTACATTCTCCAGGTTCACAGTAGTGCCATCCCTAAATTCACCCCTCCTGGTGACTCCCATGCTGGTCCCTCATGTCCTCTACTTGAGACAGTCCCCTCCATAATTGCTCACAAGATGTAAGAGAGCTGAGGTCCTAGCCAACATACTTGCCTCTGCATCTCTCTGACAGAGACACGCAGCCTTGCCCACGGAGAATCGTGTCAAGCTTGTGGATGTTTCCTAATCTGAGATAAATACCTAAAGGTGGAAAAGTTACAGAACAAACTTCAAAGTTCTTACAAGAGTCTCCAAGTGTAGCTATCTTTCTCAATAGTTGAGGGTCTCTGGGTCTGTGAATATATTCTTGTCTAGAAATTGGTATCAGGGTTATGTCTCTCTCTTCGTGGTTTCT
This sequence comes from Pteropus medius, assembly GCF_902729225.1. Taxonomy (NCBI): domain Eukaryota; kingdom Metazoa; phylum Chordata; class Mammalia; order Chiroptera; family Pteropodidae; genus Pteropus; species Pteropus medius. The sequence goes on along the minus strand of NW_024343940.1, from coordinate 4,801 downwards.
CAAGTCAGACCTACATTTATATGATCTAAAATAGGTTTTAGCTATGCAAATCAAGCAGGAATCTAGTGGGCAGTGGCTCATTTCAGCTCCGGGCCCTCCATAATCACCCGCCCCTAGAATGATCTGGATGCGGGGCCATTCTGATGACTATACCAGCCCTTCTGCCTGTTATGGTCACCTCTTAGTTTTGACTCTAAACTCCCGGATTTTTCCTTTTTCATTTAAGTCAAGGAGCCTGTATTAGTTTCCTATTGCTGCTGTAACAAATTACCACAAGTTTAGTGTCTTAAAAGAACAGAAATTTATTCTCTTCCAATTCTGCAGGTCAGCAGTCTGAAACCAGTGTCAGCAAGGCCACACTTCCTCCGGAGACAGACAGTGTGGGGAGAATCTGTTCTCTGCCTCCTCCAGCCTCCGGTGACCGCTGGCATTCCTTGGCTTTCCATAGCATCTCCCCAATCTTCAGGTCCACATCTTCCAGTCTCTCTTCTGCTCCATCTTTATGTCACCTTCTCCTCTGTATGTCTGTGTATATAATCTTTACCTCTTCTCTCTTATAAGAACACAGGATTAAACTTAGGGTGCACCAGATAATTCAGGAGATTCTCCTCATCTCAAGATCCTTAATTTAGTCATATCTGCAAAAATCCTTTGTTTCCCTTCATATAAAAGAATATTCACAGGTTCCAGAGATTAGGAAGTGGATATCTTTTAGGGGCCATTGTCCAGTCTGCTACAGAGCCGACTCTAATTGCAGTCACTTGTGTGTTTTCAGGGATAGTGGTGTTTTCTCACCAGTGTGTTTTCAAAATTTTGTAGAAAAGAGTATTATTTAGCCCTTGGGGACCAGAAATAGGAGGAAGAGTGTGGGTAGCAGGGTGGGTAGCATATAAGCAATTTATTCTAGAATGACTGTCCCCAGAAATCTCTAAATTCGGATGGGAATTTTTGGCATCTCAATTTCACTTGGTCACCACTGAGTTTGGGCTGCTATTAACCAGTTAGTAGACGACTGGTTACCTCTATGATGTTTAAACCAACATACTATCCATAAATTCAGCCCAATTTAGTATTACTTTCTTTCTTTCTTAGACTCCTACATTCAGAATCCATTTCTGCATTTGTTCCCCTCATTTTTGCTGACATGACTTAGTAAAGTGCTGTGTTCTGCCTCATCCCAGGATCAACTTTGTTATTGGCTACCTCAGGCCTGGAAACAGTGGTGGGATGGGGCTAGGGAAGGCGTAGGAGGACCAGTGGGGTTTGTGTATTTGTGGGTCTGGAGTATTCTGAGTCTGTCGAAGCCTAAATACCTCCATTCTGATACACAGAGTCCTATCCTGTCCAGATTATTGAGCCAACCTTCACAAAGACATTTTGGGGCTGTTTTAACCCTGTGACTATAAGACAAATAATTTTAGCACCTGTGTAGTAAGTCCCAAGACTTAGGTTTTAAGAACGTTGACATTTTCTTTGACATGTTCATTCAAGTTCAGTGCTATTACAAATTGCTACTCTACCCTACAATCTTGAGTTCCTCTTGCCTTTTACACTGTTCTATGGCGGTGGCAATGTTGTTTCCCTAAACCTGACCCATAAGGAACAGTTTATTTCAGGTGACCACAGGTAATTAGCCATCATCCCGTAGACGGTGGGCTGCCAGATTCTTCTTCCTGGGTATTAATGGGATTTTTACTCAGAGCGGTGTAACTTATTTCCCCAAATTTCCTTGTGTTACTGTTGCCTCTAACCCCCTCTCTGTTTATCGGTTTTCCTTGGGAGTTCTTGGTCTTAAGCAACAGAAACCAATTCTTGCTGACTTAAGCAGAAAAGGGAAATTATTGAAAGGATCTCAAGTAGCTCAGAGAATCAACTGGAAGCCTGGAGCATGAGATGAGGCTCGGAACCAACAGAGAGAGGGTAGCATGCAGAAAGCACACAGTAGGCTCCGGTGGAGTCACTGTTGTCACTCTGTTGGGTGCCATTATCACCACCACTGCATGCTGTTGCCCTGAATCGTCACTTCATCTCTGCATCACTAGTGAGTCAGGGCATGCACAGGAGTTGGCTGAGCTCTGGCCTCCTGGATCCCAAATGTTTATTCCCAAAATTTATCCTTCCCAAATAGACCAGTGTACTTAGGGAGAAGGTGATTGATAAAAGTTTTAAAATTCATATTTCCTGACCACGCCTTATTCCAAACCTTTTCCAAGTGAATTTTAATTGTCCGCTCACTTGTGTGGATTTCCCTGCCTGCCAAATGGAAAGCCCAATTGTCATCAGTCTTGAGCTTTGTATCCTGAGCATGCAGAGTCATCCCCTGGCACGAAGTACACACCCAGACAAGTGTGGTTGGTCTTGGTGGTTGGGGGAGCCCTTGGCAAGTGAGAGTTTGTGTCTGTAGTATGGAGGGGTGAACATGCAGCTCTGCCTTTTACTCCTTAAGGGGTAGAACCTGTAAATTACCTGTTGGAAGCAGCTCACGGTTTATCGAAAAGTGTATTACGTGGAAATGCTAGGTTTCAGGGAAATTTGAAGGACTTAGAATTTTTCTAAATATTGTTAAATTAGCAAAAATTGCAAAGGGATCCACAGCTCTATCACATTACAACATATGTTAGTTCTAAGTTAGAACCTTGAGCCTTTGGAGTGTTTCTTTGTGACTGTTTAGTAAATGGTGATTGTGGTTGTACATTGGTGTGGCCTCCTGGTCTTATAGGCAGAATGTGGTAAAGGCGGGTGGAGGGGGGGCGCGTCTCTAGACGCATCGGAGTCACCTGGAAGATGAGGGCTGGGCTCTAGAATATCAGTAGTTTTGAGGCATAGTTTGAGAATGCATTTCTGACAAATTCCCCAGGAGCTGCTGCTGGCCTGAGGAATCCCACTTTGAGCATCACTACTATAGGACAAGTGGTAGTTTTCCTTCAAGTCAAAGCTTTCTCACACATTATAGCAAAACCAAACCTGTCAGTTAAGATCAGATTTGACTGCTTAAAAAGCAAGGAACACCCCCTCTCACCGAAAGAAGTCTACAAGAAGGTAGGGGCTTCAGAGTAAGCTGGCCCAGCATCCCCGCCACTGCTGTCAGAAGCCCAGGGCCTTTCCACCTCTGTATTCTGCATGCACATTTTGGTTCCATTTGAAGGCTGACTCCCCTGAGGCCTGCCATCTTGCTGGACTCACTGAGGTCATTTGTCCACCACTTGACCAATGATAGCCACCAGGCACATGATTGGAGCAGACTGGCTTGTGTCTGGGGCCTGCACTGATCAGACCTGGCTTGAGCCACATGGGTTTGTTGAGGGAGGGGGTAAGCTGTAGGGAGGGGGTGGGCTGTAGAGTGGGGGTAGTCTGTGCAGTGGGGCAGGCTGCAGGTGGGGTAGGTTCTGTTTGGAAGAAAGGAGACAGTGATGACTCACCCACTCTTCAATAGAGAGAGAATATTAAGTGCTACTTTAGGCAATAATTTATACCTGTAATATTGAATTGCTTCACTTTACGTCTGTGGCAAGAAGACTGTGAAAACAATTTAGCGCTGGATTACTGACAGCTTCATGTATAAAAAAATTTAACTTTTTAGAAGTTTCTCCACTGAGGATCTGATGAAAGCCAATATAGACTGTATGATATACTTATTCATAATAGCATGATACTAATTTAGGGAACTGTGGATGAGCAGAAGAACAGCAATGTCACCACATCCGTAACGTGGATTTCTGGTTAAGAACTCCTGATGGAGAGGACCTGGTTCTGCCATCTATGATTCGGAGAGTCTGAGGAAGACCGTGACCTTTTAGGGGTTTCTGTCGCTTTTATATGAGATGAAGGGTGTGAGTCCAGTGAAGTCAAGGACAGGTCTGCTTTGCTCATACTGTATGTTTGATCCTTAGAAAAGTGCCTGCCACAGAGGCGTTCACTGAAATTTTGAATGAATGGATGTGTAAAGGTAACAATAACTGTCTCTTCAAAGAACTGATTGTCAGGCAAAATGTAAGAAATTTCCTAAATGTGTCTTAGTTAACTTAAGCAAGTTAAGATTTCTTACTGATGAGCATCTTTTCAGTGGGAATATTTATTATAATGACGGGTATATTATTTGTGAAGAAGCGTAGGTGTTTGTAAAATCAAGTGACTTTTTTTGAGAGCGGGCCCGTCATAACCAAGTCTGTCTCTGTCTCTGTCCTTGTCTCACTCTCTTGCTGATATTTAGGGCAGATGCAGAAAGTGTTTGGGAAAGAAGTACTGGATTATTCTTTGAATCTATGTCAGGGAAAATTGGATTTGTTAGTTCGCATGCCTGACAATATAATCCTACAGATCTTCTCTTTCCTTGATACGGATGACATTGAGCAGCTATCGAAAACTTGCAAAAAGTTCCAAAAGGTAAGACCTTAAAATATTTTTTTACTTGTAAATATTACACAGAATTTCACAAAGAAAAGGAGTGATCTAGAAAATCTTAACTTCAGGTGATGACAAATATTGGAATGGGGCAAAAATAATTAAACTAAAAGTAATGAAAGAATTAAAATAAAAAATAATTTAAAAAACATGTTTTACCTAAGAAACTAATTAAGCTAGCGCTTAAGAGGAAAACAGCGCACATAGAGAAGAATTAAGCAGTCATTTGTAAAACAAAAATGTCATAGGCAAAGTGATTATACCAAGGGGAAATCCACCAAGCTGTATTTCAAGGGAAATGACTTTTCATAAAAAGGTACATATTAAAGAGAATGTTAAAATAGTACTAAGATAGCTTCCACTCATACATGAATTTAAGCAAATATCAAGAACAGAAAGA
>NW_024343939.1:0-1517 GCF_902729225.1 Pteropus medius | reverse complement strand
TAATCCTAACCCTAATCCTAACCCTAACCCTAACCCTAACCCTATCTCTAACTTTAACCCTAACCCTAACCTAAACCGAACCCTAACCATAACTCTAGCCCTAAACTTAAACCTACCGCTAAACTATATCTAACCCTAAATCTAACATTAAAGCCTAACCATAACTCTAACCCTAATCAAAACTCTGATTCTTACCCTAAAACTAACACTAACCCTAATCCTAATCCTAATCCTAAACTTATCCATAACCATAACATTAACCCTAACCCTAACAATATTTCTAACCTTAAATTCTAAACTGACAATGACCTAACACTAACCCTAACTTTAAACTAACTCTAATGCTAACATTAACACTAAGCCAAACTCTAATTTCTTACTCTAACCCTAATTCTAACCCTTACCATAACGATAACTCTAACCCTAAATTTTAAACTTGCAATAACCCTAACACTAACTCCTTACCCTAAACCTAACCCTAATTTAACTCTAAAACAAACTCTAACCCTAACGCTAAATCTAGTATTAATGCTAACCCTGATCCTAACCCGAAAACTAAAGCTAATCATAAACCTAATTCTAACCCTAACCCTAATACTAACCCTAATCCTAATTCTTACCCTAACCCTAAACCCAAACCTAAATTTAACGCTAACCCTAATCCTAAAACAACTCTATCCCTAACACTGAACTTAACTGTATCCCTAACCCTAACCAAACCACTACCTTTAAAGCCTAACTATAACGCTGACCCTAACCCTAATCCTATCCTTGATCATAACCTTAAAACTAAAATTAATTCTAACCCTAATTCTAATTCTTTCCCTAACAATAACCTAACCTTGCATTTTAAACAAACAATAACAGTGAGCACATCCCCCTTACACTAACCTAACCCTAACCCGAACTTTAACTCTAAAAATAAACTTAACTCTAACCGTAACAATAATATTAACTGAGACACTGATCCTAACACTAAAACTAAATCTAATCTTAACCTTAATTCTAAACCGAACATAAACACTAATCCTAACCCTAAATTTTGTACGAACAATAAACGTAAACCTGACCACTTACGCTGAACCTAACCCTAACCCTAACTTTTACTCTAAAACTAAATCTAACCCTAACCCTATCCCTAAACCTCATCCTAAACTTAACTATAACACTAACCCTAACACTGATCTTAACACTACAGGTAAAGCTAATTCTAAGCCTAATTCTAACCCTAACCCTAAATTTAATACTAACAATAACCCTATCCCTAAACCCTTATCCTCACCCTAACTCTAAACTAAAGCTAAGCCTAACTGTAACACTAACCCGAACAATAGCTCTACCCTAACCTAAACTCTAACCCTAAACTTATACCTAAACCTAAAATAAACCTTAAGCAAACCCTAACGGTATGCCCTCCCTAACCTAATCCTAATCCTAACCCTAACCCTAAAACAAAACCTAACTCTAACCTTTGCCTTAAAACTATCCCTAACCCTAACCAGAACCTTAACCTAAAC
>NW_024343938.1:0-776 GCF_902729225.1 Pteropus medius | reverse complement strand
TAAAGTTAAAGACTTGAAAGGCAAACTTGTGAAGGCAATGAAGGTAAGGACCTCTCTTTGGTTGATAAAATTATATAGGTTTCAAGCATACAATTTGGTAGTACATCATCTGTATATTGCATTGTGTGTTCACCACTCAAAGTCAAATCTCCTTTCTTCACCATATATTTGACCTCCTTTACCCTTTTCTACCATTCCCCCTTTCCCTCTGTTAACCACTACACTGTTTGTGTGTCTTTGAGTTTTTGTTTATTTGTCTCGTTTGTTTGTTGCTTTCAGGTTTATATCTCACATATAAGTGAAATCATATGGTTCTCAACTTTTTCTGTGAGAATAATAATCTCAAGATCCACCTAGTTTGTCGCAAATGACAGTATTTCATCTTTTCTTATGGCTGAATAATATTCTATTGTATATATATATGTACACATTTTCCTTATTCAGTCATCTATTGAAGGGCACTTTGGCTGTTTCCATGTCTTGGCCACTGTGAATAATGGTGCAATGAACATCAGTGTGCATATATCTTTACTGAAAATGTTCTCAAATTTTAGGGGTAGATACCCAAGGAGGGATTGCTGAGTCATATGGTAATTCTATTCTTAATTTTTTGAAGAACCTCCATACTGTTTTCCATAGTGGCTGTACCAGTTTATGTTCCCACTAGCTTCCAATGATCCAAAAATCTCAAGATTTCTCCTTCGTTCTATAATTTCACTTCTCTCTTTCTGTTTGTGTCTGTGTATCTGTCTCTGGGACTGCATGGATAGATAGAT
>NW_024343937.1:0-448 GCF_902729225.1 Pteropus medius | reverse complement strand
TCTGCACTCAGCATGCAGTGAGGGGCTCCTTCCTGGTGCCCTCAGAGCGGCCCTGCCCTAAGGGGCACCTTGGTAGTGGTCGCTGGGGGAGGAAACAGGTCGAGGCACGAGCCATCCGTGTGTGCTGGGCGCCCTCCAGGTGGGCCCCAAGCCCTCTGCTTCCTGCTCAGCCTGACCTGGAGGAAGCTGTATGCACCAGGGACCCCATCCCAGAGTCCTGCCCCCAGGAAGGTGCCCGGCGGGTCCTCATGAGGAACAGGAGGGCTGGGCAGCGGCGTGGCTCTGGGGACAGGTTTCAGCTCCCACCGAGCCTGTGCCACCACTGAGCCGCCACCGAGCCGCCACCCACCTCTCATCCTCCCCGTCTGAAGATGGAGCTGGTCCCCGCCCCGCGGGGCTGTGGGGCGCGTAGCTGGGATGAGGCCCCGGGGTTCTGAGCAAGTACGGA
>NW_024343936.1:0-490 GCF_902729225.1 Pteropus medius | reverse complement strand
AAAAGTAAACTTAACTCTAACCCGAACCCTAATTTTTACAAACAAAAAACCCAACCTTAACATTAGACCTTAACCTGATCCTAACGCCAAACCTAAACCAAACCCTAATTTAACTCGAAAACTAACTCTAACCCTAACCCTAACACTAAATCTAATCAAAATTTAAACGTAACCATAACAGTAACCATAAGACATATCCTAACCTTAAATCTAAAGCTAATTTTAAACCTAATTCTAACCCTAATCCTAAATTTTACAATAAGAATACCCTAACACTAACAACAAACCCTAACCCTAACCCTAAACCTAATGCTAACATTCACCCTAAAAGTAACCTTAACCCTAGCCCTAACCCTAATAACTAACCCTAACCATAACCGTAACTCTAAACCTAACCCTAACCCTAACACTAACCTAAAACCGAAACCTAACCCTATCTGTAACTTTAACCCAAACCTTAACATAACGCTAACTGTAACCCTAAAGTAAT
>NW_024343935.1:0-317223 GCF_902729225.1 Pteropus medius | reverse complement strand
TAACTGCAGTTATATATCTCTGATGCCCAGAATAACCTAAAGTACAAATAACAATTTATTTTAAACAGAAAGAAAACAATATTTTTATGGTGTCAAGACACCTTACAAATTGAATATCCCACTAGAAAGGTACAAAGAGAATAAACCCACAATTTACCAAAAGATATTTATAATGTGCATAAAAAGCATTTTTTTAAGCTGAAACAGGAAGAGACATTTGTAAATGACATTAAGGGCATAACTCTGGAAATCGGAAAACCGGGTTTTGATTCCATGATGTACCACCTCTTAGTTTTTTGAATGAGGACACACACTGGATCTTCTAAGTGCTAATGTCCTCACTCAAATAGTGCAGACCATGGTATCCATTCAGAGTGGTGACAAATTTGAGCATTATATGTAACATGCATAGCACAGTCTCTTCCTGTTGGTAAATGAATGGTTATCACTGGTGATGAGATGAGACTGATTATATTCTTCTACCTCTCCAGTGTCTCCATTGCTTCCTCACCTCTCGGTCTCCAGTTCCCCAGCTGTATTCCAGTCTTGTCATCTTCCATCCATCACAGGCTGGAAGCCTGCTAGCCTGATGATCACGTTGACCCCTGGAAATTTCTGTATATTATAAGCTGACATCAAACTCCCTGAATGAAACTCTGTTCTTGTGACTCCCCAATGGAGATAAAAGCACATTCCATGGCTTTAAATATGAAGCTCAAATCTCTGTGACCTTTCCATTGGCTTCACACTCACGGGGCTCTGCCTTCACTCACACTGACTCCCAAATGTTGAACTTGACTCCCAGTTTCACCTGACGCCACAGAGCCAAGACTCAGAGCCTTTACACACGTGCTTCTCTCTGCTTGGAGTCTCCCGCTGGACTTTTTCATCTCCTCTCCATCTTTCAAACTACATCTCTTTCAGATTGCTTGGATCCTCTCCTTCAAATCCCTTTCTCAACATCATCACAGGAAAAGGACACTTTTTCATGCACTTAATTTAGGTGTAGTGGTTTGCATTGTGTAATTTAAAAATTTCCACGTCTTTTCTCCCTGCTACACAGTGAGTGCCGTGAGGCACGTATCATGTTATACACATCACCACTCTCCCCCAGACTTAGCTGAGTTGGGAACAGTAGCTGAATAAAGAAATATTCCTTGGAGGGATGAGAGAACGTGCTCTCACAGAAATTGCTGATGATGAGAGAAAGAGACGGAGGCAACACTGACCTAGGTGTAGAGGACATGCCAGAGGAATGTTTTCTGTATTCTGTATTAGGACCCACTAGGGTGTCAGACCATGGTTTGCAAGAATTGGAATAGAATCAAGAAGGCACAAAAGAAAATATGAGAGTGTATTACCTATAGTAAAGGTACACACATAACCGATTTATGGTTCTCTTTGTCATGAGTGTACTTGTGTATAAGCATGCTGGATCACAATGTAAAAGGCATGTCTTACTTTGGGACACAGTCAGAAAAATATGGAACCCACTGTAGTAAATGAAGCATAGTTTTGAAATGCCAGTTCCTGCCAACGAGGGAAAAGCAATAAGAATAAAGAGCCCAGTAGAGAGCCAGGTGCAGAGAAGAGGCAGCCGGCATGGGTAATTCACTGTCAAAGAAGGTAATTCACTGTCAAAAAACTTTAGTGGAAAAAATTCCAAAATTTTTAAAAAGTTTGGAATTCAAAACCATAATAAAAACTCAGTTATCATTATACAAACTGAGTAAAGAAATTGCACTATTTCCAGTGAACTAAAAGGCTTATAAATCCAAAATATATGCAGTTGCACTAGGATTAGAGTAATTGCATTGTCAAACTCTTGAGTATTCCTCTTTAGACTTATTAAGTAATATTTTTATGTGACTACGCAGCATGAGAAATAATACTGTGAAATGTTTCCCCCAGGAACGGCTGCTGCAAGGTTGTATCTACTGCCTGGATCTGGATATTTTTAAAGAATATAAAATATGCTCAAAATAAAGCTCCTCTTAAAAATTTTTTTAAAATGCCCTCCTTCACTGACCATGCCCCCACACCTAATGCTCTGTTTTCCTACTCCCCTGAACTGCAAAACTTCTTGTATACGTTCTGATTTTACTGGAACCACTTTATGCCTCCCCTTCCTTCTTCATTCTCTTCCAACCAAACTTCCAATCCCATCGCTGTTACCAATGATCCTGGCGTGGCTTATTTCAACAATCACTTCTGTAACTGCAGAGTCAGCTCAAAATGCTCCTAGCCTGCTTAATGAGATAGTGAGTTTATTTCTTTTCTTTCTTTTTTAAACACTAATACATTTATGAACTTATACTGCTATTGGAAACACCTACAGTCCAGCATCAGGCCACAAGGTCTGTGGCAACCCAGAGAGGTCACCACTGGGTTTGTTGTCTGGTGACAATAGCAGGGGCCTGGTCTTAGCCCCATCACCTCCCACGTGCTTTTAATTCTGGTATCAAACACAACTCCCACCTTCATCCTCCAGCCTCTCTCTGACCACTTCTCTCTCCCTTTCCTTACGAATACTTAGTATCAGACTTCTTTTCTTCTATTAAAATCAGCACCTACTGGGCCTTGAGATCTCAACAAGTCTTCATCGAAGCCCCAAACGAAGGTTCAGACAAGAAATAAGCCAGACAGGTTCATTAACTTACCCAAGGCCACACAGCTGGCAAGTGGCTGAGCCAGGGCTGATAACCAGGCCTGATCTCCAGCATGCAATCCTCTACCAGGCAGGCCCCCTGACTGCTGTCTCCACCATGTCTCCCCTCTCCTCAAGTCCTCATCTGCAGCTCAGATCGCACACCTCCAAGTGCAGGTGTTTTAAAATACGGTATGGGAGTGGAAGTGTGTGTTTGGAGAGGTGGAAGCTGATGAGGTCTCCATTTGTTTCATGTTAGGATACTTATTTCCTAAACTACTCTGAGGATAAGAATCACCTGGAATGCTTGTTAGAAACAGGATCCTTGGGCCTCAGTGAAGACCTATTGAGTCAGACTTCCCGAGGAGAGGCCGGTCTGTGATGCTTATCAGAACAATTTGGGGACCACTGGGCTACGTGAATTATCACACAATTCAGGAAAAGATCTTTGAAATACTAATATATGTGTAATGTTCCCAGATTCTTGTGATAAGCACTACATGCATTACCTCATATAACTCTCATTTGTACCCTCTGAGAGAAGTACTACTATTATCTCCATTTTACAGAAGAAGAATTTGAGGTACAGAACATATCGCCCCAAGCAATTGTTAAAAATACACAGTACCCACTGAATTAGAATCTCCAGGGAAGGGGCCCTGGCCTTGATATTTTAAAGCCAACCCCTGCTTATTCTGTGGATCAGGTATGTTTGGGAAACAATAGGCTAGATGGTTGGCCAGTAGGAGTCAGAAGCCAGCAACAGGTTCTGGTGGCAAAGACGGTTCATCCTCTCACTGGATGGTGCCGTTCATTGCCGCCCCCACTGGGGATGCCTTTGTTCTCTTCCCCCACAGTAACCAGAGCACCACCCCCGCGGGAGCCTGAGCCCTAGCCCGAGCCCCAGCCCCAACGCCAGCCTCAGCCTATCAAAGAGGAAGTTACACCTCCACCTCCACCTCCATCTCCACCAAAGGTTATCATGGTTCTGGAACTGACTGTCGGCATCAATGAGTAAGTCAGGCCTGGTGTCTGGGCCCTTCCTGAAGCCGTAGGGCCCAGCCTTTCCTCCCATCACTGAATGGGGTGTCTCCGCATTCCTCACTACTGCGTTGCTTTTCTGAGACAACAGACCAAAACGGCAAGTCATGCCACGTAGCCAAGCATGCCCAGAGGGAAACTTGACCTCCAGCTGTGTGCAGAATCAAAGTCTCCCACACCCTACCCACCTCTGTGGAGCCATAAGATAAGGACATAACAGGCTCAAAACCTTTCTGAACCACTGGGTCTGTTGTCCAGGAAGATCTAAGAAGACTCTTCTTATCCTAAAAGGCCAACTCCAAGGTCCTCCAACTAAAACTTGCCTCACCAGTGCTTCCGCATACCTGTTTCCCCCTATTTCCTTAAAAACATGCCCCCAACCCTGGATCAAGGCATCAGGCTTCTGAGCATTAGCTAGCTTCTCAGTCTTCTGGGGGTACCATTCATAATAAAATAGCTAATCTTTATCTACTGTAATTCTTGGTGTTTAGTGTTTAGCTCTGCTGGTGCCAGGTGGATGAACTCTTTCTGCTTTGTAACACTTTCCTTGTTAAATATTAATCAAATTATTTTTATATTAATCAGTATACTTGGTAAACAACATGGCATCTCTCAGCTCTGGGCGAGGCTGGTTAGGCTCTCAAAGGACCTCAGGAACAAGTTCTCACATTCTGTGCCCTCTGATCCTCTCCTGAAGTAGCTGCTGGGCTGGCTGTCTGACTCACCTGGGTGGGGTCTCTGAGAGGGAGGACTACGTGCAGAAGTCTGAATTCTTCCCTGGATGATTGATACAAGAGACTGAAGCTCTGTCCCCAGACAAGACAGCAGGAAAGAGTGAAGCATTGGTCTCTGAGCCAGCTTAGGAGTCAAAAGCAATAACTATGCTCCTTCGAGCCCAAAGATATACACACCAAGGGACTACAGCAGAGGAGATATTTTCAACTCCCTTTATCTGCTCATCAGACACTGTTTCCACTGTTGCTCCCACCTCTGAGCCCAGATTTCCCTGTGGGACACTGGTCTGGATGGAATGAAAATTTTTCCTGCTGATTCTTTGTTCCCAAGGGACTGATTGAGAAGTCAAATAAATCCTGTATTTGTTACTCCTTTTCCATGACTCTCCTGCCTGCCAGAGGTCTCCTCTCTCAAAGTTCTCACAAAAGCCTAGACTGAGGACTCTGACTTGACTAGGTCCCTTGAGTCTTTGATGCATTGACTTCAGTGGGACACTAATAGCTTCAAAAATCCCTGATAGCTTCAAAAAATTGCCATTTCCTTTTTCAACAAGGAGAGAACTGTGTGACATTGATGTAAAGCATAGTAAATAGAGAAGGAGTGTTATGTAGATTTTTTTCTCCATTGGCTTCTCCATTGATAAAAATTTCTGGTGATAAGGTCACTGCTTTCTAGTACAGCCAAGGAGATACCCTTACAAATGGAGATTTTCATTACAAATGTAAATGTCCCTAACAAAATGTAACTTGTACTTGTTTTTGAGAGATACTCCCATGTCTTCTGTTTCTTAAAATTAACCTGCCTAAAATAACCATTATGCCAAATTGACATATTTGGGGTTGATCAATTCTCCGCCCCTACAGCTCATAGGCTACAAACCTATTAAACATGTTGCTCTATTTCATACTGTAGGCAATAGGAATACAATACTAAGTCTTTGTTAATGCCGTTCATTAAGCTGTTACCATGGTTCTATTGTCACTAACTGATAGGAATATTTCAGCAACATAATATTCTTTGAGACCTCTGTTTTATATGTGGTTTCTCGTTGATCGAAATATCTTCATACTGCACATGACTGTATTTACTCATTCCAGAGACTGTGATGAATTCTGTGTTTTTTATATAATGGCCTTTGAGTGTCAACAAATAATACACTTCTAAAAGAGACTTTGTATTAGGCAGAATAAGGGCCTCCATAGAATGTTCACATCCTCATCCCTAAAAACTTAGAATATGTTATTTTTTTGTAAGAAAGATTAAGGTGATGCAGAACAGGGCAAATCCCTCCAAATGGAAAATCAAGTCTTGTGCCAAGAGAAGGTTCTTGTCTGAGTGCAGAAAAGAATTCAAGAGCACGCCAGAGTTAGAGTCAAAAGGAAAGTTTATTTAAAAAAGGAATAATGCTCTTCAGACAGAGACATGGTCTCCTCTCAGAGGCAGAGAATGAGAGAACTGAGAGAGACAGAGAGACGTAGGGAACACACCGGGAAAAAAATGACAGAACAAAAGACAGACAGACAAAGTCAAGACAAAGGCCCTGGGTTTTCAGGGAATTCAGTTTCTATATCACTCAGTTTCTATGAATTACAGCTTAAAGACTTTGTTTACCTATTTTCCTTTGATGGTGTGGGTATATAGTGTGAAAGATAAGGGTATGTAGAGCGAAAGTCATGAGTATGTAGTTGGAAAGCCTGCTAGCCATCCCTGTGTTTGATCTATAGGTTCCCTAGGGTTTTTTGCTTGGAGAATATATATTTTGTGTAGGGTATGACTTAAAGATTCTGTTTTCCCTTCACAGTGTGGATAAATGGTTTGTTAGTAATCCCTGTAGGAACCTTACTTTGTTCTGTAGGTCTCCTAAGGTCTGGCAGCAGCACATTGAAGGCTCTGAATGCAGCTTGATTTAACATTTATTTCTCTTGCCTCCTCCCTACATTAAAGGGAGCCTTTGAAATATTTTTGCTGATGTGTTAACTTTAAGATTTACATATTGGCCGTGATTATGCAGGTGAGACTAATGTCATCACCGTGGTCTTAGAATGTGGAACAGGAAGGAGGAATAGTTGGAATTAGAGGGAGAATGGAAGATGCTACACTGCTGGTTTTGAAGATGGAGAAAGGGCTGTGAGCCAAGGAATGCTTGTGGCTGTGAAAAACTGGAATAGGAGAGGAAATGGATTCTCTCCCGGAGCCTCCAGAAGGAACTAGCTCTGAAGACATCTTGATTTTAGTCCATTGAGACTTGCGTCAGGCTTCTGACCTCCAAAACTATAGGCGAATAAACTTCTTTCTTTTAAACTCCTAGTGTAATGATTTGTTACAGCAGCAATAGCAATGTTATACAGACATTTATGCAGTGAATGTTTTTGGAGGAAACTGACCCTAAGTGTCTCAATTCATTCATTTTGCTTCCCTTGGGTAATGACATTTTGTATTCACCTTCCCTTTCCCCCAAGAGATTTTTTCTTTGCAATACCTAGGAAGCAGGCTTTGTTCCTTACCTGGAGGGTAAGGAACCATGTAAACAAGGTACCAGGCTATATTCCCAAAAGGGGCTTTTATTGGTTTCCATGAGTCTCTTTAACTTGTCAAAGCTTTCTGGTCATGTCTGAGTCTATGCATGTCTATCATGACATTCTAGTCAAAGGATTGGTAATAAAACCAGTTTCCAATTGTAACCTTTTGTTAAGAAAACAGGTTCTTGTTGAACTTATGCAAATAATCAATTTGCCGTGAAAATAAAATATTCACTCATTAAAAGTTTCTGAATTCTGGGGGGATTAAGTAGGGAGAAGAAATAAATGTTTCAATTCTGCTTACAGAGATATAATTTACTTAATTGTAAGTCATAGGTAAACAAGTTTTCTTTGATCTGGAAAGAAAAAGACTAAAAAGTCAGCAATCTCAAACAAAAAAAGTCATAAAAATTGTCATTTCATCAGTTGATTCAGGTCTGTGTAATAAAACTTGTTCTGCCTTGAATCCAGTATTTCCCTTGGTTCTCTAGACCTAGCCTGATATTTGAGGTGATAGATAGGGTCAGTGATAATTCCAAAAATGTTCAAAGCTGTTTGTCAAGGCTCATATGACTTGCTCAGTGAAGTGGGTGTCTCGATCACTGCAAATTGTGGAATTTGTGTGCCAAACGGTCAACACATTTTCTAACACTTTCTTTGCCATTGTGAGGACATCAGTCTGGTGGCAAGGCAAAACTTCAACTCAACCAGAAAATATACACACAACGAAAACATACTGATATCCCTAAGTAAGTGGCAGTTGGATGAAGTACAATTTAAATGTGGAAGAAGGAGGAAACATGGCTGAGTGAGAGACGTCCTCAGATGTCTCCCCTTGAAACAGTAAGCTGAACATCTAAAACTCAACAATAAACACCCAAACAGCACACCAACACGTCTGAGCGTGCGATCTGCGCAAAAGAGCTACCACAGGTCAGAACGCCGGGTGTCAGGCAGTGGACTGGGTGTAATAAAGAACCTGCCTCTCACAGCCTTGGATCTCCCTGCAGGAGGAGGGGTTGGGGAGAAGGAGCAGCCAGTACCAGCAGCCAGTTCCCTGAAAGTTGATACCTGGGATAGCTGTGAGCTCTCCGTGGCTGGATGGATCCAGGGCCCAGTCATCAGGGCAGCAAGCATAAAAGCAGAAAAGGATGGCAGAGGAACAAATGCTCATTTTTGCTGAGCGCGGTTGCAAAACCAAAACTGAGCGGGAGCCCC
Organism: Pteropus medius; assembly: GCF_902729225.1. Classification (NCBI taxonomy): domain Eukaryota; kingdom Metazoa; phylum Chordata; class Mammalia; order Chiroptera; family Pteropodidae; genus Pteropus; species Pteropus medius. The sequence continues at coordinate 309,063 of NW_024343935.1, read as the reverse complement.
CAAACCCCAAACCAGATGGCCCCACCCTCATACTCTCCAAGAACAATCACCTCACAGACCCAGGGAAATCAGAGCGAACCCTACTGAGATGATTGCTGACGCTTACAGGGACTGAAACTGAGGGTAGCAAGCATGATTAAATATCTACAAGAAAATTTTTAAAAGGCATTTTTAAGACTTCATGTAAAGCAGGGATCCAGGCTTAGACGACACCTACTGGAAACCGAAAGAAAACCACCTTCTTTGCAGCAGGCTAAAGGGAAACCTTTATATAATAAATCTTCTTTCTGGAAAAACAGCAGAATACTCTTCCATTAATGTCCAGGTAGAGAAATAGTCCATTAAACACCATGAACATCCAAGGTGACAAGGCATCTCAGAAAGAAAGAGAAAAATCTCCAGAAAATAAACTTACAGACACAGAAATATATGACTTAAATGACAGAGAATTCAGGATGGTACTTCTGAAAAAAACTCAATGAGATCCAAAACAACTCAAATACACAATTTCAAGAATTGAAAAAACTAGATAAGCAGAGTAAGGAGATTGAAACCCTCAAAAAGAACCAAATAGAACTTCTGGAGATGATGAAAACAATGCAAGAGTTGAAAAATGAAATAGCTTGGGAAATAGAGACGACCATATGGAGGAAAGGATCAGTGATATCAAAGACAGAAATCTAGAAATAAATCAGAAGGAAGAAGAGAGAAACCGAGGAATGAAAAAGAATGATACAGAAATACAAAAACTAGCTGTTTTTGAGAGGAAACATAAGAATAATGGGCATTATCGAAGGCAAGGAAAAGGAGCAGGGACTAGAAAGCATTTTCAGACACATAGTTGATGAAAATTTCCCAAATCTAAGGAATGAGCTGGAGCTTGGATTTCAAAAAGTCAGCAGAACACCCAATTATCTCAACCCACAAAGGACTAAACCAAGAGACACTGTATTAAAATTATCAAAAATCAATGACAAAGACAAAATTCTCAGGGCAGCCAGAAAAAAAATAACAGTAACCTTTAAAAGAAAACTCATTAGATTATCGTTGGACTTCTACTCCCATCCTTATAAACCAGAAAGGAATGGAATCAAATATTCAAATGATAAGTAAAAGGAAATACCAGCCTAGAATAATGGATCCAGCTAAGCTCTCCTTTAGATATGAAAAAGAAATAAAGACCTTATAGGACATACAAAAATTGAGGGAATTCCTCTCTATGAGGCCTGCATTGCAGGAAATACTGAAAGGGGTCAGCTCCCATAAAACAAAATGACAAAAAAAATACATAATTAAGAGTAAAGTGACCATCAGGCAAATAGAAGCAGAGGAGTGCAACCCTTATGAAGAACAGGGCATTACAGGCTTGAATAATAAGAAGAGAATTGCAATCCAAGATAGTAATGAACGTTCGACATACACAGGGACAAACTGAAAACACGATGACTGATAGGGGAGGATTTAAAGTTCCAAATTCTCAGAGGAATGGAGATAAGGCATGCACAGGAGAAATGGATGACTGTATATATAGAACTATCCTTTATATTTATAATGGTAACCACATGCCAAAGATTCAAAACCATTATGTAAGTCATAAAACATGAAGGACCAGAGGGAAAACCCACAAAAGTCAAACAAAATAAAGAAAACAGAGTACAAGGACAAGAAATCAACAGAAACACCGAGCTACCAGAAAGCAAAGATAAAATGGCTATAAGAAGACCTCACATTTCCATAATCACCCTAAATGTAAATGGACTGAACTCACCAATACAAAGGTACAGAGTTGCAGAATGGATCAAAAAACAAAACCCAACCATATGCTGCCTCCAGGAGATACATCTCAGCTCCAAAGATAAATATAGACTCAAAGCGAAAAGGTAGAAAATGAAATTTCAAGCAAATGGCATTCAGAGAAAAGTGAGAGTAGAGGTACAAAATCAGATTTAATAGACTTCAAAATAAAAAAGGTAAAGAAAGATACTGAGGGACACTTCATAATGATAAAGGGAATCATGCACCAAGAAGACAAAACATTTATTAATATCTATGCACTCAATCGGGGGCCCCCGAAATATGGAAAGCAATTACTAACAGAACTAAAGGGACGAAAACACATCATAGTAGGGAACCTAAATACCCCACTATTGGATATGGACAAATCATCCAAACAGAAAAGCAATAAGGAAATAACATCCTTAAATGACACATTGGACCTACTGCACATAATTGACATTTACAGAGCCTTCCATCCCAAAACAGCTGCTTATACATTCTTCTCTAGTGCACATGGTACATTCTCAAGATTCGACCACATACTGGGACACAGAGAAGGCCTCTGGAAATATAAGAGGGTTGAAATCATTCCAACCATATTCTCTGATCATAATGCTTTGAAACTAGAGATCAACAGTAGAAAGAAATCAGGAAGAACCAAAAATACGTGGAGATTAAGCAACATACTACTGAAGAATAACTGAGTCAGAGAAGAAATAAAAAGAGACAATAAAAGATACATAGAAACAAATGATAAAGATAGTATAACATATTAAAGCTTTTGGGACATGACAAGAGTGGTCATAAGAGGAAAGTTCATATCATTAGGCCAATCTCCAAGAACAAGTACAAGCCCAAATAAACAACCTAACGCTTCATTTTAAAAAACTAGAAAAGGAAGAACAAATGAAGCCTAAAGTCAGTAGAAAGAAAGAAAGAATTAAAATTACCACAGAAATCAAGGAAATTGAAAACAAACAAACAAAGAAAAATAGAAAAAATAAATGCATCAAAGAGCTGGTTCTTTGACAAATCCTTGGCTAAACTCTCTAAAGAAAAAAGATAAAGGATACAAATAAACAAAATCAGGGATGAAAGAGGGGAAATTATGACTGACATCGCAGAAATATAAAGGACCATTCAAGAATACGATGAAAAAGTGTATAACACCAAATTTAATAACCTAGAAGAAATGGAACAGTACTTAGAAAAATATAACCTTCCTAGACTGAATCAAGAAGAACTGGAAAATCTAAATAGACTGATCACCAGTATGGAAATTCAAACAATCATCAAAAACCTACTAAAACATAAAAGTCCAGGACCAGATGGCTTCACCAGTGAATTCTACCAAACATTCAAAGAAGATTTAATACTTATTCTCCTCAAACTCTTCCAAAAAAATCAAAGAAGAGGCAAAACTTCCCAACTCATTTTATGAGGCCTATATTACCCTGATACCAAAATCTGGTAAAGATAACACAAAAAAAGAAAATTACAGACCAATATCTCTCATGAACACAGATGCAAAAATCCTAAGTAAACTAGAGAACCGAATATAGCAACATATTAAAAAGATTATACACGACAATCAAGGGGCTTCATCCCAGAGGCACGGGGATGGTTCAGCATAAGAAAATCAATTAATGGCATACACCACATAAACAAATAAAAAAATAAGAATCATATGATCATATCAATAGATGCAGAAAAAGCCTTTGACAAGATACAGCATCTATTTATGATCAAAACACTTAACAGAATCAGTATAAAAGGAAAATACCTTAACATAATAAAGGCCATATATGACAAACCCTCAGCCAACACTATACTTAATGGTAAAAAACTAAAAACCTTCTCTCTAAGATCAAGAACAAGGCAAGGCTGCCCACTGTCACCACTCTTAGTCAATATAACATTGGAGATCCTAGCAAGTGCAATCAGGCAAGAGAAAGATATAAAAGGCACCCAAATAGGAAACAAAGAGTCAGACTGTCACTATTTGTGGATGACATCATCCTCTATGTAGAAAATCCTAAAGACACCACTCGACTGTTATCTATCACTACACACCAAAATTAACTCAAAATATATTAAGGAGCTGAATATAAGACCTGAAACAATAAAATGCATAGAAGAAAACATAAGAACTAAACTCAGGGACCTTAGACTTAAAGAGGATTTTATGAATTTGACCTCAAAGGCAATGGAAGTAAAAGCAAAAATAAATGAATGGGACTACATCAAACTAAAAAGCTTCTGCTCAGCAAAAGAGACACCATCCAAATGGGAAAATATATTTACAAGCAACACATCATTAAGGGCCTGATATCTAAATTATACAAAGAACTCACATGACTCAATAACAATTAAAAAAAAAAGAACGATCCAATCAAAAAATGCGCAGAGGACCTAAACAGACACTTCTCCCCAGAGGACATGCAAATGGCCAACAAATATATGAAAAGATGTTCAACATCGCTAGCTATTAGGGAAATGCAAATAAAAACCACAATGAGATACCATCTTACACCTGTTAGAATGGCTATCATCAACAGGACAAGTAATAACAAATGCTGGAGAGGATGCGGAGAAGAAGGAACCCTCATATCCTGCAAATTGGTACAGCCACTATGGAAAGCAGTATGGAGATTCCTCAAAAAACTACGAATTGATCTACCATGTGATCCAGAAATCTCTCTACTTAGTATTTACCCCAAATACTTAAAAAAATCACATCTGTAAAGATATTTTGCACACCAATGTTCATAGTAGCATTATTCACAGTGGCCAGGACACGGAAGTAACCATAATGTCCTACAATAGATGATTAGCTAAAGAAGCTGTGGTACATATATACAATGGAATATTACTCAGCCATCAGAAGAGATGAAATACTGCCATTTGTGGCAACATGGCTGAAACTTGAGATAATCATGCTAAGCAAAATAAAGCAGACTGAAAAAGTTGAAAATCACATGATATCACTTATACGTGGGATATAAACCTAAAAGCAACAAAGGAACAAGACAAACAAACAGATATTATGGACATGGACTACAGGCCGATGGTTACCAGAGTAGGGGGTGGGGGAGGAGGAGAGATGTAGATGGGGTAAGGGGATCAAATATAGAGGGTAAGGGGAGGGTGAAGTGGGTAAAAGGGATCAAATATATAACAGCTAAAGGAAACTGGACTTTGAGTGTTAAACACAATAGAATATACAGATGTTAAATTATAATGTACACCTGAAAATTATATAATTGTATTAACCAATGTTACCCTAATGAAATTAATTTTTAAAAAAACTAGACGTAAGGTGGCCGAATGGAAAAGAAAACAAGATTCATACATATGCTGCCTATAAGAGACCCACTCAGATCAAAAGACACCCACTGACTGAAAACAAAGGGATGGAAAAAAATACGAAGAGAAAATAAAAATGAAAAACAAAGTGGGATAACAATACTTACATCAGACAAAATAGACTTTTAAACAAGAGACAAAGAAGGACCCAGTAATCCCCACTTCTGGGTATTATTCCAAATAAATTCAAAACGCTACTTCGAGGTGATATGTGAATCCATATGTTCATTGCAGCATTATTTCCAATAGCCAAAATATAGAGGCAACCTGGCGGTCCATCAATAGATGAATGGATAAAGAAGAGGTGATACATATATACAGCGGAACATTACTTAGTTATAAAATGAATGAAATCTTCTCATCAGCAAAAACATGAGTGGAATTCGAGGGTATCATGCTGACTGGAATAAGTCAGACAAAGAAAGACAAATGCCTTATGATTTCACTTATGTGGAATCTAAAGAACAAAATAAATGAAAATACAAAACAGAAACATACTTATAGATACAGAGAACATTTTGACGTTTGCCAGATGGAAGAGAGGTTGGAGTTGGGGTGCGAAAAAGGGGAAAGTTTTAAGATGTTCAAATTTTCAGTTATAAAAACAATCACTTGGATAGAAAGTACAGCCTAAGGAATATAGTCAATAATATTGTAATAACTATGTGTGGTGTCAGATGGGTACTAGACTTATTGGGGTGAGCACTTCCTAAGTTATATAAATGTCTAATCACTAAGTTGTACACCTAAAAATAATATAACATTGTATGTCAACTGCAATTGAAAAATAAATATTATTTAAAAAAGAAAAGAGAAAAAAATAGATATAGTATGAGCCATTAGAATTAGTATTATGAAATAAAATCTTCAAACAGTATTATGAAAAAAAATACAAGAGGGTATGGTTGTAAAATTAAATTGCAGTACTATTTTTATTAGAAAATTCAAAGAATAAATTATGTAAAAAATTTATTTAATATGTGAAAAGGGAAACCATATTTCATGAGACAAGCATCTCACAGTATCTTCCCTCACCCTGGGTTTCACATTAAAAGTTTATTTACTATATGACAAGGGGAATGCTAATGAGCTTTACTCTGCAAATATTTTGTTACTTGTGAGGCTGTCTATATATGTGCATTGGTTAGTCATTTACTTTCTTGATCACTTTCGTGATTGCCTGTGAAAGCTCTTTGTTTCTATATGGTGGGATTGGAGTATTTGTATCCAATTGATCACATTCTTTCAAAAAACAATTGGAAGTTTAGTTTTTTTTATGTATGTATAGATATACTTGTGAAAATGTATGAGACTATAAATTTAGTGTGTTTGTGTCTATCAGGAATTCTATCTATTAGCAATTCTATTATCAAAATGACCAAAGATAATATTTGCTGGTGAGGATGTGTGGAAGAGGGAGCACTTATACACTGTTGGTGGAAATGTACATTGGAATAGAGCTACCATAAATGTTTTAGCTATTTAGCTATTGATTTTATTCTATTCTCTCCAATTTTTCTACAAAATAGGATTGTTCTGACCACACGTTGTATAAGAAGGATGTGCACCCTTCTATAGAAAGATGTGTGGCTAGAAGTGTTAAATGGTGTGGTCTCTGAAGTTCACACTTGTGGAATCCACCATCATCCACCATCATCCCAGTGCCACCAATTTGTGTGTCTGAGATGATACCCGCACTCATTCAGGTCCTCAAATCTGCTCCTCTGCGACTGCTCTGTCTCTACATGGGCATCATCATCCAGTGTCTTTCGAGCCAGAAGCATTTGCATCAGGCCTGTGTGATCACTTCCCTGAAAGTCACTGGGTATAGTGGTCAGGAGCATGGACCCTGGGCCCAGGCCACCTGGGTTCAAATCCCAGCTCTGTTGCTTACTACTTGTGTGACCCTGGCCAAAAACTGAGCCTCTCTGTGCTTCAACCTGGTAGGAAAAGTATGTGTTATACAGGGTTTCTATGACGATAGAAACAGTTAATGCCTCGGAACTGTGCCTGGCACAGAGTAATGGCTTCCTGTGTGGTGTTCTTTTCTTCGGCATGTTACATACCTGAAATCATCTAGTGTGTATCTCTTTGTCTTTGGTTTACAGGCTGTCTTCCCACTCTAAGATGTCATAGTGACCCTAATCAGCGCGTGGACCAGCAGGTGGTACATCACATTTGCTCAGTAAATATTTGGTAGATATATTCATTTATTTATGTATTCTCTACCTTCATGAAATGTCACCACACCCCTTAAGTGTCAGCCACATCTCCCTCCACTCCTTCCCCCACTTTCATAACTATTCTTAATGACCTGGACGTGGATCCAAGCCCCACCACTTGTTAGCTCCATGACCTTCGGCAGTCACTTCCCTGGTGTAGTCAGGCTCCCTAAAACCAACCTTGGGTTCAATGAGGACTCACAGAACTCGCAAAGCTGTTATATTCACGCTACAGTTTATTACAGTGAAAGTGTGCAGATTGCAATCAGCAAAGGGAAGAGGTACCTGGGACAGTGTCCAGGAGAGACTAGGAGTGAGTTTCCACTTGTTTTCTCCAGTGGAGTTGTATCGATGACACTTCATTCTCCTAGCGATGATGTGTGACAACATGCACAGGGTATTGCCAACTAGGGAGGCTCACCTGAGCTTTTGTGTCTAGTGGTTTTATTGGTGTTCAGTCACATAGACATGACAGCCTGCCTGCATGGCTGACCTTAATCTCCAGCCCCTCCAGAGATTAAGCTGATCCTGTGTGGCCCAAAGTCCCACCATAAAACACATTGTAAGCATAGACTATCTATTCATAGTGGCCCAAGTTCCCCAGATAAACAAAGAAACTTTTATCAGGCAGGACATTGAAAAGGCTTAGAAGCTGTCTCTCAGGAGCCAGACAAGAGCCAAATCTTTCTTTGTAATGTGCAGGATTTGGACAGGATATTTAACCCAGGCCTGCTAAATTAATCCCTATGGTATACCTGGAATCTTTCAACCTCAGTTTCCATATCTGTAATATAAGGAAAATAATGGTCCCCACTAAGAAGTGACCCTCACTCTATCAGAGGGCTCCACGCCAACCTCCATCCCATTAGCCTTTCTCTTCACCATGCCCAGGTGATAATAATAACAGCTGGCTCTCAAAAAACACTGGCCTCTTGCCAGGCACTGTTCTACATGCTTTATGCAGATTAAATGTAATCTTCATGGCAACTTTACAATGTTGATGCAATTATGCTCCCATCTTTGCCAATGGGAACAGCCAAGGCACAGAGAAGTTCTGACAACCTCCCTAAGTCACACTGCTGGTAGGCAAATTCACACAGCTAGTAAGTAGGAGAATTTGGATCTGGATCACCATAATCTGGCTCCAAGATCCAGAAACTGTTGACTATCCAGTCATCAGGCCTCTTAGCTGAAATTGACACTGGTTGTGAATTTTAGAGGCTCAGGCATTCCAACAGGGCAGGACTTGGGCCTGACTCAGTACCTTCTCTCTCCTCAAGGCATAGCACAGTGTCAGGCACACAATAGGTATTCAATAAATGCTATTTAATGAACAAATAAATGTTCACAAAAAGCTTATGTTCCCTCTTTAGAAAGAAAACTCAAGATCAGAAATCTGTTTCCCCATTAAGAATCGAAGTCAGCTTTTAATCAGTCGAGTACTTGACAGACAGCCCTGGACAAGTCTCAAGGCAAATACATTTCGCTGTTTGCTTTTTTTCTGATTCCTGACTCCCGAAGAGAAAAAGATAAGGACTTACCTAATACTATAGAAACATGCAAATTTTTTCAACCAATGGGGAAAAAAAAGAAAAGAAAAAAATAGAGCTACCATATATTCTAGCAACCTCACTTCTGGGTATATAGTTGAAGGAAATAAAGTCACTATTGCAAAAATATATCTGCATCCACTCCGTGTTTATTACAGCATTATTCACAAGAGCAAAGACATGGAAACAACCTAAGCCTCCACCAATGAATAAATAAAGTTATATATGTATATATAATATATAATGAAATATTATTCAGTGATAAAAAAGAAGGAAATTATGTCATTATGAAAACATGGATGGACTTTTAGGGCATTATAATAACTGAAGTAAGTCAGAGAAAGACAAAACTTCACTATCTCATATGTGGTATCTATAAAGCCAAACTTATAGAAATGAATACTAAATAGATGGTTGCCTGGGACAAGGTGTGAGGGAAACGTGGAGATACTAATCAAAGGGTACTAACTTTGGTTTTAAGATGTTTAAGTTCTGGGGATCAAATCACAGCAAGGTGACTATATTTAACAATACTGTATTAGATACTTGAAAATTGCTAAGAAAGCATATCTCAAATGTTTTCACCACAAAGAAGTAATTATATGGAGTGCTGGATGTGTTAACTAATCTTGTTGTGGTAATATTTCACTACATATGTGTAATAAATTACCATGTGCACTTTAAATTTACACAAAGTTATGTCAATTATATCTCAGTGGAGCTGGAAAATTTTTATTTAAAGTCTCAAAGCAATAAATGGGGTTATACAGTCCACCTAAGAGAATGTGGGAGTTAATCAATCATGGAAAATAAATTAAATTCTACCTGAAGCAAACAGACACTCAAGCATGTCATACTTCTTTTGACAACAAGTATTTGTAAATTATGTGCTATAGATTTGCAATAAGAAGAATATGAAGAGTTGTAGAACAATTTGATTCACCAAGAAACAGCAGCTTTGCAAGTATTTCCCAGAGTGGAACATAAGACATAGTTAAACAGCTAAAAGAGTCTACAAATTCTTACTGTGGTCATTTGGAGCTACAATGATGGAGTTAGAGGTTATGTCCAAATGAAAAACACAGCATAGATCGGTGGCCACTCTCTGCTTCTTGTGTGGGGCCCTGGGAGGAGGTCTTCCTTCAAGATCACAGCTCTGTCACACTTGCGGATCCACTAACATCCACCATCATCCCAGTGCCACCAATGCGTGTGTCTGAAATGACACCTGCACTCACTCCAGAAGCTGTTATAAATTTATTGTTCAGTTATTTTATATAAGGATTCATAAATGACATTATATGATATACTTCTGAAAATACCTATTTTGATTCTTTTACATAAGGACTCTTGAGTGACACCATATATTACGGATTTAAAAAATTATAGTAAGCAGAATAAGAACCTCCAAAAGATAACCACATAGTAATTTCCAGAAACTTGTAATATGTTATTTTTCGTTACAAAGAAGGATTAAGATGGCAGATGAAATAGATTGGCTAATAAGCTTCCATTATGATATCATTGGCCTTGGTTTTGCAGATGGGACTAATGTCATCACCATCATCCTAGAATGTGGAAGAGGAAGGAAGAAAAGTTGGAGTCTGAGGGAGACTGGAAAATGCTATGGTGCTGGCTTTGAAGTTGGAGAAAGGACCATGAGTCAAGGAATGCCTGTGGCCATGGGAAGCTGGAAACGAAGAGAAAACAAATTTTCTCCCAGAGCCTCTAGAAGAAACATGCCTGACAGACAACTTGATTTTAGTCTATTGTCTCTTCAGACTTCTGACCTACCAAACTCTAGGTGAATTAATTTGTTTCTTTTAAACCCATTAGTTCAATGATGTTTTGTTTTAGCAGCAATAGCAATGTTATACAGATATTTATCCAATAACTGATTTTGGAGAAAAGTGACTTTAAGGGTCTTAAGTCAATCATTTTGCTTCCCTTGGGTGAGGACATTTTGTGTTGAAACCTACATTTAATAGAAGAAACCCAAAGTCGAATTGGGGATTTTGCCCCATTAGCTGATACAGAGAATTTCCCATTGCATAAATGTAAATGTGGTTCTGAATTTGAGGCCTTTGGACATTAAGATAGGACAATAATTCATTATTCAAATCACAGCCATGGACAAAAGACCAGTGATTACCATAGGGTATTGGAGTGGGGGGGAGAATAGATAGAAGGGGTACAATAGGTCAAATATGTGGTGAGAGAAAGAAATCTAACTACGGGTGGTGAAAACACAACGCAATGTATATATATATATATATATATGTCTTACTGTTGAATTGTACACCTGTAAGTTACTGGATTTCATTAACCAATGTCACCGTAATAAAAATAAGTTAATTAAATTAAGGAAACCATTCTACATGAAAAATTTTTTCTGTTTTTATATTTTTAAAATTTTGTATTAATTCAACCTAACATTACTTTCATTTCTATCCTCTCCAACATTCAACATAAAAGAGAGGTTATTGAGTCTGTTTATGTGTATATATATATATATTTATACATATATATACATACATATACATATGTGTATATGTAATGTATATATATGTATACATACATATATGTACATATATACATATATATACACAAGTAGTGTGCTTATTTATTAAATAATCATCTATAAATACACGTATACATTAGCAGACTACTAACTGATGAGAGAATTCTTGGATTCAACAAGTATTTCCACAGATTTCATTTATCTGATCCACATTTATCAGAAATATTATTATCCAGTATTATCATTGGAAATAAGAAAACAGGCTCAAGGAGATTCAATTTTCATAGATATGTAATAATGCAATTAAAGCTTTTATACAGTTCTTTGAATGATGTGTAAATAGACCCATTCAATATATACTCTTAATTTGTTAGGTCCCTTTAATCCAGCAACTTGTACACTTTAAAAATGTTCAATATATTGCATGTAACTACATTCCAATAAAATAACTAACAGGAAAAAAACTAGTGATGCCTGTTTCAAGGTAGGATGTAGAGCACAGGTAGCTTTAGTCACACTTTAATGGAGGAGAAAGAAATATTATTTGGTAGAAAGCAACGTGTTTTATATGGATATAAAAACAGTGACATTAATTTGTGAAAAATTACATTTGGTAAACTCATTTTTTTATAAATTAGAAGATCATACTACACATATAAATAAACTGTCATAAATCGGTTCAAGGCAGGGATGCATTGCAGCCTTACACACATAATGGATGAGCTGGAGATACACAATGTAGAAACTCCCAGCTGATGCGGACCCATGAGTATCTGAGCAGAGATCAGAACATTTCCAATCATATAATCCCATTTGATATAAACTGTATCATTTAGGTCAGCTTGTTATACAGCATTAGCTATCGATACAAGAAAAAGAATCGAATGAGGGCAATTATAATTACTGGCAGTTTTTTAATGATGGGCATATGTTCTGATATTTGGACATAGCATTTTAGTCATTCTGTTAATCAAGTTTATTTTGGATAACTGAATTAACAATTGACTCTATTAAGGTCACTTTCACGTAACCAGGAGAAGTTGGAAGGACGTGCATAATAGAAGAAACCCGGAGAAAATCCTAAGGCGGGGCAGGAATATAAGTTCTCCTGTGAGTCACGATCTGATCATGAAGATGGAAGAATTTCCTGCACATGAGGAGCTATGAAAGGGGTGATAGTGACATTGTTCATTCACTATCCAGTTAGTGGTTATGACAAAATAGGAAAAGTGGAGATATTTTGTTTAGACTGTAGAGGAGTCAAATTTGTAGGCAGGACAGAAATTTTGGAGGACGAACAAGAAGATAGTTTAGTAATAAAACGTAAATACACCAACCAATCTTCACCTAAATGAAAACAAATCTTCACACATGGAATCCATCTTCTATACTTCAGGAGATGGTTACAGCATCAAAAAGAAATCTTTGCATAGTAATCGACTGAGTAATGCTCCCTCATATATAAGGTCAATTCTTTCTAAAGAGCATATCAGGTGAATTTATTTATCAAATTTGTGTTTTCTTGACAACTCTACCTGGAGATAAATATTTGATAATCAATTTTTCCCCCAAAGACTATGGGAGGCATTGTGGACACCGAACTCACTAAGAGAATAAAACCAGAAGTCCAGTTAAAATCAGCAGAATGTTAAAGTCTACATTATTATTAAGAGCAGTTAAGGGAGTGAACTAGAATAGAAGAGACCCAAAGAGAAAACTATTTCATTTTTTTTCTGCTTAAAACACCACATAAATGAACTTAGTCAACAAGTGTAGTTTGCTATATGTGAGTTATACAACTCATGAATAGTCTTTAGTAACACAAAAGAGAATTCTAAAGATGATATGATCATTTCATAAGAAATTATTTTTATTTTTATTTTTTTTTAGGGCTCTGGTTCCACTGTATTTACTATAAAATGCACTAATGATAGGATGGAAGTTGGACAACGAGGTGAAAGCATCCATTACAGGGTAACTCGACAGATGTCAGGACCCTAGCTGGGCTTTAAGGAACTGATTCAATTTTGGCTGGGGGTAAATGCACATAATTTAGTTTCACAGTTATAAAATCATCACTCTGAATTGAAGAATCAGAGACATTTTGTTGTAGACGTAATTCCATCTACTTTAAACTTAGAGAAGAAAAACACTCGCTGCATTATTATGGGTTGGGGTTTCTTATACATTTCCTAAATCCACCTACTACATTTGTTTGTTAGTTTGTTTGTTTGCTTGTTTCTTTGTTTGCTTTTTAAAACAATTTACAGCTGTGGTAAGATACCACAGCCCTGGTTCAGATACAGTCTTTAGCTTCAGAAAGTCCATCAGTCCTGTAGTTGGCTGTCGCTGCTAAATCTGTTGCTTGCAGAGGCCTCAGAGCTCTGGGTTTGCCAAGTAGCATGCTCACCATCTAAGCTCTTCCCGCATATAGAACATGTATCATGCAGTTCTAACCATGGCACAATACAACTGCTGTGAAAGATGTGGCTGCAGGGTAACTGCCAACTTCCTCTTCAACTGTGTAATCTTCTTTGCATACCGAACACTCTAAACACATATCGACTTGCTCCTGAGTTATTGTCACTGTTGGAAGAGCTGTGATCTTCCCCTTGTCAGGTTGTGGAGGCCCTGTGTTTTCCAGTTGTCTTAAAAACTGGGTTACGAGGGCATCAAGCTCTGTGTAACCCCAGGCATAGTCCCCAAAGTTGGAGTGCAGCATCCTGCTCCAGAAAAAAAGGGTGCGGAGATTCGGGAACTGCAGAATTTGCAAAGACTCTGGCAAAGAACTGTTGTATTATTCTTTCAATAGCTGGAGATCTACTGGGATGAGTACTTCCTTCTGATCTTTATCTCCCAGTCACTGGCAACTTGAAGGCCAACTTGGTCCCGAGAGTCAGTGTGTTTGGTGACCTCTCATTGGCTCTATTATCTTGGTCCAGTGGATCACTACTTAGAAATTGCCTAAAATCTTGTGTAATCATTCTGAGGTTCAAATTGCACCAGAGCTCTGCAAAATGTGTTATTTTCTATCTGGCTGCCACCACCACCAAAAAAGCTGGAATCATCTGTCACTTCTTCAAATAAGCCTGATTCACACCTAGGATGATACATATTCTGGGACTGTGGGGCCGAACTCGCCCTTCCAAAAGTGTCATAAAAATCAGTGCTTGGCAGCGGTCCCAGAGCCCATCTCTGCAGCCTCTGCCGCTGCTTCCTCAGTGTGGCCGTCCCTCTGCTCAGGAGCCATCATTCATCATGGAATCAGTTTGGCACAGAGATGCAGCAGAGCAAAGAGGTGACAGAGCAGACAACGACCCCAAGGATCTCTTCCAACAACAAAGAGGCACAGGGCAGAAGAAATAATTTTTAAGACCCACATGGCTTCACACAATAACTGGAATTTCCAATTATTTTTGGTTCAAATTTTGAAAAACTTTGCGAGACTGGGAAAATGGACAAAGAGGGAAAATATCTGTATATTAAAGCAGAAAGCATGATAAACAATTACTTACATTGTGTGGAGAAAGTGAATAAAATACATGGAAATTCCAGCAAATAAATAAAGGAGGCATGTTCTATTTACACAATTTTCTGGTTCCAAGGCTTTTAGCCCTCCAAACACAGAAAGTTCTTCAGCCCCAGAACAGTTGTCTCTTTTATAGCTGCCATCCCACAGAATCTTTTCAAAGCCCCCTTTATGTCTTTGTTCCTGAGACTATAGATAAATAGGTTCAGCATGGGTGTGATCACGGTGTACATCACCGAGGCTATTGCACTTGAGTGTGTGCTGTGGGTAGAGACAGAGATGAGGTACACTCCTAGACCTGTACAATAAAATAAGAAGACAACAGAGAGGTGAGACGCACAGGTAGAAAATGCTTTATACTTCCCCTGAGCTGATGGGATTCCACGTATGCAGGACACAATCTTAGAGTAAGAGTAGAGGATCCCAGCAAAAGGAACATCAGCCAGCAGCACGGCTGACAAATACATCGCCAGGTTATTAAGAAAAGTGTCAGAACAGGCAAGTTGGACCATCTGATTGAGTTCACAGATAAAATGGGGGAATTTTTTAAGTCTGTATAAAAAGATTTTTAAGACTGTATTGCCATTGCAAAGTTTAATGGCTTTGCAACAAGGAAAACAGGGCACTCGTGATCCAGGACACCAGAAGCGGCAGTCCATAGAACCGGGGTTCATGATAACTGTGTAGTGCAGGGGGTGACAGATGGCCACAAAGCGGTCATAAGCCATCACAGTCAGGAGGAAGTTGTCCAAAGCTCCAAAGAGAATAAGAAAATATATCTGTGTGATGCAGCCTTTATAGGTGATAACTTTGCTCTGAGTCTGAATGTTCATCAGTATCTTTGGGACGGTGCTGGAGGTGAAACAGATGTCCACCAAGGAAAGGTTGCAGAGAAAGAAGTATATGGGCATGTGGAGGTGGGAGTCTGAGCTGAAAGCCAGGATGATGAGCAGGTTTCCAAGCACAATGATCAGGTACATGGAGAAGAAGAGCCCAAATATGAGAGGCTGCCGTTTTGGTTCATCTGATAATCCCAGAAGAAAAAACTCTGAAATTTGTGTACCATTCTCTGGTTCCATGTGGTGGAGGTGGTGAATAAAAATAAAAAATAAAATAACATGATTAATTTTACACATGAGTATTACTAACATGTGAAATGTCACAATTTACATCTTTACGGTAAAATGTATGTATGACATATAAGTGGTTTTGTAGAGATCTGATCCCTTTTAAGTAAGGTCACATGACATCTCTAATTAGGAATTTATGCCCCCCTCTTAGCAATTTGCCAAATAAATCATTTTTATATCGGTTTAATGAGAAATTCTTTTACATATTGAGGAATAAATGCTGAGTCCTGGCCATTTTCTAGACAAGGAGTACAGGGTACTGGAAAACAGAAGTCCCTAGAATCCAAAGAAGGAGAAAGAATATAAGGAAGTGAAAAATTATACAAGATGTTAGAATGTGCATGTGCTTTGAAGAAAAAGAAAATAGGTATACAAGAGCGTAGACGTGCGTGTTATTTTTAATGGAATTGAGAAAGACTTGAAAACAAGGTGCTATTTGAACAGACACCTTATGGAAGACACAGGAAAGACAGGAAGATTTTGGGAAAGTGTGTAGCCTGCGTGGGAAAGAGCCAGTGCAAAAGTCTTGAGATTGGCACTTGTCTCAAGCAATCAGGGCTCAAAAGGAAGCCGTGTGGTGAGGGGAATGAGCAAGAGGGAGATGATAGGGATGCTGTCAGAGAATGTGGAGGAATGAGATGGCCTGTTTGATACAGGTGAAACTCCAAGACACAGGGACTCGCTCAATCACATGCTGTTCCTTAAACTTCATTTTCTTTGCAAGAAATCCTGTGAAAAGAAGTGATGCCTTCTTTATTTCCATCTGTTGATTGACATTCTGGATCTGTGTTTTAAAGAACACATACCAAAATATATGAGCTATGTACCTACGCCCAAGAAGTAGAGAAATGCTCATGCTCCACAAACCATATACACTCACACCCACAGACACACACACAATGTCCTCCTAAGGTCATGTGAATACCAGCTTCTACTCTTTCCCAGACACAATAATGAGGAAAGAAATAATACAAGAAAAGATAATATCAGGTTATCATTTCCCTATAGGTTATAGAAATAGTTCCAAAGTTCAGTTGCTAAGCCCCCAAATTAACAGGTAAAACTAGGACTCGATTTTCATGTAACTATTTTCTGCCTTACATATTAAAAATTAGTTAAACAAAAAGAGATTAAATAATGAAAGATAAAGAGAGAAGAGAGAGACAGAGAGACAGAGACAGAGACAGATCTAATAAGTTCAGTTGATCTCCGAGAGACAGTGATGAGGAGAAAGTATCCTTGGTTATGGTAACACGTCAAATGCATTTATTTTGCCTTATTCCTAGAATTATCAATGAAGTAGCAAAAAACTATTTATTCAAAACAGAAAATAGCGATATCTATATGGCGTCAAAACATCTTACAGATCAAACACCTTACTAGAAAATTTGCAAAGAATAAACTTACATTTTACTAATGGAAATATACAATGTATAGAAAAAAAGCAGAGATATTTAAAGCTGAAATAAGACTTTAGTAAATAACATTACGTGCAAAACCTTGGGAATTAGAAAACCCAGTTTTGATTCTGAGATCTATCACCTCTTAGTTTTTTGAATGAGAAACAGCTGGACATTCTAAATGCTAATATCCTCACGCAAATAGTATAGACAGTGATATCAGTTTAGAGTAGTGACAGATTTGAACAATATATGTAACATGCTTAGCAAAGTTAATCATTTATTTCCTGTTGGTAAATAAATGATTACCACTGCGATGGGATAAGGCTGATTATATTTTTCTGCATCTAATGTCTCCATTGCTTCCCTGCCTCTAGGTTCCCAATTCCACAACCATATTTTAGTTCCTTGTCATCCCTCCTATCTTTTACGGGCTGGAAACCCTCCAGACAGATAATCAATCACATTGATCCATGGAGATCTCTGTGTATTGAAAATTGTTCATAAGACTCCCGCATTAAACTCCATTCCAGTGACTCCTTAATGGAGATAGAAGCCAAATTTTGTACCATCAAACACAAGGCTCAAGTCCTATGACCTTTCCACCTGCTTCGCTGACATAGAGCCCTTTCATGCCCACACTAATCTCCCAAAAGTTGAACGTGACTCCCAGCTTCATCTAACACCACGACTAAAAGTCTGAGAGCTTTTACACAAATGCTTCCCTCTGCTTGGAGTTACCCCACGAGACATCTTGGAACTTTCACCCCCTCTCCATCCTCCAAACTCCATGCCTTCTTCTAGATTGTCTGCATCCTCTCTTTCAAGATCTTATTTTCCCTGAACATTATCACAGAAAAAGGATACTTTCTCATCAAGTTAATTACATATTAGGATGCCCATGGTCTAATTTTTATTTAGTTCCATGTCTTTTCTCCCTACTACAGTGAGTGCAGTGAGGCATGCAGCATGTTATACACATCACCACCTTCACACCAAACTTAGCTGAGTTGAGAACAGTAGCTGAATAAATAAGCATTCCATGGAGGGATGAGTGAACATTCTCACAGAAATTGTTGATGATGAGAGAAGGAAGAGAAGGAGGCAACATTGACCTAGATGTGGAGGACATGCCAGAGGAATGTTTTCCATATTCCGTATCAGGACCCCGTAGGGTGGCAGACCATGGTTTGTAAGAATTAAGTGGAATAAAATCAAGAAGTCATGAGAAAATATGAGAGTGCATCATATACAGAGTACATACATAACCGTTTCATGGTTCTCTTGGTCAGTCGTGTGTGTGTGTGTGTGTGTGTGTGTGTGTGTGTGTGTGTGCATTGCTGTGTTTGTGTGCAGGCATGCTGGATCACAACATAAAAAGAATGTCTTACTTTGAGACAAAATTATAAAAACCTCTGGAATCCACTGCAATAAGTACAAAATAGTTTTAAAAGACCACTTCCTGCAAAAGGGGGAAAAGCAACAAGAATGAGGAGCCCACAGAGTCAGGTGCAGAGAGAAGAGGCAGCCGGCGTGGGTGCTGCAGTTGCCTCAGACTCCAGGGACCTCACACTGACTGGACCTTTACCACCCCACTGGCCTCAGCATGGTGTCCACCTCAGCCCTGATCTAATTATTATTTCTGCACTTATTCCACGTTTATTTGACCAATTTTCTTTATATGGCCTCGGAGTGGATGAGCCTGGCCCTTTTCTCACTTTTCTTTGTGGAATTCTTTCCTTTGTTATTTTTGAGCTTTGAGTTTTGACCTCTTTGTAACAAATCTGATGGGTACACTAGTCCTGGTTCTGTTCCTTGTCCAACATGAAAAGGCCTCCCCAGACATAGTCTATAAAATCCTGCTTTAGCTACAACTATTGATGCCCTTTCTTCATACATTTGTCACTAAGGAGATGATGTCATATTGCACTCATTTCACTGTACTGGGCCTTCTCCTTCGTAATGTGATATTTAATGAGTAAGGATCTCACTTATTTTGCTTACCTATGTGGTTTCATAATATGTGCATTTATACAGAACAAATGTTAAGGAATGGGAAAATATGACCAAATTAAAATAGTGGATTTTAGTAACTGTATTGTCAATTTAATTTATATGTAAGACTAATTCTAAAAGAAAAGATAAAATACAATAATTTAATCACATTAATATGGGTCTCTAATTCCAGAGAATTGGCAAAGACTTGGAAAGAAAAAATATAAAAATATACTTTTGAAAAGCTGTGCAAGAAGAATTATGTACTGTTCTAATTGTGTCTATATAAACATAAATAGATTCAGATGTTCTTAGGAAAGGATAGATGTGATCATTAATGAATGCAAAAGAATGCTCATCAAAAGATGGGTGAGGACATTTAAGTTTCTTCATGTAAAAATAATGAGAGGGGACACAATATGACAGACTGTTAGAATTGAACAAAAAAATTATAATTTTCATACTTTCCCGCAGTACATCTCTCTATATATGATGGAATTCAATGCCAAACAGCTAAGTTGGTAGAAAAAACTCCAATTTAACAGATTAAATAAATTAATTAGTCTACCTAGAAAACAAACATGGCCATCTCTGGGCTCTGAGTGAGGCTGGATAGGCTCTCAGAAGACCTCAGGTACAAGATTTCATGTTCCATCCCCTCTGATCCATCCGTGAAGTACCTGCTGGGGTCTCAGACTCATCTGAATGGGGTCTCTGAAAGGGAGGACTCCCTGTGGAAGTCCAAATGCCTCCCTGGATAGTTGATAATAGAGACTGAGCTCTGTCCCCAGACAAGGCAGCAGAACAAAGTAAAGCATTGGTTCCACTCAGACTTAGGAATCCAAAATAACGAATAGGTCCTGTAAAGCCCAGGCTTGCACATGCAGAGCAGAGATCATCTCTGCTTCATTTATCTGCTCATTACACTGTTTCCAATGTTACTCCCACCCCTGAGCCTAGATTTCCCTGTGAGACACTTGTCTGGAAATTTTTCCTGCTGATTCTCTGTTCCCAAGAGACCAGGTGAGAAGTGAAGTAAATCCTGGTTTCGTACTCCTTCCCCATGACTCTCTTGCCTGCCAGTTGTCTCACCTCCCAGAACCTTATCAAAACCCTGAATTAAAGTTCTCTCAAAAGCCTAGACTGAGGATACTGTCTGTATTAGATCCCAGGGTCTTCAAAGAATTGGCATGCGGTGGGACACAAACCCTGATAGGTAAAGAAAATTGCTGTTTCCCTCTTCATCAATAGGAAATTCTGTGACTTTCATGTAAACTTTGGACACTACACACCTTGGCTACATGACACTTTACCAAATTAATGAAGAATATTATACTTATATCAGTAGTTAAAAGTTGTCCTTTGGTCCCACATTATAAAAGTTTTGATAATTATAAGAAATATATTTACATAATTTTATGCCATATAATTTGAGCTTTTACCTTAAGGTATTGTCAAATTTCAATTTTATGAAAGTCCATCCTATGGAGTTGTTCTATTTTGAACTGTATCTCACATTGCAGAAATGAAGCTTGAAAAATTTTAGTGATCTGCCCGAAGTTATAATCAAAATAAGGAATAGGTGCTAATTAGAAGCTGTCAGGACGCTTTTAGTTTTTAATCTCTGGGCCAGTGGTTCCCAGCCAGAGATGATGTTGCCCCCGAGCTATTAGGCAATGTCTGAAGGGAGGCTGCTAAAAACTTACAACATCAAATACAAATAATTACGTCAAAGAGAGAAGGTGAGAAGAGCCAGTCTGGACTGGCACTTCTCCAACTCTAATGTGCATGTGACTCATGCAGGATTGTAGTTCAAGTGCAAATATTAATTCAGCAGGTCCGATGAGCCCCAGGGACTCCAGGAAGATGCTGATGCTGCAGGTCCTGATCTGAGGACAGTGTGAGTAGTAAAGCTGAGGACCTCTGTAAGTTGTACATCGTCTTCACCCAAAATTGCATTTGCATTAAATTTTGGTTGAAATGTGTGCAGTCATTCACCATTAAACAAAGGGGATAAATTCTGAGAAATGTGTGGTAGGTTAGGTAGCATAGAGTGCGCTTACATAAACCTAGATGGTTAGGCTGGTATACACCTAGGCTATGTGGTATAGCCTTGCTCTGTAGGGGAAGAAAAAATTTCTTTCTACCCTTCTGGGTTCTTTGGTGATACTTCTTTGTAACAATGACAGATTAATAGAAGAAAATTAGTAAAGTTTAATAACATGTATTTTTTCTGTGTACATGGAAGAGATCAAGGATAACTGAGTAATTACCAAGACTGGCCTGAGCTACCATGTTAACTAAAATCTTTAGCTGAAGATAGAAGGTGCTGGGTTTGGGTGGAGTAAGTTATGGGAGGTTATCAGGAAAAGCCCAGTGAATGAGGTAAGGGTGTTATGCAGGTATAACTCATCATCTTCTTCACTGATGAACTTCTAGAGAAAAGGTCACTCTCCTTTTCCTGGTACAACTTGGGAGACACCCTTACAATTGGAGCTTTTCCACTAGTCTATATTCCATGTCCATGAGTCTCTGTTTGTCCTGCTCATTTGTTGCTTTTAGGTTTATATCTCACATATATGTGATATCACGTGATTTTCAACTTTTTCTGTCTGGCTATTTTCAATTAGCATGATTATTTCGAGGCCCATCCAGGTTGATTGAAATGACAGTATTTCATCTCTTCTTATAGCTGAGTAATATTCCATTGTATATTTGTACCACAGCTTTCTTAGCCAGTCTTCTATCGTAGGACACTTCAATTGCTTCCATGTCTTGGCCACTGTGAATAATGCTGCTATGAACATCGGTGTGCAAATATCTTTTCAGATATGGGTTTTCAAGCCTTTGGGGCAAATACCCAGTAGATGGATTTCTGGATCATATAGTAGATCAAGTCTTAGTTTTTTGAGGAACCTCCATACTGTTTTCCATAATGGCTGTATCAATTTGCAGTCCCACCAACAATCTATGAGGGTTCCATTTTCTCTGCATCTTCTCCAACATTCGCTACTACTTGTCCTGTTGATTATACATATTCTAACAGGTATGAGATGAAATCTCATTGTGGTTCTGATTTGCATTTACCTAATAGCAGGTGATGTTGAGCATCTTTTTATATATTAGTTGACCATTTGTATGTCTTCTAGGGGAAAGTGTCTGTTCAGGTCGTCTGCCCATTTTTTGATTGGATCATATGTTTTTGTTGTTGTTGTTGTTGTTGTTATTGAGTCCTATGAGTTCTTTGTATATTTTGGATATTAGGTCCTTATTGGAGGTGTTGCTTGCAAATATATTTTCCCATTCAGATGGTTGTCTTTTTATCCTGTTGACAGTTTCTTTTTCTTAGCAGAAGCTTTTTAGTTTGTTGTAGTCCCAATCATTTATTTTTGCTTTTACTTCCCTTGCTCTTGAGGTCACATTCATAAAATTCTCCTTAATTCCAATATCCTTGAGTTTAGTTCCTATATTTTCTTCTATGCATTTTATTGTTAAAGATCTCATATTCAGGTCCTTCATCTATTTGGAGTTAATTTTTGTGTGAGGTGATAGACAACAGTCTAGTTTCATTCTTTTACAGGTGGCTTTCCAGTTTTTCCAGCACCATTTATTGAAGAGGCTTTTCTTTCTCTACTATATGTATTTGGCTTTTTTTTTTTGGTCAAAAATTATTTGCCCATATAAATATGAGTTTCGTTCAGGACTCTTGATTCTATTCCATTGGTTCACGTGTCTTTTGATTTTATTAACCTTCTCAAAGAACCAGCTCTTTGTTGCAATTATTTTTTCTATCCTTTTGTTTTGTTTTGTTTTCAATTTCATTTATTTCTACTCTAAGTTTGATTATTTTCTTCTGCTGATTTTAGGCTTCATTTGTTCTTCTTCTTGTTTTATAAGATGAAGCGTTAGGTTGTTTATTTAGGCTTGTTCTTGTTTTTGGATGTAGGCCTATAATGATATGAACCTCATAAGAGACCGCTTTTGCCGTGTTCCAAAAGTTTTGATGTGTTGTACTATCATTATCACTTGTTTCTATGTATCTTTTGTTCTCTCTTTTTATTTCTTCTCTGACCCCGTTATTCTTCAGTAGCATGTTGTTTAATCTCCATGTATTTGTTGTTCTTCCCGATTTTTTTTTTTTGGCCTAGATCTTTAATTTCAAAGCATTATGATCAGAGAATATGGTTGATATGATTTCAACCCTGTTATATTTGTTGAGGCTATTTCTGTGTCCCGGTATGTGGACGATTCTTGAGAATGTACCATGTGCACTAGAGAAGAATGTATAAGCAGCTGTTTTGGGATGGAAGACTCTGTAAATGTCAATTATGCCCAGTTGGACTAATGTGTCACTTAAAGATGCTATTTCCTTATTGATTATCTGTTTGGATGATCTGTCCATATCCGACAGTGGGGTATTTAGGTCCCCTACTACGATAGTGTTTTGGTCTGTTTCTCCCTTTAGTTCTGTTAGTAATTGCTTTACATTTTCTTGGGCTCTCTGATTGGGAGCACAGATATTAATAAGTGTTATGTCTTCTTGGTGCATGATTCCCTTTATCATTATGAAGTGTCCCTCAGTATCTTTCTTTACCTTTTTTATTTTGAAGTCTATTTCGTCCGATATTAGTACCACTACTCCCACAAATGCTATTGGCTTCAAATACCATTCTCCACCCTTTCACTTTGAGTCTATATTTGTCTTTGGAGCTGAGATGTGTCTCTTATAGCCATTTTATCTTTTGTTTTCTGGTAGCTCAGTGTTTCCTTTGTTCCCTCGTCCTTGTGTTTCTATTTTCTTTGTTTGGCTTTTGTGGGTTTTGCCTCTGGTTCTTCCTGTTTTATATATGTACCTCAGTCCTAAATCTTTGTTGTGTGGTTACCATTATGAATATGTAAAGGATATTTGTATATATACAATCGTCCATTTATACTGCACGTGCCTTATCTCCTTTTCCCTTCGAGAATTTGGATCTTTAAATCCTTTCTTCAGTCATTGTTATCTCGATTTCTTCCTATGTATGCTGAACATTCATTACTATTTTGTTATAGCAATTCTCTTATTATTATTTTAAACTTATAATGCCCTATTTTTAGTGAGGATTGCACTCCTCTGCTTCTATTTGCCTGATAGTCACCTTACCCTTAATTATTTTTTTTTTTTTGGTCATTTTGTTTTAGGTGAGCTGACCACTTTCAGTATTTTCTGTAATGCAGGCCTCATAGTGGAGAATTCCCTGAATTTTTGTAGGTCTGGGAAGTTCTTAATTTCTCCTTCATATCTAAAAGTGAGCTTAGCTGGATACATTATTCTAGGCTGGTAGTTCCTTTCACTTAATATTTTAAATATTTGATTCCATTCCTTTCTGGCTTGAAAGGTTTGCACTGAGAAGTTTGAAGTTAATCTAATTGGTTTTCCTTCATAAGTTACCGTTTCCTTCTTTCTAGCTGCCCTGAGAATTCTGTCTTTGTTGTTGATTTTTGTTCATTTTAATACAATGTGTCTTGGTGAAGGCCTTTTGTGTTTGAGATAATTGGGTGTTCTGTTGACTACTTAAATTCCAAATTCCAGCTCATTCCTTAGATTTGAGAAATTCTCGTCCACTGTTTGTCTGAAAATGCTTTCTATTCTCTGTTCCTTTTCTTTGCCTTCGATAATGCCCATTATTCTTATGTTTCCTCTCCTGCTGATATCAGCGAGTTCTGGTATTTCTCTTTTATTATTTTTCATTCTTTGGTTGCTTTCTTCTTCCTTCCGGTTTATTTCTAGATTTCTGTCTTCAATATCACTGATTCTTTTCTCCATTTGTTCGACTTTATATCCCAAGCTCACTATTTCATTTTTCAACTCTTTTAGTGTGTTTTTTATCTCCAGAAATCTATTCTGTTCTTTTTGAGGGTTTCGATTTCCTTGTTCTGC
The DNA here is from genome assembly GCF_902729225.1 of Pteropus medius. Classification (NCBI taxonomy): domain Eukaryota; kingdom Metazoa; phylum Chordata; class Mammalia; order Chiroptera; family Pteropodidae; genus Pteropus; species Pteropus medius. The sequence goes on along the minus strand of NW_024343935.1, from coordinate 283,654 downwards.
TCATCTAGTTGCTTTTTTCAGTTCCTGAAATTGTTGGCCTGATTCATTTTGGAACTCAATGAGTTTTTTCAGAAGTACCATCCTGAATTCTGTCATTGAAGTCTACAGCCATATTTCTATGTCTGTAAGCTTATTTTTTGGAGAATTTTCTCTTTCTTTCTGAGATGCCTTGTCACCTTGGTTGTTCATGGTTGTTAATGGACTATTTCTCCACCTGGGCATTAATGGAAGTGTATCCTGCTGTTTTTCCAGAAAGAAGATTTATTATACAATGGTCTCTCTTTAGCCTGTTGCAAAGAAGGCGCTTTTCTTTTGGTTTCCAGTAGACGGCATCTAAGCCTCTTGGATCTCCGCTTTATATAAAGCCTTAAAAATGCCTTTTTTAGATTTTCTTGTAGATATTTAATCATGCTTGCTACCCTCAGTTTGAGTCCCTGTCAGTGTCAGCGACAGTCTCAATAGTGTTTGCTCCGATTCCCCTGGGGCTGTGTGGTGATTGGTCTCAGAGCATTTGGGAGGAGGGGCCCTCTGGATTGGGTGTTGGGAGCTCTGGCGCAGCCTTGGTTTTGGAACCGCAGCCAGCAAAAATGAGCTGTGTTCCTCTGCAGTCCCTTCCTGCTTCTCTGTCTTATGCGCCGATGACAGGGTCCTAGAGCCAGCCCGCCACGGGGAGCTCACAGCTATTCCAGGCAGGAATGTTCAGGGAACTCGCTGCATGAACTGGCTGCTCCTTCTTTCTCCCCCTCCTCCTACAGGGAGATTCTGAGTCTGTAGAGGCAGCTTCTATATTACTCCCAGTCCACCATCCGACACCCGGGCTTCTGTCCTGTGGTAGCTCTTATACGCAGATCCCACGCTCAGACGTGTTGGTGTGTAGTTTGGGTGTTTATTGTTGAGTTTTAGCTTATTGTTTCAAAGGGAGAGATCTGGGGATGTCTTTCACTCCGTCATGTTTCCTCCTTCTTCTACATTGAAATTGTACTTCATCCAACTGCCACTTACTTTGGGTTATCGATGTTTTTGTTGTGTGTATATTTTCTGTTTGAGTTAAAATTTTGCCTTGCCACCAGACTGATGTCCTCACAATGGCAAAGAAACTGTTAGAAAATGTGTTTACCATTTGGCATACACCTTCCACAATTTCCAGTGATCGAGAAATCCACTTCACTGAGCAAGTCATATGAGCCTTGACAAACAGCCTTGAACATTCTTCTAATTATCACTGACCCCATCTGTCACCTCAGTTATCAGGCCAGGTCTAGAGAACTAATGGAAAAACTGGATTCAAGGCAGAACAAGTTTAATTACACAAGCCTGACTCAACTGATGAAATGATGACAATTTTTATGACTTTTTTTGTTTGAGATTGCTGGCTTTTTTTTTGCTTTCCAGATCAAAGGAAACTTTTTAACTATGACTTATAATTAAGTAAATTATATCTCTGTAAGCAGAAATGAAATATTTATTTTTCCCCCCTACTTAATCCCCCCAGAATTCAGAAAATTTTAATGAATGAATATTTTATTTTCATGGCAAATCAATTATTTGCATAAGTTCAACAAGAACCTGTTTTCTTAACAAAAGGTTACAATTAGAAACTGGTTTTATTACCAATCCTTTGACTAGAATGTCACAATAGAGAGACATGCATAGACTCAAACATGACCAGAAAGCTTTGACAAGTTAAGAGACTTATGGAAACGAATTAAAGTCCCCTTGGGAAAATAGCCTGGTAACTTGTTTGCATGATTCGCAGCCAGCTTTACAGGTAAGGAACAAAGCCTGCTTCCTAGGTATTGCAAAGAAAAAATCTCTTGGGGGAAAGGGAAGGTGAATACAAAAAGTCCTTACCCCAGGGAAGCAAAATGAATGAATTGAGACACTTAGGGTCAGTTTCCTCCAAAAATATTCGCTGGATAAATGTCTGTATAACATTGCTATTGCTGCTGTAACAAATCATTACACTAGGAGTTTAAAAGAAAGACATTTATTCACCTATAGTTTTGGAGGTCAGAAGCCTGATGCGAGTCTCAATGGATTAAATCAAGATGTCTTCAGAGCTAGTTCCTTCTGGAGGCTCCAGGAGAGAATCCATTTCCTCTCCTATTCCAGTTTTTCACAGCCACAAGCATTCCTTGGCTCACAGCCCTTTCTCCATCTTCAAAACCAGCAATGTAGCATCTTCCATTCTCCCTCTAATTCCAACTATTCCTCCTTCCTGTTCCACATTCTAAGACCACGGTGATGACATTAGTCTCACCTGCATAATCACGGCCAATCTGTAAATCTTAAAGTTAACACATCAGCGAAAGTATTCCAAAGGCTCTCTTTAATGCAGGGAGGTGGCAAGAGAATTAAATGTTAAATCAAGCTGCATTCAGAGCCTTCAATGTGCTGCTGCCAGACCTCAGGAGACCTACAGAACAAAGTAAGGTTCCTGCTGGGATTACTAACAAACCATTTACCCACACTGTGAAGGGAAAACAGAGTCTTTAAGTCACACACTACACAAAATATATATTCTCCAAGCAAAGAACCTGTAAGAAATCTATATATCAAACACAGGGATTGCTAGCAGGCTTTCCAACTACATACCCATGACTTTCACTCTACATACCCTTATCTTTCACACTATATACCCACACCATCAAAGGAAAATAGGTAAACAAAGTCTTTAAGCTGTAATTCATAGAAACTGAGTGATATAGAAACTGAATTCCCTGAAAACCCTGGGCCTTCGTCTTGACTTTGTCTGTCTGTCTTTTGTTCTGTCATTTTTCTCTCGGTCTTTCCCCTACGTCTCTCTGTCTCTCTCAGCTCTCTCATTCTCTGCCTCTGAGAGGAGACCACGTCTCTGTCTGAGGAGCATTATTCCTTTTTTTAATAAACTTTCCTTTTGACTCTAACTCTGGCATGCACTTGAATTCATTGCTGCACTCAGAAAAGAACCCTCTCTTGGCACAGGACTTGAATTTCCATTTGGCAGGATTCGCCCTGTTCTGCATCACCTTAATCTCCCTTACAAAAAAAAATAACATATTCTAAGTTTTTAGGGATGAGGATGTGAACATTCTATGGAGGCCCTTATTCTGCCTAATACAAAGTCTGTTTCAGAAGTATATTATTTTTTAACACTCAAAAGCCATTGTATAAAAACACACAAAGCATTCATCACAGCCTCTGGAATGAGGAAACACAGTTATGTGAAGTATGAAGACATTTTGATCAATGAGAAACCACATATCAAACAGAGGTCGCATAAGAATATTATGTTGCTGAAAAATTCCTATCAGTTAGTGGCAATATAGCAATGGTAACAACTTAATGCACAGCATTAACAAAGACTTACCATCGTATTCCAATTGCCTGCAGTATTCAAAACAGTAACATGTTTAATAGGTTTGTAGCCTACCAGCTGTAGAGGAGCAGAATTGATCAACCCCAAATATGTCAATTTAGCATAACGGTTATTTTAGGCAGGTTCATTTTAAGAAACAGCAGATATGGGAGTATCTCTCAAAAACAAGTACAATTTACATTGTGTTAGAAACATTTACATTTGTAAGGAAAATCTCTATTTGTAAGAGTGTCTCCCTAGCTCTCCTAGAAAGCAGTGACTTTATCAGCAGAAATTTTTATCAATGGAAAAGCCAATGGAGAAGAAATCTGCATAACACCCTTTCCCTTTTTACTATTTTACATCAAAGTCACACAGTTCTCTCCTGGTTGAAGAGGGAAATGGCAATTTTCTGAAGCTATCAGAGATTGTGTTCCACCAAAGTAAAGTCATCGAAGACCCAAGGGACCTAGTCAAGTCAGTCCTCAGCCTAGGCTTTTGTGAGAACTTTGGGAGATGAGACCTCTGGCAGGCAGGAAAGTCATGGAGAAGGAGTCATGAAAACAGGATTCACTTGACTCCTAACCTGGTCCCTTGAGAACAAAAAGTCTGCAGGAAAATTTTCCATTCCCTCCAGATCAGTGTCCCACAGGGAAATTGGGGCTCAGAGATGGGAGCAAGAGTGGAAACAGTGACTTATGAGCAGATAAAGGGAGTTGAAAATATCTCCTCTGCTGCAGTCCCTCAGTGTGTGCATCTTTGGGCTCAACAGGACAGATAGTTGTTGCTTTTGACTCCTAAGCTGGCTCCGAGACCAATGCTTCACTCTTTCCTGCTGTCTTGTCTGAGGACAGAGCTTCAGTCTCCATCATCAACTATCCAGGGAGGAATTCACACTTCCACACAGAGACCTCCCTCTCAGAGAACCCACTCAGGTGAGTCAGACAGCCCAGCAGCTATTTCAGGAGAGGGTCAGAGGGCACAGAACCTAGAAACTTGAGAGCCTAACCAGCCTTGCCCAGAGCTGAAAGATGCCATGTTGTTTACCAGGTACATTGATTAATGTAAAAATAATTTAATTAATATTTAACAAGGAAAGTGTTACAAAGTAGAAAGAGTTCATCCACCTGGCACCAGCAGAGCTATACACTAAACACCGAGAATTGCAGTAGAGAAAGATTAGCTATTTTATTATGAATGGTACCCGTCAGGAGAATGAGAAGCTAGCTAATGCTCGGAAGTCTGACACCCTGATCCAGGGTTGGGGGCATGGTTTTAAGGAAATAGGGGGAACAGGTATGCAGAAGGGCTGGTGGGGCAAGTTTTAGTTGGAGGACCTTGGAGTTGGCCTTTTAGGATAAGAAGGGTCTTCTTGGATCTTCCTGGACAACAGACCCAGTGGTTCAGAAAGGTTTTGAGCCTGTAATGTCCTTATCTTATGGCTCCACAGAGGTGGGTAGGGTGTGGGAGACTTTGATTCCGCACACAGCTGGAGGTCAAGTTTCCCTCTGGGCATGCTTGGCTAGGTGGCATGATTTGCTGTCTTGGTCTGTTGTCTCAGAAAAGCAACTTAGTGGTGAGGAATATGGAGACACCCCATTCCGTGATGGGAGGAAAGGCTGGGCCCTAAGGTATCAGGAAGGGCCCAGGCACTAGGGCTGACTTACCCATTGATGCCGACAGTCAATTCCCGAAACATGGTAACCTTTGGTGGAGGTTGAGGTGGGAGTTGTGATAGGTACCAGAATCAAAAGCACGTGGGAGGTGGTGGGGCTAAGAGCCAGGCCTCAGCTGTTGTCACTGTGACCACTCTGGGTTGCCAGAGACCTTGTGGCCTGAGGCTGCACTGTGGGCATTTCCAGTAGCAGTATAAGTTCATCAATGTATTAGTGTTTAAAAAGGAAAGTAAGAAAAGAAAAGAAACTCAGTATGTCATTAAACAGGCTAGGACCATTTTGAACTGACTCTGCAGTTACGGAAGTGATCGTTGGAATGAGCCATGCCAGAATCATTGGTAACATTTCGTGATGGGATTGGAAGTTCGGTTGGATGAGAATGAAGAAGGAATGGGAGGCATAAAGTGGTTCCAGTAAAATCAGAATGTATACAAGAAGTTTTGCAGTTCAGGAGAGTAGGAAAACTGAGTATTAGATGTGGGGGCATGAGCAGGAAAAAGAGGGCGATTTTTTTTTTTTTTTTTTTTTTTTTTTTAGTTTTTAAGGGGGCTTTATTTTAAGCATGTTTTGTATTCTTTAGAAATATTCAGAACCAGGCAGTAGATACAACATTGCAGCAGCCATTCTTTAGGGAAACATTAAAAGATTACTTAATAAGTCTAAAGAGGAATACTAGGGTTTGACATTGCAATTACTCTAATCCTAGTGCAACTGCATATATTTTGGGTTTATAAGCCTGTTAGTTCACCAGAAACAGTACAATTTCTTGACACATTTTATATAATGATAATTGAGTTTTTATTATGGTTTTGGAGTTTTTTCCACTAAAGATTTTGACAGTGAATTACCCAGTTTCACAGTGAATTGCCCATGCTGGCTGACTCTTCTCTCTGTGCCTGGCTCTCTGTGGGCTGTTTATTCTTATTCCTTTTCTCTCATTGGCAGGAACTGGCATTTTAAAACTATTTTTCATTTACTACAGTGGATTCAATATTTTTGTGACTGTGTCCCAAAATAAGACATGCCTTTTACATTATGATCCAGCATGCTAATGCACAAACACACACACGACAGAGAACAATAAATCGGTTATGTTTGTACCTTTACTATAGGTAATATACTCTCATATTTTCTTTTGTGCCTTCTTGATTCTATTCTAATTCTTGCAAACCATAGTCTACACCCTAGTGGGTCCTACTACAGAATACGGAAATCATTCCTCTGGCATGTCCTCCACACCTAGGTCAGTGTTCCTTCTGTCTCTTCTTTCTCTCATCATCAGCAATTTCTGTGAGAGCACATTCTCTCATCCCTCCAAGGAATACTTCTTTATTCAACTACTGTTCCGAACTCAGCTAAGTCAGCGGGGAGAGTGATGATGTGTATAACATGATATGTGCCTCACAGCACTCACTGTGTAGCAGGGAGAAAAGACGTGGAATTTTTTAAATTACACAATGCGAACCACTACACCTAAATTAAGTGCATGAGAAAGTGTTCTTTTCCTGTGATGATGTTGAGAAAGGGATTTGAAGGAGAGGATCCAAGCAATCTGAAAGAGATGGAGTTTGAAAGATGGAGAGGAGATGAAAAAGTCCAGTGGGAGACTCCAAGCAGAGAGAAGCACATATGTAAAGGCTCTGAGTCTTGGCACTGTGGCATCAGGTGAAACTGGGAGTCAAGTTCAACATTTGGGAGTCACTGTGAGTGAAGGCAGAGCGTTGTGAGGGTGAAGCCAATGGAAAGGTCACAGAGATTTGAGCTTCGTATTTGAAGCCATGGAATGTGCTTTTATCTCCATTGGGGAGTCGCAAGAACAGAGTTTCATTCAGAGAGTTTGATGTCAGCTTATAATATACAGAAATTTCCAGGGGTCAACATGATCATCAGGCTAGCAGGCTTCCAGCCTGTGATAGATGGAAGATGACAAGAACTGGAATACAGCTGTGGAACTAGAGATTGAGAGGTGGGGAAGCAATGGAGACACTGGAGAGGTAGAAGATTATAATCAGTCTCATCTCATCACCAGTGATAACCATTCATTTACCAACAGGAAGAGACTGTGCTACACATGTTACATAAATTGCTCAAACTTGTCACTACTCTGAATGGATACCACGGTCTGCACTATTTGTGTGAGGACATTAGCACTTAGAAGGTTCGGGTGTGTCTCCTCCTTCAAAAAACTAAGAGACGGTACATCCCAGAATCAAAATCTGGTTTTCTGATTTCCAGAGTTATGCCCCTAATGTCATTTACAAATGTCTCTTCCCGTTTCAGCTTAAAAAAAAAATACTTTTTATGCACATTATAAACATCTTTTTGTAAGTTGTGAGTTTATTCTCTTTGTACATATCTAGTGGGATATTCAACTTATAAAGTGTCTTGACACCATAAAAATATTGTTTTCTTTCTGATTAAAATAAATTGTTATTTATACTCTATAAGTTATTCTGGGCATCAGAGCTATATAACTGCAGTTAGAACATTGCCAGAGCAAAGGAAGCTTTCTCCTCATCACAATCTCAGGGACCACCCCAGCTTTTAAAAACACAGAATAGAAAATAGTCACATTAAAATGGAGGCCCATTTTTACATGTCCCTTGGAGGCCTATGAACTGGAATTCAGGTGCTATTTCTGTATGTTTTAGGAGAAAGATAATCTGATGTTGACAGCTTGGCCTCTATCTTAGTTTCCAAATTATTGTGGATGGGGGTGAGTAAAGCCTGTTAGTCACATGGCCCCAGGAGGTCATATTTGCATTTGTGTGTGTGTGTGTGTCTGTGTCTGTGTGGTTGTGACTGTGTGTCTGTGTGGTTTGTGGAGCATGAGCAGTTCTCAGGACAGGGGTACTTAGCTCATTACTCCAATATGTGTCCCTTAAAATACAGACCCCAGAATGTTAACCAACAGATGGAAATACAGAAGGGATCACTCCTACTCACAGGATCCCTTGGAAACAAAATGAATAAAGTGGGAGGAACGACATCTGCACTCTCTGCGTCTTAAAGTTTCATCTGTAGCAGACAGACCATCTCATTCCTCCACATTCTGTGACACCATCCCTATCACTCTCCTTCTTGCTCATTTTCCCCACCACAGTGCTTCTTTTTGAGACTATATTACTTGAAACAAGTATCAACCTCAGGATCTTTGCACTGGCTCTTTCTCATGCAGACTGATCACTTCTCCAGAAATCTTTCTGCCTTCCCTGGGTCTTCCTTGAGGTCTCTGTTGTACAGCACCTTGTTTGCAAGTCTTTCTCAATTCGCAGTAAAAATAACACACTCATTCACTTTCATTTATACCTACTTTCTTACTCTTCAACAAATCGGCACAGACTGACATGATACATGATTTTTTATTTGCTTATATTCTTTCTCACTTATTAATTATAAAAAATTTTGTTTCTCAGCACTCTACACTTTTTGACTAGCAAACGGTCAAATCAGCATATATCACTCAAATGAGTGAAAGAATTTCTCATTAAACTTTTAAAAAACATGATTTATTGGGTAAAATGCTAAGTGTAAGACAGAAATTCCTAAATAGAGGTGTCACAGATAATACCTTAAAAAGAATCAGATCTCTACAAAACCATATATGTATACGTGTGTGTATGTGTGTGTGTGTGTATTTGTACAAACTGTAGCATTTCATCATGTTTGTAATGCCCACTTGTAAAAATTAATCATGTTACTTTTTTCATTCCTAGTCATCACCTTCACTTCATGGCGCCAGGGAATCTTACAAGAGTTTCAGAATTTCTTCTTCTAGGACTTTCAGATGAACCAGAACTGCAGCCCCTCATAATTGGCTTCTTTCTCTCCATGTACCTGATCACTGTGCTTGGAAATCTGCTCATCATCCTGGCTGTCAGCTCAGACTTCCACCTCCACACACCCATGTACTTCTTCCTCTGCAACCTGTCCTTGGTGGACATCTGTTTCACCTCTACCACCGTCCCAAAGATGCTGGTGAACATCCTAATAAAAAACAAAGTCATAACCTATGCAGGCTGCATCACCCAATTGTATTTTTTCATAGTCTTTGGTTTGTTGGACAACTTTCTCCTGACTGTGATGGCCTATGACCGCTTTGTGGCCATCTGCCACCCCCTGCACTACACAATCATCATGAACCCCCGGCTCTGTGTGCTGCTGGTTTGTGTATCCTGGATCATGAGTGCTCTGTATTCCTTGATGCAAAGCTTAATGGTGTTGAGACTATCTTTCTGTACATACGTAGAAATCCCCCACTTTATCTGTGAACTCCATGAGATGATCCAACTTGCTTGTTCTGACACCTTTCTTAATAACATGGTGATGTATTTTGGAGTTGGGCTGCTGGGTGGTGGTCCCCTGGCTGGTATCCTTTACTCTTACTCTAAGATTGTTTCCTCCATATGTGGGATCTCATCAGCTCAGGGGAAATATAAAGCATTTTCTACCTGTGCATCTCACCTCTCAGTTGTCTCCTTATTTTATTGCACAAGCCTAGGAGTATACCTCAGCTCTGCTGCTACCCACAGCTCACACTCAAGTGCAATAGCCTCGGTGATGTACACAGTGGTCACACCCATGCTGAACCCCTTCATCTACAGTCTGAGAAACGAAGACATAAAGGGAGCTCTGAAAAGATTCTTTGGTTTGGCAGGAATAAAAATAACAGAATGATCATGAATTCTTCTCAAATATCAGAACATAGGCCAAAAATTAAAAAACAGCAATTTATTATAATTAGCCTTAATTTTGTTTTTCTTGATTGTTGTATCAGTTAGCTAATATTACAGAATAAGCTGTCCTAAATGCTACATTTTACATACTTCATTTATTATCAAATGTGATTATACAGTAGGAATTGTTCTGATTTCGGCTCAGATACTCATGAGTCTACATCAGCGGGAAGTCTCTACACTGTGTGTCCCTGAGCCTCAGCTCCTTATTTCTGATGGCAATATGGAATAAATAATTTTAATGAATGTGGGCAGAATAAATGAATTCTGTGGAAATATTTTTTGAGACCAAGAATTCTTTAATGAGTTAGTATTTTGTTTGTATTTATTACGTTTTAATAAATAAACATACTCATTCACATATTATGTACACACAGAGACTCAGTAATCCCATCTATTATGTTAAAGGAAATTTGAGAGAAAGTTGGAGAGGACAGAAATAAAAATGATGACAGGTCGAATTAACTTAAAATTTTAGAAACATAGAAACTTAGATACAAAGATTTAGTGTAGAATGGTTGTCTTTAATTTTAATAATGAATTGTTTTCCTACCTAAATGTACAAACCTCAGAGTCAGAATCATAATTTCTTTTAAGCAATGCAGAATTCTCTGTATTAGCTAATGAGGCAGAATCTCCAAGTTGACTATATTTCTTCTCCTTGGGGGTAGGGGTGGGGTTGTGGGTAAGGACAAAATGAATAAAGTGAGATGCTTAAATTCAGCTTCCTTCAAAAAACCCCACTGCATAAGTGTCTATATAAATTGCAATTTCTGCTGTAGCAAATCACCACACTCAGGGTTTAAAAGAAACAAATTTATTCACCTACAGTTCTGGGGGTCAAAAGCCTGATATGGGTCTCAACGGACTAAAATCGAGATGTCTGCAAGGCCAGTTATCTTCTGGAGGCTTCAGAAGAGAATTTGTTTCCTCTCCTATTTCAGTTTCTCATGGCCACAAGCATTCTTTGGCTCAAGAATTTTCTCCACATTCAAAACTGGCAGTGTAGCACCTTCCAATCTCCCTCTGATTCTAGCTGTTCTTTCTTCCTGTTCCACATTCTAAGACCACAGTGATTATCCTAGTCTCACCTGCATAATCACAGCCAATCTCCTTAAAGGCAGCTGATTAGCAAACTTATTTCATCTGCTACCTTATTCCTACCTTGCTATAAAAAATAACATATTATATAAGTTTCTAGGAATTACAATTTAGATATGTTTTGGAGGCTCATACTCAGCCTACTATAAACTTTTTTCAGTAGTATATTATATGGTGTCATCATACAAGAAACCTTATGTAAAAGAATCGAACAAGGTATTTTTCAGAAATATGTGATGCCATTCATAAAACTTTATATAAAGTAACTGAACAATGAATGTATAATAGTGTCTGGAATGAGTGAATACACTATTTCTTCAAAATTACATGCAGAAATGACTCTTGGTTCAGGAGACTTAAAACTACCTGCACCTGACTCTAACACAGAACCGCAGCCTGGCTACTCCAGAGTGGTCCTCACTCCAGGACCTACAGCATCAACATCATCTGGCAGATGGTTTGATTCTCAGAATCTCTGGGCCTACAAGGATCTTCCAAATCAGATTCTGCATTTGAACTAGAATCCTGGGTGAGTCACATGCACAGTGAAGTTGGAGAAGATCCAGTCTAAAATAAGTTGTCTCACCTTCTAAGTTGATAATTGGGGCAGAATAATTAGTTATGTTGGGTGTTGTAGGTGTTTAGCAGCCTCTCTAGATGTTGCCAAATAGCCCAGGGGCAACAACACCTTAGGTTGGGAGCCAGTGGTCCAGAGTTGAAAACTGGAAGCATCCCATCCTTCACTCAATTTGTAACTTGGGGCAGACACTAAACTCCTTCAAGCTACATTTCTACATAAAGAAATGGAGTTCATTATAATATTACCTTATGGCTGGACTTATTGATGAATTAAATTGGACAAAGTCTATAAAGTGCTAAACTCAAAACGTGGCATAAAAATATTGAAAAGTATCTCCCATAATTAACAAATATTTTATAATAAGGGTCTGGATGACAGTTCATAGCTTGTGATATAAATACAAAATCCCTACATATCTTAACAAATGTGTCATGAAGCCACAGAGTGTGGTGCCAATGATTACACATCAAAAGAACACAGCTCTCCCCTTGTTGTAGAGAGAATACCAATTCTCTGGAGACCTCAGTCTGAGTCTCAGCACAAATCTGCTTTTATAGATTAATGGGACCTGTTCCTGACAGATTTCTTTCTTTTTTTTTTTTTAACACCACTGGAGACAGGAGAAGTTTTGTTGATGCTGACCAGGGCTAGGAACCCGGATCAGGGGGGGTGTTGTGGGGCTGAGTCAGTGAGAGCAGTGCATAAGGCCTGGGCACATATGGACAAGTTAGGGCACATTCATTTTCTCAGAATTCTCTGGCTTCTTCTTTGGGGAAGGACGAGAGCATCTTGAGGGGGGAGCAATTCAAAGAGCAACAAGGGAGAGGTTGGGGATGGTGGAGGTTCCTAACCTGAGAGAAGGCACCACAATAGGCAGCAACATCTGTGTGGAAAGGTGGGTCAGCTGGTCATTAGGGGATGGTGCATGGCGTTGGCCTGGGTGAGCTCTCAAGAATACCTGGTATTCCAGAGGAGACTGAGGAAAGGACCAAAACCCCTTTCCCTGTGAGCCTCCTTAAAGAGAAATAGGCATTCAGGGAGCCCCCTGGCAAGGGGTGCCAGGATTAGTCCTTAAGGCATAGATGGGAACAGACAAAGCTCCAAAGCACAACTGGAAGGGGTTGGGAGGCTGGTGCAGCATTTAAGCTGAGTGCCAGGGTCACAAGAGGACACAAGACTAGCCACGCTGGACCACTTTGGAGATGAGCATACTCTGATTGCCTCAGAAACCACTTCCCTGACAACATCCTGCTGCAGGGCCCAGCGCTCAAGGTAGCACACAGCATGAATCTGCTTGGCCGGTGCCTGGCCCTACTGCAGTGTGATGCGCACCTGGCCATTCTCCTTAGGCACCATAGGGTGTCAGGCTGGGCCTTCAGGTCCTACTTGGTGCCCATCAGGAGGATGGGCACATCAGGGCAGTGATGGCACATCTCTGGATGCCACTTGTGCCACATATTCTCAAAGAAAGGCAGACTGGCAAAGGAAAAAGAGACAACAAAGACATTGGTCTGAGGGTGGGACAGTGTGTGGAGTCCATTGTACTCCTCCTGGTCTGCTCTGTCCTGCTAGGATCAGATTCACTGTAAGCCCATCAACTGCACACTAGGGGGCTATAGGGAGGGTGTATTCCTTGGGGAAGGCGTCAGTTGTATAGCAGAGGAGCAGGCAATTCTTTCCCACAGCCCCATCGCCCACCACCACACACGTGATGCTCTGCATTGTGGGTGCAGCTGCTGCAGTGGAGACAATGCCTCCTCCCCATTCTGGGCCCCTAGGATGCAGTGACCTGGAGCCCTCCCTGTCATGCAGGAGCTAGGAGGCTTGAGAAGAACCTGATAGATTTCTTAGTCTCAGACTTCAGAGAAAATATGAAATCAAGGTTGGGATAAGGTGGTAGGACGTTAGACCTCTTCGACATTGAGAACACAAAATCATAAAAATTAAGTTCATTTGACTTCTAACCTGGTCTTTTGGGTCATAGAATCATAGAATTAGGAAAAAATTCCTTTCTGTTTATTCCAGAGGCCCAGAGGGAAACCATGTACTTAGAGGTTGGAATAACAGGAGGGAGATGTCCCTGATGAGCAGATAGAGAACGGTAATACCTCCTCTGTGCAGTTCCACAGCTTGTACAGCAATGGTGGGCAGGACACGGTTGTTTCTTTTGACTCTTAAGCTGGCTCAGAATTCATGTTTCAGTCCTTCTTGCTGTCTTCTCTGGGGACAGAGCTTCAATCTTCATCAACAACCATCCATGTAGGAATTTAGACTTCCACATGGAGCCCTCCCTCTAAGAGCCCCCATCCAGGTGAGTCTGAGAGCCCAAGAGGTACTTCAGGAAAAGGTCTGAGAGGACAGAATCTGAGAACTCTTACCTGTGTCACTGTGATGTTAATCAGCCCGGCCCAGAGACAGAAGATCATTTTGTTTGTACCCTTGGTTAAGCTACTAATTTATAATTAATCTATTTATGCTAATATGTTAATAATCATGTACCTATTTGAATCTGCAGTACAGAGACCATAGTTGACAATTAAGTGATAGGCATGCGAGTCCAGTTGGGTGATCCTGTAGAATGAGTGAGACGCATCAAATGGTTTCAGTAAAGTGGAAACACATCTGAAGAGTTTTGTTGGTTAGGAAGCAGAAAATAGAGTGTTAGATGTGGAGGATAATGTGGTTAAGTGAGAATGTTTGCATTAAATTTCTAAGATGGGCTGTATTTGAGCATGTCTCGTATGCATTGAAAAGATCCAGACCAGTGGAATTTGAAACTACCTTGCCGCAGCTGTTCAGGAGACATACTGTTCATTGCAGTATCTTATCTCATGCTGTTTATTCACATGGAAAATAATTATTTAACAAGTCTGAAGAGGAATATTAAATAGTTTTACTTTGCATTATTTCATTACTGGTGAGGCTGCATATGTTTTGGGTTCATTACTCATTTACTTTCTCTACTGCAACAGTTAATAAGATGCTTCAGTTCTGAATCTTTGGTGTGTGGTTACCCTTACGAATATGAAAAGGATAGTTATATATATACAGTTGTCCATTTCTCCTGTGCATGCCTTATCTCCATTCCCCTTTGCTAATGTGGATCTTTGAATCCTCCCCTTTTCAGTCATTATTGTCTCAATTTCTCCCTACGTATGCTGAATGTTCATTACTACCTTGCTATAGAAAATCTCTTCTTATTTTTTAAGCTTATAATGCTCTATTCTTAGTAAGGGCTGCACTTCTCTGCTTCTATTAGCCTGCCAGTCACCTAACTCCTATTATGATGTTTTAGTGGAGAATTCCCTCAATTTTTGTATGTCTAGAAAGGTCTTAATTTCTCCTTCATATCTAAATGAGAACTTAGCTGGTTACATTATCCTTGGCTGGTAGTTCCTTTCATTTAATAGTTTGAACATTCTATTTCACTCCTTTCTGGCTTATAAGGTTTGTGCTGAGAAGTCTGAGGATAATCTAATGGGTTTTCCTGTATAGGTTACTGTCTTCTTTCCCTGGCTGCCCTGAGACTTCTGTCTTTGTCATTGACTTTTGATAATTTTAATCCAGGTCTTGGTGAAGGCCTTTTTGGGTTGAGATAATTGAGTGTTCTGTTGACTTCTTGAATTCCAAGCTCCAGCTCATTGCTTACATTTGGGAAATTGTCATTAACTATTTGTCTGAAAATGCTTTCTAGTCCCTACTCCTTTTCCTCGCCTCGGATAATGCCCATTATTCTTATGTTTCCACTCCTGATGGTACCAGCTAGTTCTTGAACTTCTCTTTCATTATTTTTCATTCTTTGGTTTGTCTCTTCTTCCTTCTGATTTATTTCTAGATTTCTGTCTTCAATATCACCGACTCTTTCCTCCACTTGGACAACTCTATTTCCCAAGATTTTTATTTCATTTTTCAACTCTAACAGTGTGTTCTTCATCATCAGAAGTTCTACTTGGTTCTATCTGAGAGTTCCAATCACCTTGCTAATGAACTCATCTTGCTCATCTAGTTTTTTTATTTTTTTCAATTCCTGAAATTGCTGATATTACTCATTTTGGATCTCATTGAGTTTTTTCAGAAGTACCATCCTGAATTCTCTGTCATTTAAGTCGCATATTTCTATGTCTGTAAGCTCATTTTCTGGAGATTTTTCTCTTCTTTCTGAAATGCCTTGTCACCTTGGTTGTTCATGGTGTTTAATGGACTATTTCTCCACCTGGGCATTAATGGAAATGTATTCTGTTATTTTTCCAAAAAGAAGATTATTATGTAAAGTTCTCCTTTAGCCAGTTACCAAGGAGGCATTTTTGTTTTGGTATCCAGTAGGTGGCATTTAAGCTATTTGGATCCCTGCTTTTATATAAAGCCTTAATAATGCCTCATTTTTTTCTTATAAATGTTTAATCATGCTCGCTATCCTCAGTTTCAGTTCCTGTCAGTCTTAACGATAGTTTCGGAGTTTTTGCTCAGATTCCCTGGGGCTCTGTGGTTTCAATCTCAGAGGTTATGGGGGGAGGGGTCCTTTGGGTTTGGGATTTGGCGCTGTGGCTCAGCCTAGGTTTGCAACCACGGCTGCTAAAAACCAACTGTTCTTTCTCTGCTGTCCTTGCTTCTCTGTCACCCTGCTTCTCTGCTTTCTGCCCTGATACCTGGGCACTGCCGCCGGCTCTCACAAACAGGGCTGTTCAGGGAAGTCACTGCACCTTCTCCATCCCCTCCTACTGCAGGGAGCTCCAGCTGCTGGAGGCAGCTTCTTTGTTTCTCCCAGTCCACCAGCCAACACCCAAGTTTCTGACCTGTGGTAGCTCTTATACGCAGATCCCACGCTCAGACATGCTTGTGTGCAGTTTGGATGTTTTTTGTTGTGTTTTAGATGTTTAGCTTATTGTTGTTTCAAGGGGAGAGATCTGGGGATGCCTCTCACTCTGCAGTGTTTCTGATATAACCTTCAGTCTAGAGTTTTGAGAGAATTTTAACTCAGGGTTGGAATAAGGTGCTGAGAGATGACACGTCAGGCGGGTAGGAGAGTCATGGAGAAGGAGTAATGAAAACAGGATTCACTTGACTTCTAACCTTCTAACCGTTGTGAACAGAGAATCAGCAGGAAATATTTACATTCAGTCCAGACCAGTGTCCCCCAGCGGAATCGGGGCTCAGAGGTGTGAGTAACAATGTAAACAATGTCTAACAAGCAGATAAAAGGAGATAAAAAAGTCTTCTCTGCTGTATACGTAACCCTGGTCTTACAAGACATATTTGTATTTTGGATTCCTAAGTCTGGTTGGGTACCAATGCTTCACTCCTTCCTCCTGTCCTATCTGGGGAAAGATCTTCAGTCCCTAGCATCTGCCATCCAGAAAAGAATTCAGACTTACTCACGGAGTCCTCCCTCTCAGAGACCTCATCTAGGTGAGTCAGAGAGCCCACCTGGTACTGCAGCAAAGGGTCGGAGAGGAAGGAACCTGAAACCTTCTACCTGAGGGCCCCTGAGAGCCTAACCAGCCTCACCCAGAGCCCAGAGATGGCTATGTTTGTTTACTGGGTTGACTAATTAATTTATTTAATGTGTCAAACTGGAGTTTTTTTCACCAACTTTGCTGTTTGACATTGAATTCCTTTATATATGTGGAGATGAATTTGGGGTAAAGTATGACAATTTTTAAAGTGCATGTGCTCAATTCTATCAGTCTGTCATATTGTGTTTCTCCCATTACTTTTAAAAGTAAAAAGTTCTAGATCATCTCCTATCTTGTGAATGGCATTCCTTTGCATTCAGTTACTGTTCACCTCTATTCTTTTCCTAAGCATATTGAAATCCATTATACAGGTAGAAAGTTCTACAGATACTACTTATTGAATTTTATATCCTTTCTTTTAGAAGTTAGTCCTTGATTTCTATTCTATTTCACTTACACAATTACTTGAATCCACTACGATCAACCTGGTTTTATTTTTCCTGACCTTCATTTTCTTCTATGACTTTTCTATTCTTTACTATTTTTTTCTATATACATTCACATATTTATGGAACCACATAAGTGAGCAAAATAAGTGAGGCCTCCCTTCGTTTGGCTCTCACATTATAATGGAGAAGGCCCAGTACAATGAAATGAGTGTGGTATGATGTCATGTCCTCAGGGATAAATGTGCAAAGCAAGGGGATCAATAGTTGTGGCATAAACCAGATTTTATAGAGTATGTCTGCAGAGACAAGGAGCAGAACCAGGACTAGTGTACCCATTGGATGTAAAATAAAAGAGGTAAAAACTCAAAGCCCAAGAATAGTAAACAAAATAATTCCACAAAGAAAAGTGAGAGAAGGGCCAGCCACATCCACCATTGGGCCTTGTAAAAATAAAAATAAAAAAAAAAATTTTAAGAAAAAAGTGATCAAATAACCATGAAATGGGTACAGGAATAACAATTACATCAGAGCCAAAGTGGACAGTGATGAGGTCACTGAGGCAGTAAAGGTCCAGTCAGTGTGAGGTCCCTTGAGTCGGAGGGAACTGCAGCACCCACACCGGCTGCCTCTTCTCTCTGCACCTGGCTCTGTGTGGGCTCTTCATTCTTGTTGCTTTTTTCCTCCTTGGCAGGAACTGGCATTCTTTTAAACTGTTTTTCCTTTACTGCATTGGATTCCAAATTTGTTGACCATGTCCCAGAGTATACATGACTTTTCCATTGTCATTAAGCCTGTGTGCACATGTAAACACACAAACACACACGTATGTGTACACACACAATGAAACAAAGAGGGTCATCACCTATGATACATATACTAACAGAAATGACTTAGGCTAAACTTTTGTATATATATTGACCAACTCTGTGGATGACATTAAATGGATGGATACCACTGCCCCATTATTTGTGTGAGAATATTTAGAATGAATTGGCTGTCTCTCCAAATTCGAACATCTCCTGTTTGGTAGATCCAAGATTCAAAACTCAGTCACTTATTCCCAAATTTCGCATTTACTATTATTCATAAAAGTCTTTCACCATTTCATCTTTTAAAATTTCCACTATTTTTTGTACATTGTGGCTGGCTTTCCTTTAGTAATTTGTGGGTTTGCTCTCTGTGCTCACATTTTTAATTGATATTCATTCATTAAGGTGTCTTGACATTTTAAGAAATCACTCCTTTCTCTTTTGAACACATTAATATTTACTATTTTTTTAGTCATTCTGGGCTTCACGGTGATGTAACTAGGTTTGGAATGCTGCCAGAACCAAGGACTCTTTCTCCTCATCACAAATTCTCAGGAACTCCACCACCGAAGACATTAGATATTTTTCCCCCTCATGTCCAATTCTTCCTACTATCTCTGTTTTTTTAATTGAGTTCTTTAAACTTCATTAAATACAGGACAGGAAACTAATCATATGATCTGGCACATAATTAATTTAGAACTATCTGATCCTTATGAAAAATCAGAAAAACCATATGAGTTTCAACTGAAATCCAATTACCTAGTTTCCAAAAAATTACAAACAGAAGCTAAATGAAAACAGTAAATAAATACAGGACAGAAAATGATCAGATTAAAATGGTGTGGAAAGTTTACCTGTCCATTGGAGGCCTACCACTTGAATTTGGATACTGATTTTATATTTTTTAAGGGAAAAGCAATCTGATGTTCACAGCTTGCCTTGTCTCATTTTATTCCTAGTTCTTATAGCTGGAGGTGAAAATAACATGTCCCCAGGAGGTCATAGTGTGCCCATCTGTGAGTGCACATGTGCATCTGCATGTGTGGGGGGGAGGGGGTAGGATGAGCAGTTCTCAAAATGGAGGTGTCTGAGATCATATACTCCAGTATGTGACCCTTGAAAAAGAGAGATAAGAATTGTTAACCAACAATAAGATGGGGATCCCTTTCTGTTCACAAGATTCCATGGAAATAAAATTAATAAACTGCAAGAAACAACTTACAGATGAAAGACTCCCTGTGTCTTGAAGTATCAAGAGTAGCAGTTCCCCCACGTCCTCTGACAGCATCTGTCATCACTCTGCCTCTTGTTCATTCCCCTGGACTCACTGGCTGTTGTTGAGACTTGAATATCTGAAACAAGTTCATCTTCAGCACCTCTACACTGGCTCTTTCTCCTGCAGAACACGAATTTCCCCAAATAAACTTGTGCTTTTTCTTCCTTGGGGTCACTGCTCAAATGTCATCGTGTTTTCAGATCTTCCTAAACCCAGTAAAAATAACAATCCATTCACTCAATTTTATATATGCTGTTTTTCCCTACATAGTATTGCAATTGTAGCATTTCTACCATGTTCCCAATGCCCATTTATGTAAAAATTAATCTTTTAAATTCATAGTTGTGACAACCACCACATGCTACCAGGAAACGATACACGACTTTCAGAATTCTTCCTTCTGGAACTTTCAGAAGAACTAGAACTGCAACCCCTCATATTTGGCTTCTTTCTCTCCATATACCTGATCACTGTGCTTGGAAACCTGCTCATCATCCTGGTTCTCAGCTCAGATTCCCACCTCCACACGCCCATGTACTTCTTCCTCTCCAACCTGTCCTTGGTGGACATCTGTTTCATCTCTAGCACCATCCCAAAGATGTTGGTGAACATGCAGACTCAGAGCAAAGTTATCACCTAGAAAGGCTGCATCATGCAGATGTATTTTTCCACTCTCTTTGGTTTGTTGGACGACTTACTCCTGACTCTGATGGCCTATAACCATTTCGTGGCCATCTGTCACCCCCTGCACTACACAGTCATCATGAACCCCTGACTCTGTGGGTTGCTGGTTCTGGTATCCTGGATCATGAGTGCCTTAATTTCATTGTTACAAAGCTTATTGGTATTGACGCTGTCCTTCTGCACAGACTTAGAAATTCCCCACTATTTCTGTGACATTAATCAGGTGATCAAACTTGCCTGTTCTGACACCTTTCTTAATGACACAGTAATGTATTTTGGAGCTGGGCTGCTGGGTGGTGGTCCTTTGGCTGGGATCCTTTTACTCTAGGATCGTTTCCTCCATACTCAGAATCCCATCAGCTCAGGGGAACTATAATGCATTTTCTACCTGTGCGTCTCACCGCTCAGTTGTCTCCTTATTTTATTTTACAGTCCTAAGAGTGTACATGAGCTCTGCTATTACCCACAGTTCATACTTAAGTGCAGTAGCTTCAATGATGTACACTGTGGTCAAACCCATGCTGAAGCCCTTCATCTACAATCTGAGGAATAGAGACATAAAAAGGGCTCTGAAAAGACTTTTTGGGATGGCAGGAATTAAAAGGCATTAATCATGAATGCTGTCTTTGAAAATCAGAACACATGCCAAAAAATAAAAACAGCAGATTATTATAATTTTCCTCAGTTTTGTTTGCCTTAATTTTTATCAGTTAGCTAATGCTGTATAACAAAGTGTTCTAAATGCTGTGATTTTTATCAGTTGGATTGTATCCTAGAAATTGTTCTGATCTCTGCTCAGCTACTCATGATCTGCATCAGCTGGGAGTCTCTACAGTGTGTGTCTTGAGTTCATTCATGATGTCATATGAGACTATATAGTGCATCCCTCTTGAACCAAATTTTGACAGTTCATTTATATATGTAGTTTAATCTTCTGGTTTGCAAAAATGAGTTTACCAAATGTAATTTGCCTCATATTAATGTCACTGTTTTCATATCCATATAAGACACATTTTTTACTCAGTGATATTTCTCCCTCCCCCAATCAAATTGTGACTCAGCTACCTGTGCTATGCATCCTACTTTAAGCCATGTTATTAGAATTTTTCTGCTGCATATGTTTTCTTTTTTAATTTTTTTCTTTTTAAATATATTGCTCTGACCTTCGTTAATAAAATTATATATGTATCAAGAGTGCAATTCGATAACACATAATATGTAATATTGCATTGTGTGCTCACCACCCAAAATTAAATTTCCTTCTATCACCAAATATTTGACCCCTTTCCTGCACATATTTAAAATTTTTAATTAACTGAATTGAGAGTATATATTGCATGGGTCCATTATACATAATTCAGGAAATTGTATGATAGCTTTAAGTACATTGTTATATAATTGTGAAAAATTGATTGTCCCTGAGCATCGGTTCCTTATTTCTGATGGGAATGTGGGGTAATAATAATTCTGATGAATGTGCTACAGAAGAAATAAATTTTTTAGAAATAATTTTTTGAGATGAAGAACTCTTTCATGAGTACATACATTGTTTGTGTATATGTGTATTTATATACTGGTTTTTTTAATAAATAAACACACTCACACATATGTACACACAGAGACTTAGTAATCCCATCTATTATTTTAAAAGGAAATTAGAGAGAAATTTGGAGAGGATAGGAATGAAAATGATGATAGGTTGAATTAACATAAATTTTTTTAATATAGAAATTAGAGACAAAGACTTAAAGCAGAATTACCATCTTGAATTTTAATAATGAATTGTTTTCCTATCTGAATGTCCAAAGACCTCAAAGTCAGAATCACATTTACATTTCTGCAATGGGAAATTCTCTGTACCAGCTAATGGGGCAAACTCTCTAAAATAACCTTAGATTTTTTTCTTCTACAAGGGGGTGTGGATGGAGGTTTACACAAAATGTCCTTACCCAGAGGAACCAAAATGAACAGATTGAGATGCTTAACGTCAGTTTCCTACAAAAACAATTATTGGATAAATGTCTGTGTAACATTGCTATTGCTGCTATAACAAATTACCACTGTAGGGATTTAAAAGAAAGAAACTGATTCGTCTATAGTCCTGAAAGTCAGAAGCCTGAAGTGAGTCTCATTGAACTAAAATCATAATGTCTGCAGTGCCGGTTCCTTCTGGAGGCTTCAGAAGAGAATCTCTTTCCTCTCCTATTCCAGTTTCTCGTGGCCACAAGCATTCTTTGGTTCACGAATTTTTCCACCTCGGGTCCTCATTGAACCCGAGGTTGGTCTTAGGGAGCCTGACTACACCAGGGGAGTGACTGCCCAAGGTCATGGAGCTAACAAGTGGTGGGGCTTGGATCCACGTCCAGGTCATTAAGAATAGTTATGAAAGTGGGGGAAGGAGTGGAGGGAGATGTGGCTGACACTTAAGGGGTGTGGTGACATTTCATGAAGGTAGAGAATACATAAATAAATGAATATATCTACCAAATATTTACTGAGCAAATGTGATGTACCACTTGCTGGTCCAGGAACTGATTAGGGTCACTATGACATATTAGAGTGGGAAGACAGCCTGTAAACCAAAGACAAAGAGATACACACTACATGATTTCAGGTATGTAACATGCCGAAGAAAAGAACACCACACAGGAAGCCATTGCTCTGTGCCAGGCACAGTTCCGAGGCATTAACTGTTTCCATCATCATATAAACCCTGTATAACACATACTTTTCCTACCAGTTTGAAGCACAGAGAGGCTCAGTTTTTGGCCGGGATCACACAGGTAGTAAGCAACAGAGCTGGGATTTGAACCTAGGCAGCCTGGGCCCAGGGTCCATGCTCCTGATCACTATACTCAGTGACTTTCAAGGAAGTGATCACACAGGCCTGATGCAAATGCTTCTGGCTCAAAAGACACTGGATGATGATGCACATGTAGAGACAGAGCAGTCGCAGAGGAGCAGATTTGAGGAATGAGTGCGGGTATCATCTCAGACACACAAATTGGTGGCACTGGGATGATGGTGGATGATGGTGGATTCCACAAGTGTGAACTTCAGAGACCACACCATTTAACACTTCTAGCCACACATCTTTCTATACAAGGGTGCACATCCTTCTTATACAACTCGTGGTCAGAACAATCCTATTTTGTAGAAAATTTGGAGGGAATAGAATAAAATCAATAGCTAAATAGTTAAAATGTTTATGATAGCTCTATTCCTATTTACATTTCCACCAACAGTGTATAAGTGCTTCCTCTTCCACACATCCTCACCAGTAAATATTATCTTTGGTCATTTTGATAATAGAATTCCTAATAGATAGAATTCCTGGTAGACACAAACACACTAAATTTATAGTCTCATACATTTCCACAAGTATATCTATACATATATTAAAAAACTAAAGATGATACACTAATTTTGTGGAAAAAAATTAAACTTCCAATTGTTTTTTGAAAGAATGTGATCAATTGTATGCAAACACTCCGATCCCACCATATAGAAACAAAGAGCTCTCACAGGCAATCACGAAAGTGATCAAGAAAGTAAATGACTAACCAATACACATGTATAGACAGCCTCACAAGTAACAAAATATTTGCAAAGTAAAGCTCATTAGCATTCCCCTTGTCATATAGTAAATAAACTTTTAATGTGAAACCCAGGGTGAGGGAAGATACTGTGAGATGCTTGTCTCATGAAATATGGTGGCAAGGATATAATTGCAAGCATGCCTCGGTCTGGAAATTTCTCATTGACATGAAAACAGTCAGATATGACACATCTGAAAACTAAAAAAAAAAAATATCGTCACTTCACTTTCTGTCCCTCCACAGCTAACACCCAATTTCTCTACACTTGTTAATTAATATGATCTTGGACAACTTTTACTGGAAGCACTTTGTGCCTCTCATTCCTCCCTCTAATTGAACTTCCATTGTTATCATTTAATTGGCAACCCCGACCTTTGCACTACTGAAATCAATGTTCACTTCTCTTGTCGGCATCATAAACACACTGATTTATAAATCAAGCCGGCAAACAACCACAGTGAGATTGCTGGATCATGTTGTAGCTCTATTTCCATTGACATTTCTACCAACGGTGTACAAGTGTTCCCTTTACTCCACGTCCTCACCGGCATTTGTTAGTTTGTCATTCTGATAATAGAATTCCTAATAAATAGAATTCCTGATAGGCTGGACCACAAAAAATTTATATAGATATGTAGATTTATATATGTCTATGTATATTATAAATTTATGTATATATTTATTTATACATCTCCACAAATATATCTATACAAACATAAAAAAACTAAATGGCAAAGAGTCATTTGGTAAAAAAATAAATAAACCAACAAACCTCCAATTCATTTTTGAAAGGATGTGATCAGAGACAGGAATGTAAACACTCCAACTCCACCATACAAAAGCAAAGGGCTCCAACAGACAATTTCTCATTAGGAAAGTAAATTGCTAATACATACATGTATATATAACTCACAGGTGATAAAATAATTGCAAAGTAAAGCTGATCAGTGTTTCCCTTTTCACATATTAAATAAATTTTTTACATAATTTATTCTTTGAATTTTCTAATAAAAATAGTACTGCAATTTAATTTTACAACCATACCCTCTTGTATTTTTTTTCATAATACTGTTTGAAGATTTTATTTCATAATACTAATTCTAATGGCTCATACTATATCTATTTTTTTCTCTTTTCTTTTTTAAATAATATTTATTTTTCAATTGTAGTTGACATACAATGTTATATTATTTTTATTGTACGACTTAGTGATTAGACATTTATATAACTTAGGAAGTGCTCACCCCAATAAGTCTAGTACCCATCTGACACCACACATAGTTATTACAATATTATTGACTATATTCCTTAGGCTGTACTTTCTATCCAAGTGATTGTTTTTATAACTGGAAATTTGAACATCTTAAAACTTTCCCCTTTTTCACACCCCAACCCCAACCTCTCTTCCATCTGGCAAACGTCAAAATGTTCTCTGTAACTATATGTTTCCGTTTTGTATTTTCATTTATTTTGTTCTTTAGATTCCACATAAGTGAAATCATAAGGCATTTGTCTTTCTTTGTCTGACTTATTCCAGTCAGCACGACACCCTCGACATCCACACATGTTTTTGCTGATGAGAAGATTTCATTCTTTTTATAACTAAGTAATGTTCCGCTTTATATATGTATCACCTCTTCTTTATCCATTCATCTATTGATGGACCGCCAGGTTGCCTCTATATTTTGGCTATTGGAAATAATGCTGCAATGAACATATGGATTCACATATCACCTCGAAGTAGCGTTTTGAATTTATTTGGAATAATACCCAGAAGTGGGGATTACTGGGTCCTTCTTTGCCTCTTGTTTAAAAGTCTATTTTGTCTGATGTAAGTATTGTTATCCCACTTTGTTTTTCATTTTTACTTTCACTTAATATTTTTCCCATCGCTTTATTTTCAGTCAGTGGGTGTCTTTTGATCTGAGTGGGTCTCTTGTATGACTACATATGTATGAATCTTGTTTTCTTTTCCATTCAGCCACCTCACATCTAGTTTTTTTAAAAATTAATTACATTAGGGTAACATTGGTTAATACAATTATATAATTTTCAGGTGTACATTATAATTTAACATCTGTATATTCTATTGTGTTTAACACTCAAAGTCCAGTTTCCTTTAGCTGTTATATATTTGATCCCTTTTGCCCACTTCACCCTCCCCTTACCCTCTATATTTGATCCCCTCACCCCATCTACATCTCTCCTCCTCTCCCACCCCCTACTCTGGTAACCATCGGCCTGTAGTCTATGTCCATAGTATCTGTTTGTTTGTCTTGTTCCTTTGTTGCTTTTAGGTTTATATCCCACATATAAGTGATATCATGTGATTTTCAACTTTTTCAGTCTGCTTTATTTTGCTTAGCATGATTATCTCAAGTTCCAGCCATGTTGTCGCAAATGGCAGTATTTCATCTCTTCTGATGGCTGAGTAATATTCCATTGTATATATGTTCCACAGCTTCTTTAGCCAATTATCTATTGTAGGACATTATGGTTACTTCCATGTCCTGGCCACTGTGAATAATGCTGCTATGAACATTGGTGTGCAAAATATCTTTACAGATATGATTTTTTTAAGTATTTGGGGTAAATACTAAGTAGAGAGATTTCTGGATCATATGGTAGATCAATTCGTAGTTGTTTGAGGAACCTCCATACTGTTTTCCATAGTGGCTGTACCAATATGCAGGGTATGAGGGTTCCTTCTTTTCCGCATCCTCTCCAGCATTTGTTATTACTTGTCCTGTTGATGTAGCCATTCTAACAGGTGTAAGATGGTATCTCATTGTGGTTTTTATTTGCATTTCCCTAATAGCTAGCGATGTTGAACATCTTTTCATATATTTGTTGGCCATTTGCATGTCCTCTGGGGAGAAGTGTCTGTTTAGGTCCTCTGCGCATTTTTTGATTGGATCGTTCTTTTTTTTTTAATTGTTATTGAGTCATGTGAGTTCTTTGTATAATTTAGATATCAGGCCCTTAATGATGTGTTGCTTGTAAATATATTTTCCCATTTGGATGGTGTCTCTTTTGCTGAGCAGAAGCTTTTTAGTTTGATGTAGTCCCATTCATTTATTTTTGCTTTTACTTCCATTGCCTTTGAGGTCAAATTCATAAAATCCTCTTTAAGTCCTTGGGTTTAGTTCTTATGTTTTCTTCTATGCATTTTATTGTTTCAGGTCTTATATTCAGCTCCTTAATATATTTTGAGTTAATTTTGGTGTGTAGTGATAGACAACAGTCGAGTGGTGTCTTTAGGACACCATAGAGGATGATGTCATCCACAAATAGTGACAGTCTTACTCTTTGTTTCCTATTTGGATGCCTTTTATATCTTTCTCTTGCCTGATTGCACTTGCTAGGATCTCCAATGTTATATTGACTAAGAGTGGCGACAGTGGGCAGCCTTGCCTTGTTCTTGATCTTAGAGAGAAGGTTTTTAGTTTTTTACCATTAAGTATAGTGTTGGCTGAGGGTTTGTCATATATGGCCTTTATTATGTTAAGATATTTTCCTTCTATACTGATTCTGTTAAGTGTTTTGATCATAAATAGATGCTGTGTCTTGTCAAAGGCTTTTTCTGCATCTATTGATATGATCATATGATTCTTATTTTTTTATTTGTTTATGTGGTGTATGCCATTAATTGATTTTCTTATGCTAAACCATCCTTGTGCCTCTGGGATGAAGCCCCCTTGAATGTTGTGTATAATCTTTTTAATATGTTGCTATATTCAGTTCTCTAGTTTACTTAGGATATTTACATCTGTGTTCATGAGAGATATTGGTCTGTAATTTTCTTTTTTTGTGTTATCTTTACCAGATTTTGGTATCAGGGTAATATAAGCCTCATAAAATGAGTTGGGAAGTTTTGCCTCTTCTTTGATTTTTTGGAAGAGTTTGAGGAGAATAAGTATTAAATCTTCTTTGAATGTTTGGTAGAATTCACTGGTGAAGCCATCTGGTCCTGGACTTTTATGTTTTAGTAGGTTTTTGATGATTGTTTGAATTTCCATACTGCTGATCAGTCTATTTAGATTTTCCAGTTCTTCTTGATTCAGTCTAGGAAGGTTATATTTTTCTAAGTACTGTTCCATGTCTTCTAGGTTATTAAATTTGGTGTTATACACTTTTTCATCGTATTCTTGTATGGTCCTTTATATTTCTGCGATGTCAGTCATAATTTCCCCTCTTTCATCCCTGATTTTGTTTATTTGTATCCTTTATCTTTTTTCTTTAGAGAGTTTAGCCAAGGATTTGTCAAAGAACCAGCTCTTTGCTGCATTTATTTTTTCTATTTTTCTTTGTTTGTTTGTTTTCAATTTCCTTGATTTCTGTGGTAATTTTAATTCTTTCTTTCTTTCTACTGACTTTAGGCTTCATTTGTTCTTCCTTTTCTAGTTTTTTAAAATGAAGCGTTAGGTTGTTTATTTGGGCTTGTTCTTGTTCTTGGAGATTGGCCTAATGATATGAACTTTCCTCTTATGACCACTCTTGTCATGTCCCAAAAGCTTTATAATATGTTATACTATCTTTATCATTTGTTTCTATGTATCTTTTATTGTCTCTTTTTGTTTCTTCTCTGACTCAGTTATTCTTCAGTAGTATGTTGCTTAATCTCCACGTATTTTTGGTTCTTCCTGATTTCTTTCTGCTGTTGATCTCTAGTTTCAAAGCATTATGATCAGAGAATATGGTTGGAATGATTTCAACCCTCTTATATTTCCAGAGGCCTTCTCTGTGTCCCAGTATGTGGTCAAATCTTGAGAATGTACCATGTGCACCAGAGAAGAATGTATAAGCAGCTGTTTTGGGATGGAAGGCTCTGTAAATGTCAATTATGTGCAGTAGGTCCAATGTGTCATTTAAGGATGTTATTTCCTTATTGCTTTTCTGTTTGGATGATTTGTCCATATCCAATAGTGGGGTATTTAGGTTCCCTACTATGATGTGTTTTGGTCTGTTTCTCCCTTTAGTTCTATTAGTAATTGCTTTACATATTTCGGGGCCCCCGATTGACCGCATAGATATTAGTAAATGTTTTGTCTTCTTGGTGCATGATTCCCTTTATCATTATGAAATGTCCCTCAGTATCTTTCTTTACCTTTTTTATTTTGAAGTCTATTAAATCTGATATTAGTACCTCTACTCTCACTTTTCTCTGAATGCCATTTGCTTGAAATTTCATTTTCTACCTTTTCGCTTTGAGTCTATATTTATCTTTGGAGCTGAGATGTATCTCCTGGAGGCAGCATATGGTTGGGTTTTGTTTTTGATCCATTCTGCAACTCTGTTCCTTTGTATTGGTGAATTCAGTCCATTTACATTTAGGGTGATTATTGAAATGTGAGGTCTTCTTATAGCCATTTTATCTTTGCTTTCTGGTAGCTCGGTGTTTCTGCTGATTTCTTGTCCTTGTGCTTCTGGTTTCTTTATTTTGTTTGACTTTTGTTGGTTTTCCCTATGGTCCTTCTTGTTTTATGTCATACATAATGGTTTTGAATCTTTGGCATGCAGTTACCATTATGAATATAAAGGATAGTTCTATATATACAGTCATCCATTTCTCCTGTGCATGCATTATCTCCATTCCTCTTTGAGAATCTGGATCTTTAAATCCTCCTCTTTCAGTCATCGTGTTTTCAGTTTGTCCCTGTGTATGTTGAACGTTCATTACTATCTTGGATTGCAATTCTCTTCTTATTATTCAAGCCTGTAATGCCCTGTTCTTCGTAAGGGTTGCACTCCTCTGCTTCTATTTGCCTGATGGTCACTTTACTCTTAATTACGTATTTTTATTGTCAATTTGTTTTAGGTGAGCTGACCCCTTTCAGTATTTCCTGCAATGTAGGCCTCGTAGTGAAGAATTCCCTCAATTTTTGTATGTCCTATAAGGTCTTTATTTCTTTTTCATATCTAAAGGAGAGCTTAGCTGGATCCATTATTCTAGGCTGGTATTTCCTTTTACTTATCATTTGAATATTTGATTCCATTCCTTTCTGGTTTGTAAGGATGAGAGTAGAAGTCCAACAATAGTTTAATGAGTTTTCCTTTATTGGTTACTGTTATTTTTTTTCTGGCTGCCTTGAGAATTTTGTCTTTGTCATTGATTTTTGATAATTTTAATACAGTGTCTCTTGGTTTAGGCCTTTTTGGGTTGAGATAAATGGGTGTTCTGTTGACTTTTTGAAATCCAAGCTTCAGCTCATTCCTTAGATTTGGGAAATTTTCATCAACTATGTGTCTGAAAATGCTTTCTAGTCTCTGCTCCTTTTCCTTGCCTTCGATAATGCCCATTATTCTTATGTTTCCTCTCATAAACAGCTAGTTTTTGTATTTCTGTATCATTCTTTTTCATTCCTCGGTTTCTCTCTTCTTCCTTCTGATTTATTTCGAGATTTCTGTCTTTGATATCACTGATCCTTTCCTCCATATGGTCGTCCCTATTTCCCAAGCTTGCTATTTCATTTTTCAACTCTCGCATTGTGTTCATCATCTCCAGAAGTTCTATTTGGTTCTTTTTGAGGGTTTCAATTTCCTTACTCTGCTTATCTAGTTTTTTCAATTCCTGAAATTGTGGATGAGTTGTTTTGGATCTCATTGAGTTTTTTTCAGAAGTACCATCCTGAATTCTCTGTCATTTAAGTCATATATTTCTCTGTCTGTAAGTTTATTTTCTGGAGATGTTTGTCTTTCTTTCTGAGATGCCTTGTCACCTTGGTTGTTCATGGTGTTTAATGGACTATTTCTCCACCTGGGCATTAATGGAAGAGTATTCTGCTATTTTTCCAGAAAGAAGATTTATTATATAAAGGTTTCCCTTTAGCCTGCTGCAAAGAAGGTGGTTTTCTTTTGGTTTCCAATAGGTGTCATCTAAGCCTGGATCCCTGCTTTACGTGAAGTCTTAAAAATGCCTTTTAAAAATTTTCTTGCAGATATTTAATCATGCTCGCTACCCTCAGTTTCAGTCCCTGTAAGCGTCAGCAATCATCTCAGTAGGGTTCACTCTGATTTCCCTGGGTCTGTGAGGTGATTGTTCTTGGAGAGTATGAGGGAGGGGCCATCTGGATTGGGGTTTGGGGGCTCCGGCTCAGTTTTGGTTTTGCAATCCAGCAAAAATGAGCATTTGTTCCTCTGCCATCCTTTCCTGCTTTTCTGCTTGCTGCCCTGATGACTGGGCCCAGGATCCAGCCAGCAACAGGGAGCTCACAGCTGTCCCAGGTAGGAACTTTCAGAGAACGGGCTGCTGGTACTGGCTGCTCCTTCTCCCCATCCCCTCCTCCTGCAGGCAGATCCTGAGGCTGTGAGAGGCAGCTTCTTTATTACACCCAGTCCACTGCCTGACACCCGGCGTTCTGACCTGTGGTAGCTCTTTTGCACAGATCCCACGCTCAGACGTGTTGGTGTGCTGTTTGGGTGTTTATTGTTGAGTTTTAGATGTTCAGCTTACTGTTTCAAGGGGAGAGATCTGAGGACGTCTCTCACTCTGCCATGTTTCCTCCTTCTTCCACATTTAAGTTGTACTTCATCCAACTATCACTTCCTTAGGGTTATCGATATGTTTTTGTTGTGTGTGTATTTTCTGGTTGAGTTGAAGTTTGCCTTGCCACCAGACTGATGTCCTCACAATGGCAAAGGAACTGTTAGAAAATGTGTTGACCGTTTGGCACACACCTTACACAATTTGCAGTGATCGAGACACCCACTTCACTGAGCAAGTCATATGAGCCTTGACAAACAGCTTTGAACATTTTTGGAATTATCACTGACCCTATCTATCACCTCAAATATCAGGCTAGGTCTAGAGAACTAAGGGAAAAACTGGATTCAAGGCAGAACAAGTTTAATTACACAGACCTGAATCAACTGATGAAATGATGACAATTTTTATGACTTTTTTTGTTTGAGATTGCTGACTTTTTAGTCTTTTTCTTTCCAGATCAAAGAAAACTTGTTTACCTATGACTTACAGTTAAGTAAATTATATCTCTGTAAGCAGAATTGAAACATTTATTTCTTCTCCCTACTTAATCCCCCCAGAATTCAGAAACTTTTAATGAGTGAATATTTTATTTTCACGCAAATTGATTATTTGCATAAGTTCAACAAGAACCTGTTTTCTTAACAAAAGGTTACAATTGGAAACTGGTTTTATTACCAATCCTTTGACTAGAATGTCATGATAGACATGCATAGACTCAGACATGACCAGAAAGCTTTGACAAGTTAAAGAGACTAATGGAAACCAATAAAAGCCCCTTTTGGGAATATAGCCTGGTACCTTGTTTACATGGTTCCTTACCCTCCAGGTGAGGAACAAAGTCTGCTTCCTAGGTATTGCAAAGAAAAAATCTCTTGGGGGAAAGGGAAGGTGAATACAAAATGTCCTTACCCCAGGGAAGCAAAATGAATGAATTGAGACACTTAGGGTCAGTTTCCTCCAAAAACATTCACTGCATAAATGTCTGTATAACATTGCTATTGCTGCTGTAACAAATCATTACACTAGGAGTTTAAAAGAAAGACATTTATTCGCCTATAGTTTTGGAGGTCAGAAGCCTGATGCGAGTCTCAATGGACTAAAATCAAGATGTCTTCAGAGCTAGTTCCTTCTGGAGGCTCCGGGAGAGAATCCATTTCCTCTCCTATTCCAGTTTTTCACAGCCACAAGCATTCCTTGGCTCACAGCCCTTTCTCCATCTTCAAAACCAGCAGTGTAGCATCTTCCATTCTCCCTCTAATTCCAACTATTCCTCCTTCCTGTTCCACATTCTAAGACCACGGTGATGACATTAGTCTCACCTGCATAATCACGGCCAATATGTAAATCTTAAAGTTAACACATCAGCAAAAATATTTCAAAGGCTCCCTTTAATGTAGGGAGGAGGCAAGAGAAATAAATGTTAAATCAAGCTGCATTCAGAGCCTTCAATGTGCTGCTGCCAGACCTTAGGAGACCTACAGAACAAAGGAAGGTTCCTACAGGGATTACTAACAAACCATTTATCCACACTGTGAAGGGAAAACAGAATCTTTAAGTCATACCCTACACAAAATATATATTCTCCAAGCAAAAAACCCTAGGGAACCTATAGATCAAACACAGGGATGGCTAGCAGGCTTTCCAACTACATACTCATGACTTTCGCTCTACATACCCTTATCTTTCACACTATATACCCACACCATCAAAGGAAAATAGGTAAACAAAGTCTTTAAGCTGTAATTCATAGAAACTGAGTGATATAGAAACTGAATTCCCTGAAAACCCAGGGCCTTTGTCTTGACTTTGTCTGTCTGTCTTTTGTTCTGTCATTTTTTTCCCGGTGTGTTCCCTACGTCTCTCTGTCTCTCTCAGTTCTCTCATTCTCTGCCTCTGAGAGGAGACCATGTCTCTGTCTGAAGAGCATTATTCCTTTTTTAAATAAACTTTCCTTTTGACTCTAACTCTGGCGTGCTCTTGAATTCTTTTCTGCACTCAGACAAGAACCTTCTCTTGGCACAAGACTTGATTTTCCATTTGGAGGGATTTGCCCTGTTCTGCATCACCTTAATCTTTCTTACAAAAAAATAACATATTCTAAGTTTTTAGGGATGAGGATGTGAACATTCTATGGAGGCCCTTATTCTGCCTAATACAAAGTCTCTTTTAGAAGTGTATTATTTGTTGACACTCAAAGGCCATTATATAAAAAACACAGAATTCATCACAGTCTCTGGAATGAGTAAATACAGTCATGTGCAGTATGAAGATATTTCGATCAACGAGAAACCACATATAAAACAGAGGTCTCAAAGAATATTATGTTGCTGAAATATTCCTATCAGTTAGTGACAATAGAACCATGGTAACAGCTTAATGAACGGCATTAACAAAGACTTAGTATTGTATTCCTATTGCCTACAGTATGAAATAGAGCAACATGTTTAATAGGTTTGTAGCCTATGAGCTGTAGGGGCGGAGAATTGATCAACCCCAAATATGTCAATTTGGCATAATGGTTATTTTAGGCAGGTTAATTTTAAGAAACAGAAGACATGGGAGTATCTCTCAAAAACAAGTACAAGTTACATTTTGTTAGGGACATTTACATTTGTAATGAAAATCTCCATTTGTAAGGGTATCTCCTTGGCTGTACTAGAAAGCAGTGACCTTATCACCAGAAATTTTTATCAATGGAGAAGCCAATGGAGAAAAAAATCTACATAACACTCCTTCTCTATTTACTATGCTTTACATCAATGTCACACAGTTCTCTCCTTGTTGAAAAAGGAAATGGCAATTTTTTGAAGCTATCAGGGATTTTTGAAGCTATTAGTGTCCCACTGAAGTCAATGCATCAAAGACTCAAGGGACCTAGTCAAGTCAGAGTCCTCAGTCTAGGCTTTTGTGAGAACTTTGAGAGAGGAGACCTCTGGCAGGCAGGAGAGTCATGGAAAAGGAGTAACAAATACAGGATTTATTTGACTTCTCAATCAGTCCCTTGGGAACAAAGAATCAGCAGGAAAAATTTTCATTCCATCCAGACCAGTGTCCCACAGGGAAATCTGGGCTCAGAGGTGGGAGCAACAGTGGAAACAGTGTCTGATGAGCAGATAAAGGGAGTTGAAAATATCTCCTCTGCTGTAGTCCCTTGGTGTGTATATCTTTGGGCTCGAAGGAGCATAGTTATTGCTTTTGACTCCTAAGCTGGCTCAGAGACCAATGCTTCACTCTTTCCTGCTGTCTTGTCTGGGGACAGAGCTTCAGTCTCTTGTATCAATCATCCAGGGAAGAATTCAGACTTCTGCACGTAGTCCTCCCTCTCAGAGACCCCACCCAGGTGAGTCAGACAGCCAGCCCAGCAGCTACTTCAGGAGAGGATCAGAGGGCACAGAATGTGAGAACTTGTTCCTGAGGTCCTTTGAGAGCCTAACCAGCCTCGCCCAGAGCTGAGAGATGCCATGTTGTTTACCAAGTATACTG
The DNA here is from genome assembly GCF_902729225.1 of Pteropus medius. NCBI lineage: Eukaryota > Metazoa > Chordata > Mammalia > Chiroptera > Pteropodidae > Pteropus > Pteropus medius. The sequence continues at coordinate 248,982 of NW_024343935.1, read as the reverse complement.
ATTAATATAAAAATAATTTGATTAATATTTAACAAGGAAAGTGTTACAAAGCAGAAAGAGTTCATCCACCTGGCACCAGCAGAGCTAAACACTAAACACCAAGAATTACAGTAGATAAAGATTAGCTATTTTATTATGAATGGTACCCCCAGAAGACTGAGAAGCTAGCTAATGCTCAGAAGCCTGATGCCTTGATCCAGGGTTGGGGGCATGTTTTTAAGGAAATAGGGGGAAACAGGTATGCGGAAGCACTGGTGAGGCAAGTTTTAGTTGGAGGACCTTGGAGTTGGCCTTTTAGGATAAGAAGAGTCTTCTTAGATCTTCCTGGACAACAGACCCAGTGGTTCAGAAAGGTTTTGAGCCTGTTATGTCCTTATCTTATGGCTCCACAGAGGTGGGTAGGGTGTGGGAGACTTTGATTCTGCACACAGCTGGAGGTCAAGTTTCCCTCTGGGCATGCTTGGCTACGTGGCATGACTTGCCGTTTTGGTCTGTTGTCTCAGAAAAGCAACGCAGTAGTGAGGAATGCGGAGACACCCCATTCAGTGATGGGAGGAAAGGCTGGGCCCTACGGCTTCAGGAAGGGCCCAGACACCAGGCCTGACTTACTCATTGATGCCGACAGTCAGTTCCAGAACCATGATAACCTTTGGTGGAGATGGAGGTGGAGGTGGAGGTGTAACTTCCTCTTTGATAGGCTGAGGCTGGCGTTGGGGCTGGGGCTCGGGCTAGGGCTCAGGCTCCCGCGGGGGTGGTGCTCTGGTTACTGTGGGGGAAGAGAACAAAGGCATCCCCAGTGGGGGCGGCAATGAACGGCACCATCCAGTGAGAGGATGAACCGTCTTTGCCACCAGAACCTGTTGCTGGCTTCTGACTCCTACTGGCCAACCATCTAGCCTATTGTTTCCCAAACATACCTGATCCACAGAATAAGCAGGGGTTGGCTTTAAAATATCAAGGCCAGGGCCCCTTCCCTGGAGATTCTAATTCAGTGGGTACTGTGTATTTTTAACAATTGCTTGGGGCGATATGTTCTGTACCTCAAATTCTTCTTCTGTAAAATGGAGATAATAGTAGTACTTCTCTCAGAGGGTACAAATGAGAGTTATATGAGGTAATGCATGTAGTGCTTATCACAAGAATCTGGGAACATTACACATATATTAGTATTTCAAAGATCTTTTCCTGAATTGTGTGATAATTCACGTAGCCCAGTGGTCCCCAAATTGTTCTGATAAGCATCACAGACCGGCCTGTCCTCGGGAAGTCTGACTCAATAGGTCCTCACTGAGGCCCAAGGATCCTGTTTCTAACAAGTATTCCAGGTGATTCTTATCCTCAGAATAGTTTAGGAAATAAGTATCCTAACATGAAACAGATGGAGACCTCATCAGCTTCCACCTCTCCAAACACACACTTCCACTCCCATACCGTATTTTAAAACACCTGTGCTTGGAGGTGTGCTATCTGAGCTGCAGATGAGGACTTGAGGAGAGGGGAGACATGGTGGAGACAGCAGTCAGGGGGCCTGCCTGGTAGAGAGTTGCATGCTGGGGATCAGGCCTGGGGATCAGCCCTGGCTCAGCCACCTGCCAGCTGTGTGGCCTTGGGCAAGTTAATGAACCTGTCTGGCTTATTTTCTGTCATCTCATCTGACCCTTCATTTGGGGCTTCTATGAAGACTTGGTGAGATCTCAAGGCCCAGTAGGTGCTGATTTTAATAGAAGAAAAGAAGTCCGATACTAAGTATTCATAAGGAAAGGGAGAGAGAATTGGTCAAGAGAGGCTGGAGGATGAAGGTAGGAGTTGTGTTTGATACCAGAATTAAAAGCACCTGGGAGGTGGTGGGGCTAAGACCAGGCCCCAGCTGTTGTCACCAGACAACAGACCCAGTGGTGACCTCTCTGGGTTGCCACAGACCTTGTGGCCTGATGCTGGACTGGAAGTGTTTCCAATAGCAGTATAAGTTCATAAATGTATTAGTGTTTAAAAAAGAAAGAAAAGAAAAGAAACTCACTATCTCATTAAGCAGGCTAGGAGCATTTTGAGCTGAGTCTGCAGTTACAGAAGTGATTGTTGAAATAAGCCACGCCAGGATCATTGGTAACAGTGATGGGATTGGAAGTTCGGTTGGATGAGAATGAAGAAGGAATGGGAGGCATAAAGTGGTTCCAGTAAAATCAGAACGTACACAAGAAGTTTTGCAGTTCAGGGAAGTAGGAAAACAGAGTATTAGGTGTGGGGGCATGATCAGTGAAGGAGGGCATTTTAAAAAAATTTTTAAGAGGAGCTTTATTTTGAGCATATTTTATATTCTTTAAAAAATATCCAGATCCAGGCAGTAGATGCAACCTTGCAGCAGCCGTTCCTGAGGGAAACATTTCACAGTATTATTTTTCATGCTGCGTAGTCACATAAAAATATTACTTAATAAGTCTAAAGAGGAATACTTAAGAGTTTGACATTGCAGTTACTCTAATCCTAGTGAAACTGCATATATTTTGGGTTTATAAGCATGTTAGTTCACTGGAAACAGTGCAATTTCTTTACACGGTTTACATAATGATAAGTGAGTTTTTATTATGGTTTTGAATTCCAAACTTTTTAAAAATTTTGGAATTTTTTCTACTAATGTTTTTTGACAGTGAATTACCTGGTTTGACAGTGAATTACCCATGCTGGCTGCCTCTTCTCTGCACATGGCTCTCTACTGGGCTCTTTATTCTTATTGCTTTTCCCTCATTGGCAGGAACTGGCATTTCAAAACTATGCTTCATTTACTACAGTGGATTCCATATTTTTGTGACTGTGTCTCAAAGTAGACATGCCTCTTACATTGTGATCCAGCATGCTTATACACAAGTACACTCATGACAAAGAGAACCATAAATCGGTTATGTGTGTACCTTTACTATAGGTAATACACTCTCATATTTTCTTTTGTGCCTTCTTGATTCTATTCCAATTCTTACAAACCATAGTCTGACACCCTAGTGGGTCCTAATACAGAATACGGAAAACATTCCTCTGGCATGTCCTCCACACCTAGGTCAGTGTTGCCTCCGTCTCTTCTTTCTCTCATCATCAGCAATTTCTGTGAGAGCACATTCTCTCATCCCTCCAAGGAATACTTCTTTATTCAGCTACTGTTCCCAACTCAGCTAAGTCTGGGGGAGAGTGGTGATGTGTATAACATGATATGTGCCTCACGGCACTCACTGTGTAGCAGGGAGAAAAGACGTGGAATTTTTTAAATTACACAATGCAAACCACTACACCTAAATTAAGTGCATGAGAAAGTGTCTTTTTCCTGTGATGATGTTGAGGAAGGGATTTGAAGGAGAGGATCCAAGCAATCTGAAAGAGATGGAGTTTGAAAGATGGAGAGGAGATGAAAAAGTCCAGTGGGAGACTCCAAGCAGAGAGAAGCACGTGTGTAAAGGCTCTGAGTCTTGGCGCTGTGGCGTCAGGTGAAACCGGGAGTCAAGTTCAACATTTGGGAATCAGTGTGAGTGAAGGCAGAGCGTTGTGAGGGTGAAGCTGATGGAAAGGTCACAGAGACTTGAGCTTCATATTTGAAGCCATGGACTGTGCTTTTATCTCCATTGGGGAGTCACAAGAATAGAGTTTCATTCAGGGAGTTTGATGTCAGCTTATAATATACAGGAATTTCAAGGGATCAACGTGATCATCAGGCTAGCAGGCTTCCAGCCTGTGATAGATGGAAGACGACAAGACTGGAATACAGCTGTGGAACTGGAGACCGAGAGGTGAGGAAGCAATGGAGACACTGGAGAGGTAGAAGAATATAATCAGTCTCATCTCATCACCAGTGATAACCATTCATTTACCAACAGGAAGAGACTGTGCTATTATGTTACATATAATGCTCGAATTTGTCACTACTCTGAATGGATACCACGGTCTGCACTATTTGAGTGAGGACATTAGCACTTAGAAGGTCCGGTGTGTCTCCTCGTTCAAAAAACTAAGAGGTGGTACATCATGGAATCAAAACCCGGTTTTCCAATTTCCAGATTTGCCCTTAATGTCTTTTACAAATGTCTCTTCCTGTTTCAGCTTAAAAAATACTTTTTATGCACATTATAAATATCTTTTTGTAAATTGTGTGTTTATTCTCTTTGTACCTTTCTGGTGGGATATTCAATTTGTAAGGTGTCTCGACACCATAAAAATATTGTTTTCTTTCTGTTTAAAATAAATTGTTATTTGTACTTTAGGTTATTCTGGGCATCAGAGATATATAACTGCAGTTAGAACATTGCTGTAGCAAAGGAAGCTTTCTCCTCATCACAGCCTCAGGGGCCACTCCAGCTTACTACATCTCTCTCTCTCACCATTTTATCTCTCCATTTAACTGATTTTTAAAAACACAGAATAGAAAGTGGTCACATTAAAATGGAGGCCCGTTTTTACATGTCCCTTGGAGGCCTACCAACTGGAATTCAGGTGCTATTTCTGTATGTTTTAGGAGAAAGATAATCTGATGCTGACAGCTTGGCCTCTATCTTAGTTTCCAAATTCTTGTGGATGGGGGTGAGTAGAGCCTGGTAGTCACATGGCCCCAGGTGGTCATATTTGCATTTGTGTGCATTGTGTGTGTGTGTGTGACTGTGTGTCTGTGGATGTGAGTGTGTGTGGTTTGTGGAGCATGAGCAGTTCTCAGGACAGGGGTACTTAGCTCATATACTCCAAAATGTGTCCTTTAAAATACAGACCCCAGAATGTTAACTGACAGATGGAAATAAAGAAGGGATCACTCCTACTCACAGGATCCCTTGGAAACAAAATGGATAAAGTGGGAGGAACGACATCTGCACTCCCTGTGTCTTAAAGTTTCATCTGTAGCAGGCAGACCATCTCATTCCTCCACATTCTCTGACACCATCCCTATCACTCTCTCTCTTGCTCATTTTCCCCACCACAGTGCTTCGTTTAGAGACTATATTACTTGAAACAAGTACGTATCAACCTCAGGATCTTTGCACTGGCTCTTTCTCATGCAGACTGATCACTTCTCCAGAAATCTTTCTGCCTTCCCTGGGTCTTCCTTGAGGTCTCTGTTGTACAGCACCTTGTTTGCAAGTCTTTCTCAATTCGCAGTAGAAATAACACACTCATTCACTTTCATTTATACCTATTTTCTCACCCTTTAAAAGACCAGCACAGACTGACATGATATATGATTTTTTGTTTGCTTATATTCTTTCTCACTTTTAATTATAGAAAATTTTATTTTTCAGCACTCTACACTTTTTGACTAGCAAACGGTCTAATCAGCATGTATCACTCAAACAAGTGAAAGAATTTCTCATTAAATCTTTAAAAAACATGATTTATTGGGTAAAATGCTGAGTGTAAGACAGAAATTTTTAATCAGAGATGTCACAGATGATACCTTGAAAAGAATCAAATCTCTACAAAACTATATGTGTATGTGTGCATGTATATGTATATGTGCGTGTATGTATATATATATATATATATACACAAATATATATATATATAGTTGACAGCAAAGTACAAATTGTAGCATTTCATCTTGTTTGTAATGCCCACTTGTGAAAATTATTTATGTTACTCTTTTCATTCCAAGTCATCACCTACACTTCATGGAGACAGAGAATCTTACAAGAGTTTCAGAATTTCTTCTTCTGGGACTTTCGGAGGAACCAGAACTGCAACCCCTCATATTTGGGCTTTTTCTCTCCATGTACCTGATCACTGTGCTTGGAAACCTGCTCATCATCCTGGCTGTCAGCTCAGACTCCCACCTCCACACACCCATGTACTTCTTCCTCTGCAACCTGTCCTTGGTGGACATCTGTTTCACCTCCACCACCGTCCCAAAGATGCTGGTGAATAGCCAGACACTGAGCAAAGTCATAACTTATGGAGGCTGCATCACACAGATGTATTTTTTCCTACTCTTTGCAGGATTGGATGACTTCCTTCTGACCGTGATGGCCTATGACCGCTTTGTGGCCATCTGTCATCCCCTGCACTATACGGTCATCATGAATCCCCGGGTCTGTGTGCTGCTGGTTTTTGTATCCTGGATCACAGGTGTCCTGTCTTCCTTACTGCAAAGCTTAATGGTGTTGAGACTATCTTTCTGTACATACGTAGAAATCCCCCACTTTATCTGTGAACTCCATGAGATGATCCAACTTGCTTGTTCTGACACCTTTCTTAATAACATGGTGATGTATTTTGGAGTTGGGCTGCTGGGTGGTGGTCCCCTGGCTGGTATCCTTTACTCTTACTCTAAGATTGTTTCCTCCATATGTGGGATCTCATCAGCTCAGGGGAAATATAGAGCATTTTCTACCTGTGCATCTCACCTCTCAGTTGTCTCCTTATTTTACTGCACAAGCCTAGGAGTGTACCTCAGCTCTGCTGCTACCCACAGCTCACGCTCAAGTGCAGTAGCCTCGGTGATGTACACAGTTGTCACACCCATGCTGAACCCCTTCATCTACAGTCTGAAGAATGAAAACATAAAGAGAGCTCTGAAACGATTCTTTGGTTTGGCAGGAATAAAGATAACAGAATGATCATGAATTCTTGTCTTGAATATCAGAACATAGGCCAAAAACTAAAAAAGAGCAGATTATTATAATTAGCCTTAATTTTGTTTTTCTTGATTGTTGCATCGGTTAGCTAATACTGCAGAACAAACTGTCCTAAATCCTATGTTTTACCTAATTCATTTATGTAAATGAATTGTTCTGATCTCTGCTCAGATGCTCATGAATCTGTATCAGCAGGAAGTCTCTACACTGTGGCCATAGATCCTCCATGATGTGTGTTGAGGCTGTAGTGTACGCCTGTCTTGAACCAATTTATGATAGTTTCTGCAGTATAATATACTAGACTTCAAAAAAAAGTTTGCCAAATGTGATTTTTCTTATATTAATGTCACTGTTTTTATTTCCATGTAAGAAACATTGCTTTCTACCCAGTGACATTTCTCCCACTCCCTATTAAAGTGTGACTTAGCTACCTATGCTCTACATCCTACTTCGAACCAGGTGTCATTAGATGTTTTTATACTGTACAGATTTAATTTTTAAATGTACTGAATTAAAGGGACCTTACAAAATTAAGACTACATATTGCATGGGTCCATTTATACATAATTCAGGAAAGTGTATGAAAGCTTTCATTGCATTGTTATATAACTGAAAAATTGAATCTCTCCAATCCTCAGTTCCTTGTTTCTGATGGTAATATATAATAATAATTTTAATGAATGTGGACAGAATAAATGAATTCTGTGGAAATAATTTTTGAGGCCAAGAATTCTTTAATGAGTTAGTATTTTGTTTGTGTTTATTACTTTTTAATAAATAAACATACTCATTGACAAATTATGGACACACAGAGACTCAGTAATCCCATATCTTGTGTTGAAAGGAAATTTGAGAGAAAGTTGGAGAGGACAGAGATAAAAATGATGACAGGTGGAATTAACTTAAAATTTTAGAAACATAAACACTTACATACAAAGATTTAGTGTAGAATGGTTGTCTATAACTTTAATAATGAGTTCTTATTCTATCTGAATGTCCAAGCCTCAAAGTCAGAACTACATTTTCTTTTATGCAATGCAGAATTCTCTATACTAGCTAATGAGGCAGATTCTCCAAGTTGACTATATTTCTTCTACTTGGGGGTGGAGGTGGGTTTGTGAGTAAGGTCAAAATGAATAAAATGAGATGTTAAAATTCAGCTTCCTCCAAAAAACCCCACTGCATAAATGTCTATATAAATTGCTATTTCTGCTGTAGCAAGTCACCACATTCAGGGTTTAAAAGAAACAAATTTATTCACCTACAGTTCTGGAGGTCAAAAGCCTGATATGGGTTTCGATGGACTAAAATCGAGATGTCTGCAAGGCCAGTTATCTTCTGGAGGCTTCAGACGAGAATTTGTTTCATCTCCTATTTTAATTTCTCATGGCCACAAGCATTCCTTGGCTCAAGAGCTTTCTCCACATTCAAAACTGGCAGTGTAGCATCTTCCAATCTCCCTATGATTCCAGCTATTCTTCTTTCCTGGTCCACATTGAAAGACCACGGTGATTATACTAGTCTCACCTGCATAATCACATCCAATCTCCTTAAAGGCAACTGATGAGCAAACTTATTTCATCTGCTACTTTATTCTTTCCTTGCTTTGAAAAATAACATATTACAAGTTTCTAGGAATTACAATTTAGATATCTTTTGGAGGCTCTTACTTAGCCTACTATAAAATTTTTTTCAGTAGTATATTATATGGTGTCATACAAGAAAACTTATGTAAAAGAATCGAACAAGGTATTTTTCAGAAATATGTCATGTGATGTCATTCATGAAACTTTATATAAAGTAACTGAATGTATAATAGTGTCTGGGATGAGTGAATACACTATTTCTTCAAAATTACATGCAGAAATGACTCTTGGTTCAGGAGACTTAAAACTACCTGCACCTGACTCTAACACAGAACCACAGCCTGGCTACTTACAGAGTGGTCCTCACTCCGGGACCTGCAGCATCAACATCACCTGGGAGATGGTTTGATTCTCAGAATCTCTGGGCCTACAAGGATCTTTTGAATCAGATTCTGCATTAGAACTAGAATCCTGGGTGAGTCGCATGCACAGTGAATTCGGAGAAGATCTGGTCTAGAATAAATTGTCTCGCCTTCTAAGTTGATAATTGGGGCAGAAAAATTAGTTATGTTGGGTGTTGTAGGTGTTTAGCAGCTCCCTAAATGTTGCCAAATAGCCCAGGGACAACAACACCTTAGGTTGGGAACCACTGGCCCAGAGTTGAAAACTGGAAGTATCCCATCCTTTACTCAATTTGGAACTTAGGGCAGACACTAAACTCCTTTAAGCTCCACTTCTACATAAAGAAATGGAGTTCATTATAACATTACCTTATGGCTGGACTTATTGATGAATTAAATTGGACAAAGTCTATAAAGTGCTAAACTCAAAATGTGGCATAAAAATATCGAAATGTATCTCCCATAATTAACAAATATTTTATAATAAGGGTCTGTATGACAGTTCGTAGCTTGTGACATAAGTGCAGAATCTCTACTTATCCTAACAAATGTGTCATGAAGCCAGAGTGTGGTGCCTATGATTGCACATCAAAAGAACACAGCTCTCCGCTTGTTGTAGAGAGAATAGCAATTCTCTGGAGACCTCAGTCTGTGTCTCAACACAAATCTGCTTTATAGATCAATGGGACCTATTCCTGACCGATTTCTTTCATTTTTTTTAAACCTCACTGGAGACAGGAGGTTTTGTTGATGCTGATGGGGCTAGGAACCGGGTCAGGGTGGGGGTGATGTGGGGGCTGAGTCAGTCAGCAATGCATAAGGCCTGGGCACATGGGGCCAAGTTAGGGCACATTCATCTTCTCAGGATTCTGTGGCTCCTTCTTTGGGGAAGGGTGAGAGGATCGTGAAGTGGGAGTAATTCAAAGAGCAACAAGTGAGAGGTTGGGGATGGTGGAAGTTCCTAACCTGAGAGAAGGCACCACAATAGGCAGCAACATCTGTGTGGAAAGCTGGGTCAGCTGGTCAGTAGGAGAACATGGGAAGGGCGCACGGGGTTGGCTTCTTGAGGAGATCCAACCTTGGCCTGGGTGAGCTCTCAAGAATATCTGTTATTCCAGAAGAGACTGGGGCAGGGCTCAAAGCCCTTTTCCCTATTTCCTTAAAGGGAAATAGGCATTCAGGGAGCCCCCTGGCAAGGGGTGCCAGGATTAATCCTTAAGGCATAGATGGGGACAGACAAGGCTCCAAAGCACAACTAGAAGGGGTTGGGAGGCTGGTGCAGCATTCAAGCTGAGTGCCAGGGTCACAAGAGGACACAGGACCAGCCACACTTGACCAGTTTGGGGATGAGCATACTCTGATTGCCTCAGAAACCACTTCCTTGATGCCATCCTCCCACAGGGCCTAGTGCTCAAGGTCACACATAGCATGGATCTGCTTGGCCGGTGCCTGGCCCTGCCGTGGTGGAATGCACACCTGGCCCTTCTCCTTAGGCACCACAGGGTGTAAGGCTTGGCCCTCAAGTCCTTCTTGGTGCCCATCAGGAGGATGGGCACATCAGGACATCGATGGCACATCTCTGGATGTCACTTGTGCCGCCCATTCTCAAAGAAAGTCAGACTGACAAAGGAAAAAGAGATGACAAAGACATTGGTCTGAGGGTAGGACAGTGAGCAGAGTCCATTGTACTCCTCCTGGTACTCTGTGTCCTGCCAGGTTCAGGTTCACTGTGAGCCCATCAACTGTACCTTAGGGAGTTGTGGGGGGCTGTATTCCTTGGGGAAGGCATCAGTTGTGTAGCAGAGGAGAAGGCAATTCTTTCCCACAGCCCATCGCCCACCAACACACACTTGACACTCTGCATTGTGGGTGCAGCTGCTGCAGTGGAGACAATGCCTCCTCCCCATTCTGGGCCCCTAGGATGCAGTGATCTGGAGCCCTCCCTGTCATGGGGGAGCTAGGGGTGGCAGGAGGCTTGAGAAGAACCTGTTAGATTTTTTAGTCTCAGACTTCAGAGAAAATATGAAATCAGGTTGGGATAAGGTGGTAGGAGGTTAGACCTCTAGGACATTGAGAACACAAAATCATAAAAATTAAGTTCATTTGACTTCTAACCTGGTCTTTTGGGTCATAGAATCATTAGGAAAAAAATCCTTTCTGTTTATTCCAGAGGCCCAAAGGGAGATTATGTACTTAGAGGTTGGAATAACAGGAGGGAGACGTCCCTGATGAGCAGATAGAGAGACCGGTATTACCTCCTCTGTGCAGTCCCTCAGCTTGTACAGTATTGGTGGACAGGACACGGTTGTTTCTTTTGACTCTTAAGCTGGCTCAGAATTCATGTGTCAGTCCCTCCTGCTGTCTTGTCTGGGGACAGAGCTTCAATCTTCATCAACAACCATCCATGTAGGAATTTAGACTTCCACATGGAGCCCTCCCTCTAAGAGACTCCATCCAGGTGAGTCTGAGAGCCCAAGAGGTACTTCAGGAAAAGGTCTGAGAGGACAGAATCTGAGAACTCTTACCTGTGTCACTGTGACGTTAATCAGCCCGGCCCAGAGACAGAAGGTCATTTTGTTTGTACCCTTGGTTAAGCTACTAATTTATAATTAACCTATTTAACCTATTTTATTTATAATTAACTAATTTATAATTAACCTATGTTAATATGTTAATAATCATGTACCTGTTTGAATCTGCACTACAGAGACCATAGTTGACAAGTGATAGGCATGCGAGTCCAGTTGGGTGACCCTGTAGAATGAGTGAGACGCATCAAATGGTTTCGGTAAAGTGGAAACACATCTGAAGAGTTTTGTTGGTTAGGGAGCAGAAAATAGAGTGTTATATGTGGAGGATAATGCGATGAATTGAGAATGTTTGCATTAAATTTCTAAGGTGGGCTGTATTTGAGCGTGTCTTGTATTCATTGAAAAGACCCAGACCAGTGGAGTTTGAAACTACCTTGTCGCAGCTGTTCAGGAGACATACTGTTCATTGCAGTATCTTATCTCATGTTGTTTATCCACATGGAAAATAATTATTTAACAAGTCTGAAGAGGAATATTAAATAGTTTTACTTTGCATTATTTCATTACTGGTGAGGCTGCATATGTTTTGGGTTCATTACTCATTTACTTTCTCTACTGCAACAGTTAATAAGATGCTTCAGTCTGAATCTTTGGTGTATGGTTACCATTACGAATATGAAAAGGATAGTTATATATATACAGTTGTCCATTTCTCCTGTGCATGCCTTATCTCCATTCCCCTTTGCGAATGTAGATCTTTGAATCCTCCCCTTTTCAGTCACTGTTGTCTCAATTTGTCCCTATGTATACTGAATGTTCATTACTATCTCGCTATAGCAAATCTCTTCTTATATTTTAAGCTTATAATGCCCTGTTCTTAGTAAAGGTTGCACTTCTCTGCTTCTATCAGCCTGCCAGTCACCTTACTCCTATTATGGTGTTTAGTGGAGAATTCTCTCAATTTTTGTATGTCTAGAAAGTTCTTAATTTCTCCTTCATATCTAAATGAGAGCTTAGCTGGTTACATTATCCTTGGCTGGTAGTTCCTTTCATTTGATAGTTTGAATATTTTATTCCACTCCTTTCTGGCTTTAAGGTTTGTGCTGAGAAGTCTGAGGATAATCTAATGGGTTTTTCTGTGTAGGTTACTGACTTCTTTTCCTGGCTGCCCTGAGAATTCTGTCTTTGTCATTGATTTTTGATAATTTTAATACAATGTGTCTTGGTGAAGGCCTTTTTGGGTTGAGATAATTGAGTGTTCTGTCGAATTCTTGAATTCCAAGCTCCAGCTCATTGCTTACATTTGGGAAATTCTCATCCACTATTTGTCTGAAAATGCTTTCTAGGTCCTGCTCCTTTTCCTCACCTTCGATAATGCCCATTATTCTTATGTTTCCTCTCCTGATGGTACCAGCTAGTTCTTGAATTTCTCTTTCATTATTTTTCATTCTTTGTTTTGCCTCTTCTTCCTTCTGATTTATTTCTAGATTTCTGTCTTTAATATCACTGACCCATTCCTCCACTTGGTCAACTCAATTTCCCAAGATTATTATTTCATTTTTCAACTCTAACAGTGTGTTCTTCATCATCAGAAGTTCTACTTGGTTCTATCTGAGAGTTCCAATCACCTTGCTACTGAACTCATCCTCATCATCTAGTTTTTTTTATTTTTTTCAATTCCTGAAATTGCTGATATTACTCATTTTGGATCTCATTGAGTTTTTTCAGAAGTACCATCCTGAATTCTCTATCATTTAAGTTGCATATTTCTATGTCTGTAAGCTTATTTTCTGGAGATTTTCCTCTTTCTTTCTGAGATGCCTTGTCCCCTTGGTTGTTCATGTTGTTTAATGGACTATTTCTCCACCTGGGCATTAATGGAAATGTATTCTGCTTTTTTTCAAAAAAAAAAAAAAGAGGATTATTATGTAAAGTTCTCCTTTAGCCTTTTGCCAAGGAGGTATTTTTGTTTTGGCATCCAGTAGGTGACATCTAAGCCTCTTGGATCCCTGCTTTATGTAAAGCCTAAATATTGCCTTTTTTATTTTCTTATAGACGTTTAATCATGCTCGCTATCCTCAGTTTCAGTCCCTGTCAGCGTTAGCAATAGTTTCGGAGTTTTTGCTCAGATTCCCTGGGGCTCAGCAGTTTCGATCTCAGAGGTTATGGGGGGAGGGGCCCTCTGGGTTTGGGATTTGGTGCTGTGGCTCACCCTAGGTCTTGCAACCACGGCTGGTAATAACCAATTGTTTTTTCTCTGCTGTCCTTGCTTCTCTGCCATCCTGTTTCTCTGCTTTCTGCCCTGATACCTGGGCACTGCCGCCGGCTCTCACAAACAGGGCTGTTCAGGGAAGTCAATGCACCTTCTCCATCCCCTCCTACCGCAGGGAGCTCCAGCTGCTGGAGGCAGCTTCTTTGTTTCTCCCAGTCCACCAGCCAACACCCAAGGTTCTGACCTGTGGTAGATCTTATACGCAGATCCCACGCTCAGACATGCTGGTGTGAAGTTTGGATGTTTTTTGTTGTGTTTTAGATGTTTAGCTTATTGTTGTTTCAAGGGGAGAGATCTGGAAATGTCTCTCACTCTGCAGTATTTCTGATATCACCTTCAGTCTAGAGTTTTAAGAGAATTTTAATTTAGAGTTGGAATAAGGTGCTGAGAGATGACACGTCAGGCAGGTAGGAGAGTCATGGAGAAAGAGTAATGAAAACAGGATTCACTTGACTTCTACCTTCTAACCATTGTGAACAGAGAATCAGCAGGAAATATTTCCATTCAGTCCAGACCAGTGTCCCCCAGCGGAATCGGGGCTCAGAGGTGTGAGTAACAATGTAAAGAATGTCTAACAAGCAGATAAAAGGACATAAAAATGTCTCCTCTGCTAGGGTATATGCAACCCTAGGCTTACAGGATGTATTTGTCATTTTGGATTCCTAAGTCTGGTTGGGTACCAATGCTTCACTCCTGTCCTATCTGGGGAAAGATCTTCAGTCCCCAGCATCTGCCATCCAGAAAAGAATTCAGACTTACTCACGGAGTCCTCCCTCTCAGAAACCTCATCTAGGTGAGTCAGAGAGCCCAGCTGGTACTGCAGCAAAGGGTCGGAGAGGAAGGAACCTGAAACCTTCTACCTGAGGGCCCCTGAGAGCCTAACCAGCCTCAGCCAGAGCCCAGAGATGGCTATTTTTGTTTATTGGGTTGACTAATTAATTTATTTAATGTGTCAAATTGGAGTTTTTTTCACCAACTTTGCTGTTTGACGTTGAATTCCTTTATATATGTAGAGATGTATTTGGGGTAAAGTATGACAATTTTTAAAGTGCATGTGCTTAATTCTATCAGTCTGTCATATTGTGTTTCTCCTAATACTTTTAAAGGTAAAAAGCTCTAGATCATCTCCTATCTTGTGAATGGCATTCCTTTGCATTCAGTTACTGTTCACCTCTATTCTTTTCCTAAGCATATTGAAATCCATTATACAGGTAGAAAGTTCTACAGATACTACCTATTGAACTTTATATCCTTTCTTTTAGAAGTTAGTCTTTGATTTCTATTCGATTTCACTTACACAATTTCTTGAATCCACTACAATCAACCTGGTTTTATTTTTTCCTGACCTTCTTTTTCTTCTATGACTTTTCTATTCTTTACTATTTTTTTCTATATACATTCACATATTTATGGAAACACATAAGTGAGCAAAATAAGTGAGGCTTCCCTTCATTTGGCTCTCACAATATAATGGAGAATGCCCAGTACAATGAAATGAGTGTGGTATGATGTCATGTCCTCAGGGATAAATGTGCAAAGCAAGGGGATCGATAGTTGTGGCATAAACTAGATTTTATAGAGTATATCTGCGGAAGCAAGGATCAGAACCAGGACTAGTGTACCTATTGGATGTAAAATAGGAGAGGTAAAAACTCAAAGCCCAAGAATAGTAAACAAAATAATTCCACAAAGAAAAGTGAGAGAAGGGCCAGCCGGATCCACCATTGGGCCTTGTAAAAATAAAAATAAAAAAAATTTTAAGAAAAAGGTGATCAAATAACCATGAAATAGGTACAGGAATAACAATTACATCAGAGCCAAAGTGGACACTGTGATGAGGTCAGTGAGGAAGTAAAGGTCCAGTCAGTGTGAGGTCCCTTGAGTCGGAGGGACTCTGTGGGCTCTTCATTCTTGTTGCCTTATTCCACCTTGGCAGGAACTGGCATTCTTTTAAACTGTTTTTCCTTTACTGCATTGGATTCCAAATTTGTTGACCATGTCCCAGAGTATACATGACTTTTCCACTGTCATCAAGCCTGTGTGCACATGCAAACACACAAACACACACGTATGTATACACACACAACGAAACAAAGAGGGTCATCACCTATGATACATATACTAACAGAAATGACTTAGGCTAAACTTTTGTATATATATTGACCAACTCTTTGGATGACATTAAATGGATTGATACCACTGCCCCACTATTTGCATGAGAATATTTAGAATGAATTGGCTGTCTCTCCAAATTCGAACATCTCCTGTTTGATAGATCCAAGGTTCAAAACTCAGTCACTAATTCCCACATTTCGCATTTACTATTATTCATAAAAGTCTTTCACCATTTCATCTTTTAAAATTTCCACTATTTTTTTGTACATTGTGGCTTTCCTTTAGTAATTTGTGGGTTTGTTGTCTGTGCTCACATTTTTAATCGATATTCATTCATTAAGGTGTCTTGACATTTCAATAAATCACTTTCTCTTTTGAACACATTAATATTTACTATTTTTTCAGTCATTCTGGGCTTCATGGTGATGTAACTAGGTTCGGAATGCTGCCAGAACCAAGGACTCTTTCTCCTCATCACAAACTCTCAAGAACCCCACCACCGAAGACATTAGATATTTTTCCTCCTCATGTCCAATTCTTCCTACTATCTCTGTTTTTTTAATTGAGTTCTTTAAACTTCATTAAATACAGGACAGGAAACTAATCATATGATCTGACACATAATTAATTTAGAACTATCTGACCCTTATGAAAAATCAGAAAAACCATATGAGCTTCAACTGAAATAGAATTACCTAGTTTCCAAAAAATTACAAACGGGAGCTAGATGAAAACAGTAAATAAATACAGGACAGAAAATGATCAGATTAAAATGGTGTGCGAAGTTTACCTGTCCATTGGAGGACTACCACTTGAATTTGGATACTGATTTTATATTTTTTAAGGGAAAAACAATCTGATGTTCACAGCTTGCCTTGTCTCATTTTATTCCTAGTTCTTATAGCTGGAGGTGAAAATAACATGTCCCCAGGAGGTCATAGTGTGCCCATCTGTGAGTGCACATGTGCATGTGCATGTGTGGTGGGGGGGGTAGGATGAGCAGTTCTCAAAATGGGGGTGTCAGTGATCATATACTCCAGTGTGTGACCCTTGAAAAAGTGAGATAAGAATTGTTAACCAACAATAAGATGGGGATCCCTTTCTGTTCACAAGATTCCATGGAAATAAAATTAATAAACTGCAAGGAACAACTCACAGGTGAAGGACTCCCTGTGTCTTGAAGTATCAGGAATAGCAGTTCCCCCACGTCCTCTGACAGCATCTGTCATCACTCTGCCTCTTGCTCATTCCCCTGGACTCACTGGCTGTTGTTGAGACTTGAATGTCTGAAACAAGTTCATCTTCAGCACCTCTACACTGGCTCTTTCTCCTGCAGAACACGAATTTCCCCAAATAAACTTGTGCTTTTTCTTCCTTGAGGTCACTGCTCAAATGTCATCGTGTTTTCAGATCTTCCTTAAACCCAGTAAAAATAACAATCCATTCACTCAATTTTATATATGCTGTTTTTCCCTACATAGTATTGCAATTGTAGCATTTCTACCATGTTCCCAATGCCCATTTATGTAAAAATTAATCTTTTAAATTCATAGTTGTGACAACCACCACATGCTACCAGGAAACGATACACGACTTTCAGAATTCTTCCTTCTGGAACTTTCAGAAGAACTAGAACTGCAACCCCTCATATTTGGCTTCTTTCTCTCCATATACCTGATCACTGTGCTTGGAAACCTGCTCATCATCCTGGTTCTCAGCTCAGATTCCCACCTCCACACGCCCATGTACTTCTTCTTCTCCAACCTGTCCTTGGTGGACATCTGTTTCATCTCTAGCACCATCCCAAAGATGTTGGTGAACATGCAGACTCAGAGCAAAGTTATCACCTATAAAGGCTGCATCATGCAGATGTATTTTTCCACTCTCTTTGGTTTGTTGGACGACTTACTCCTGACTCTGATGGCCTATAACCATTTCGTGGCCATCTGTCACCCCCTGCACTACACAGTCATCATGAACCCCTGACTCTGTGGGTTGCTGGTTCTGGTATCCTGGATCATGAGTGCCTTAATTTCATTGTTACAAAGCTTATTGGTATTGACGCTGTCCTTCTGCACAGACTTAGAAATTCCCCACTATTTCTGTGACATTAATCAGGTGATCAAACTTGCCTGTTCTGACACCTTTCTTAATGACACAGTAATGTATTTTGGAGCTGGGCTGCTGGGTGGTGGTCCTTTGGCTGGGATCCTTTTACTCTAGGATCGTTTCCTCCATACTCAGAATCCCATCAGCTCAGGGGAACTATAACGCATTTTCTACCTGTGCGTCTCACCGCTCAGTTGTCTCCTTATTTTATTTTACAGTCCTAAGAGCGTACATGAGCTCTGCTATTACCCACAGTTCATACTTAAGTGCAGTAGCTTCAATGATGTACACTGTGGCCAAACCCATGCTGAAGCCCTTCATCTACAATCTGAGGAACAGAGACATAAAAAGGGCTCTGAAAAGACTTTTTGGGATGGCAGGAATTAAAAGACATTAATCATGAATGCTGTCTTTGAAAATCAGAACACATGCCAAAAAATAAAAACAGCAGATTATTATAATTTTCCTCAGTTTTGTTTGCCTTGATTTTTATCAGTTAGCTAATGCTGTATAACAAAGTGTTCTAAATGCTGTGATTTATATCAGTTAGATTGTATCCTAGAAATTGTTCTGATCTCTGCTCAGATACTCATGATCTGCATCAGCTGGGAGTCTCTACACTGTGTGTCTTGAGTTCATTCATGATGTCATATGAGACTATATATAGTGCATCCCTCTTGAACCAAATTTTGACAGTTCATTTATATATGTAGTTTAATCTTCTGGTTTGCAAAAATGAGTTTACCAAATGTAATTTGCCTCATATTAATGTCACTGTTTTCATATCCATATAAGACACATTTTTTACTCAGTGATATTTCTCCCTCCCCCAATTAAATTGTGACTCAGCTACCTGTGCTATGCATCCTACTTTAAGCCATGTTATTAGAATTTTTCTGCTGCATATGTTTTCTTTTTTAATTTTTTTCTTTTTAAAAATATTGCTCTGACCTTCGTTAATAAAATTATATATGTATCAAGAGTGCAATTCGATAACACGTAATATGTAATATTGCATTGTGTGCTCACCACCCAAAGTTAAATTTCCTTCTATCACCAAATATTTGACCCCTTTTCTGCACATATTTAA
Source organism: Pteropus medius (assembly GCF_902729225.1). Classification (NCBI taxonomy): domain Eukaryota; kingdom Metazoa; phylum Chordata; class Mammalia; order Chiroptera; family Pteropodidae; genus Pteropus; species Pteropus medius. The sequence continues at coordinate 230,282 of NW_024343935.1, read as the reverse complement.
CATTTTTAATTAACTGAATTGAGAGTATATATTGCATGGGTCCATTATACATAATTCAGGAAATTGTATGATAGGTTTAAGTACATTGTTATATAATTGTGAAAAATTGATTGTCCCTGAGCATCGGTTCCTTATTTCTGATGGGAATGTGGGGTAATAATAATTCTGATGAATGTGCTACAGAAGAAATAAATTTTTTAGAAATAATTTTTTGAGATGAAGAACTCTTTCATGAGTACATACATTGTTTGTGTATATGTGTATTTATATACTGTTTTTTAATAAATAAACACACTCACACATATGTACACACAGAGACTTAGTAATTTCATCTATTATTTTAAAAGGAAATTAGAGAGAAATTTGGAGAGGATAGGAATGAAAATGATGATAGGTTGAATTAACATGAAATTTTTTAAATATAGAAATTAGAGACAAAGACTTAAAGCGGAATTACCGTCTTGAATTTTAATAATGAATTGTTTTCCTGTCTGAATGTCCAAAGACCTCAAAGTCAGAATCACATTTACATTTCTGCAATGGGAAATTCTCCGTACCAGCTAACGGGGCAAACTCTCCAAAATAACCTTAGATTGTTTTCTTCTACAAGGTGGGTGGAGGTTTACACAAAATGTCCTTACCCAGAGGAACCAAAATGAACAGATTGAGATGCTTAACGTCAGTTTCCTACAAAAACAATTATTGGATAAATGTCTGTATAACATTGCTATTGCTGCTATAACAAATCACCACTCTAGGGATTTAAAAGAAAGAAATTGATTCGTCTATAGTCCTGAAAGTCAGAAGCCTGACGTGAGTCTCATTGAACTAAAATCATAATGTCTGCAGTGCCGGTTCCTTCTGGAGGCTTCAGAAGAGAATCTCTTTCCTCTCCTATTCCAGTTTCTCGTGGCCACAAGCATTCTTTGGTTCACGAACTTTCCACCTTCAAAGACAGCAGTGTAACATCTTCCAATACCCCTGTGATTCCAACTATTCTTCCTTCTTGTTCCACATTCTAGGACCATGGTGATAACATTAGTCCCATGTGCAAAATCATAGCCAATATTCTTAAAGTCAGGTGATTAGCAAACTTATACAATCTGCTACCTTATTCCTTCCTTGCTATGAAAAACAACAAGTTACAATTTTCTGGAAATTACGATGTGGATATCTTTTGGAGGCTCTTATTCTGCCGACTATAAAATTTTCTTAGCCATATATATAACAGAATGGAACAAGGTACTTTTCCAGAAATATATAATATAACGTCAATCACGAAATTGATATAAAATATAAAACAATGAATTTATAATAGCCTCTGGAATAAGCGAATACACTATTCCTTCAAAATTACATGCAGAAATGACTCTTGATTCAGGAGACCTAAAACTACCTACGCTCTTGATTCTAACACAGAACCACTGCCTTGCTGCTCAAAGAATGGGTTTCAGACCAGGACCTAGAGCATCAGCATCACCTGGGAGATGGTTTGATTTTCAGAATCTCTGGGCCTGCAAAGATTTGCAGAATCAGATTTTGCATTTGAACTTGTGTCTTAGGTAACTCGGATGCACAGTGAAGATAAAAAAGAGATGGTACAGAATAAGTTTTCTCTCATCTTTGCATGTCAACAATTGAAGAATAATAATTACGTGTGTTGGGTGTTGTAGGTGTTTAGCAGCATCCCTAGACATTGCCAAATAGCCCAAGGACAACGTCATCTCAGGTTGGGAACCGCTGGCCCATAGCTTGAAAGCTGGAAGAATCCTGACAGATTCCAATCAAAGCCTATCTCTCACTCAGTTTATAACGTGGGTCAGACACTAAACTCCTTCAAGACCCATTTCTACATAAAGATATGGAGTTCATAATAATACTACCTCATAGAATGGACTTTTTAAAAAGATTAAATCAGACAATCTATAAAATGCTAAACTCAGATTACACAGCATAAAATTATTGAAGTGTATCTCTCATAATTAACAAACATTTTATAATGAGGGCATGTAAAACTGCTCTTAATTTGTGATATAAGTACAAAATTCCTAATTATTTTGACAAATGAGTCAGGAAGCTAAAGAGTGTGGTGCCCAGGATTGCTTATACAAAGGAGCACAGATCTCCCGTTTTTGTAGAGGGAATAGCAATTCTCTGGAGACATCAGTCTGTGTCCCACCACAAATCTGCTTTATAGATTAATGATACCTAGTTCTAATAGATTTCTTGGTCTCTCTCTTTGGAGAAAACTGAAGTCAGGGTTGAAATAAAGTGGTAGGAGGTTAGACCCCTGGAGAGCATGGGGTTCATGGACATGGAGAAATAAACACTAAATTCACTTGACTTCTAACCTGGTCTTTTGTGGTCAGAGAATCATTAGGGAAAATTTCCTTTCTGTTTATTCCAGAGGCCCAGAGGGATATCATGTGCTTAGAGATTGGAATAAAGGAAAGAGATGTGTCTGATGAGCAGAGAGAGAGAGTGTGTTAATACCACCTCTGTGCAGTCCCTCAGCTCGTACAGCATTGGTGGACAGGACAAGGTTGCTGCTTTTGACTCCTAAGCTGGCTCGGAACTGATGCTTCACTACTTCCTGCTTTCTCGTCTGAGGACAGAGTTTCAGTCTCCATCCCAAACCATCAGGTAGGAATTCAGACTTCCACTCAGAAATTATCCTCTCAAATACCCCACTCAGGTAAGACTTTGAGCCCGGCAAGTAGTTCAGGAAAGGGTTAGAGAGGAACCTGAGAACATTTATGAGCCACATGAGAGCCCAATCAGCCCCGCCCAGAGACAAGTGATTACTGTGTTGTATTTTTGGTGAAGTAACTAATATATCATTAAGTTATTTAATATTTTAACAACCTTTTATCCGCAATACAGCGTTTATAGTTAATGAGTAAGTGATGGTCATGGGAGTCCATTTGAGTGACACTGTAGAATGAGTGAAGATGCATAAAACAGTTGCAGTAAAATGAAAACACATCTGAGGAGTTTTGCTGGTCGGGGAGTGGGAAATAGAGTGTCAGGTGTAGAGGACAGCGCAGTGAAGTGACTGTTGGTATTAAAGTTCGAGGATGGGTTGTATTTGACCATGTTTTGCATTCATTGAAAAGATTTAGTAGAGAAGAGTTAGAAACTACCTTGCAACAGCCATTCATGAGACATACATGGCGGTATCTTCTCCCATGCTGGTTATTCACATGAAAAATAATTATGTAATAAGTCTAAAGAGGAATACCAAATAGATTTACTTTGAATTATTTCATTACTGCTGAGGCTGCATAGATTTTCAGATTGTGACTTGTTTACATTCTCTGCTGCACCAGTTAAGAAATTCCTTTCCCACTCTCAGGCTTTCCCCCCAGTGGTAACTGTTGCCTATATTTTTAATGAGAAATTCTGTCATGCCCTTGGGGAATATAAACTGAGGACTGACCTGCTTGTAGGCAGAGTATAGAGTGATGAGAAACAAAAGTATCGTAGTTCAGTGAGGGAGAAATTAAGGTCACTGGTTGTACCTTAATTTTTTCTCAATTTTATTTTATTAGTTTCAAGTATATAGTACATGGTTAGACTTGTGTATAGTTTATAAACAATTCCCCTAATTGCTCTTTTTCTTCTCTGGTTTTCCAACTAGCCACGTACCTGGCAACTCCCCGCTTTCTTCCTTCAAGTGTCTGTTCGAATGTCATCTCATTTTCAGGTCGTGCCTAAAAACTCATATAAAACACAATGCCCTAATTAATTTCTCCTTTAGACCTGCTTTCCTTTCCTTCCTACCACCTGTCACTGTCTGATATGTTCTATATTTTTATTATTTTCTTCTACATTCTTTCCTCATCATTGAATTGAAGGGACTTTTGTTCTTCAGCATCTATACACACAGCCAAGACAGTGCCTAAAACATGGTCAGCAAACAATTAATATTCCTGAAATGCATGAAGAATGTCTCATTTAAATGTAGACTACATGACCCCTTAAAAAAAAAAAGCTGATTGGAACAAAACTTCCAAATATGAAATGACACAGGAAACCCCAAGAGGGGCCAGATCCATATAAAACATGTCGAAATTAATTTCTTGACTGCAAAATATAAACTTTATTATTAGAGCTATGTGAGTAATGCCAGTTTGTATGAAATTTACTCACATTATTTACCTCTTTCTTGTTCACATGGAACCAGAGAATCTTACAAGAGTTTCAGAATTCCTTCTTCTGAGATTTTCAGAGGAACCAGAACTGCAGAGGAACCAGAACTCATCATATTTGGGCTCTGATCCCTGTATTTGGAAACCTGCTCATCATCCCACCTTCTCACACACATATACTTCTTCCTCTCCAACCTGTCCTTGGTGGACATCTGGTCTACCTTCATCACTGTCCCAAAGATGCTGGTGAACATCCTGACACAGAACAAACTTATCGCCTATGAAGGCTGCATCACCCAGATGTATATTTTCATGCTCTTTATGGACTTCCTCCTGACCATGATGGCCTATGACTAGTTTGTGGCCATCTGTCACCTCCTGCACTACAGAGTCATATGAACCCTTGGATCTGTGGTTCTAGTGTCCTGGATCATGAGTACCCTGTATTCCTTGTGGCAAAGCTTAATGGTGTTGCAACTATTCTTCTGTACAGACTTGGAAATCCCCCACTATATCTGTGAACTCAATCAGATGTTCCAACTTGTCTGTTCTGACACCTTTCTTAGTAACATGGTGATGTATTTTGGAGCTGTCATGCTGACTAGTGGTCCCCTAGCTGGTGTTCTTTACTCTTACAGGAAGATCATTTCCTACATAAGTGGAATGTCATCAGCTCAGGGAAAGTATAAAGCATTTTCTACTTGTGCGTCTCACCTCTCAGTTGCCTCCTTATTTTCCTGTATGGGCCTAGGAGTGTACCTCAGCTCTATTGCTACCCACAGCTCACAGTCAAGTGCAGTAGCCTCAGTGATGTACACTGTGATCACACCCATCATCTACAGCCAGAGGCATAAAGACATAAAGGGGGCTATGAAGAGAATCTTTGGGATGGCAGCTATAAAAGGGACAAGCATCCTGAGGCTGAAAAAGTGTCCTTGATTCCTGGCTTCAACCATCACAACCAGAAACTGTGATCTTTCAATCAGATTGTGGTTGTAGGTCATGCTCCTTTTATGTATGTGCTGGAATTTCCATTTGAGGAGTTTAACTTCTAAATATAACTTAAATAACCGCTTTATTAAGTTTTCTACTCTGTTGTATAGACAGTTTTTCTTCCTGTCCTTTTTCCTGCCTTCACAAAGTTTTTTTCCGAACTTCATCAGAAATACTTGGAAATTCATTTTATTTTATGGGCAACATGGATTTCTGAAGAATGACTTCTTCTCAAATGACATATATCAGTGTAAGTAATTTGTTCTTGTCTTACAAATAGAATCGTCATTACACATGTAGCAAAAAACTACACTTGGATACTAAGACCATTCATATAATTCCATTGCAGGAAAACCTGAAACTACACTTTTCACTTTTGTGTCCTTCGATCTTTCTACATCAGTACTTTAACCACTCTTCCTGATAATATAGGTTTCATCGTTGTTCCCTTTAAATCTCAGCCTGTTGATAGTGATGCTATAGGTGAGGAAGGCCTGGGGCACTGGCCTGGGCCCCTACTGCTTGTTACTCAGACCAGGGTCAATGTCGTGGCTGAACCAGATCCTGATTGAAATTGCAGCAACCACCAGGGAACTATGAAAAAGCAAGGTTTATTACTCACAGGTTCTGGTGAAGCCAGAGAATTAATATCCTCAGAAAAATATCTTTAATATAAAATAAGTTTGTAAGTTAGTTTACACTAACAGCCACTGGTAGGAAGTCACATGGCTCCCTGTTAACCATTATAGAAAGTGTTCAGCTGAGGACTGACCAGTTAGACCACTGGAAGGACAAGTAACCAAGTCATGGACATACTAATAGCATGCAATGAGTGAGAGCACAAGACATATAGCTCCCACTCCTGCACACCAGGACAACCTACTGACTAGCGTTGTTAAGATGTATTTCAGCCCACAAAGCCAGCAAGCACCCCACAAGAATCTCCCTGAATCCAGACAAGGCCACACCAAGAGGGAAGCAGATGACTAGGTGATGAAAATTAACCGCTTAACCTAATCAAAGACAAATCAGCGAGACCCATCACCCCAAACCCCTTACTCAGGATTACTCATGATTTCCTCTCTATAAGACTTCTTGTCTGTAAGCCATCTGGGAGTTCAGACTTTTGAATACTGGCTTTCCCACTCTCCTGGGTGGCACTATTTTCAATAAAATAGCCAATTTTTCTTCAATGCAAAGCCTGGTGGCAGTTCTCATTCACTTGCTGTGCACACAGGTGGGTGTGAACTCACTTTTGAAGGGTACACAGCACACCCAGGGCCACACAGGAAGTTCTGGGATTGGAGATAAAGAGATAGGAGTGAAAGAGAGAGAGAGAGAGAGAGAGAGGACTAAGGGGCTCTGTCTTTATTGAGGTCCAGTGCGGTGTTGTTAGGGCTTTGTGGATTTGTATTTTATTGGCAAATTTAAAACATGAATGGAATTAGGATATGAGAAGTGAAAAGCAGGGTCAATCCTGTGGTCTGTTATGTAGGTTTTCACGGCTTTTAAGATGAAGACCTTCCTTGGTTGGGTGGCCTGTGTGCTTATCTAATAACTCTGTCATATAGCTGGTGATTAAGACTAACTGGAACTTTAAGCAAACGTAATCAGTCAGAAGGGTCTATGAGATGACCTAGGGCTTATGGAACTTCTCGCAATCTCTGTAATCACAAAAACCCTATACACAAAAACCCTAAAAGAAAAACTCTGTTTATGATAAAGTTCTATGGCTCTATCTTCCTTTTTCCTTCTATAAATACCCTTCCATCCTGGCACCAAGGCCAGAGTGTGCACGCAGCTTGCCATGTCTGTATGCACTGGGTTGGAAGCTTTCTTTTTCCTGAATAAATCCTTTTTGGTGACAAAATACCTAGTCGATATTATTTTTTAGTCGACATTTTGGGGGCTTCTCTGAGATTTCAGGGAAGAACAATGAGATGATGTCAGGGCAGGTGAGCCGCCAGGTGCAGGTGCCTCATGTGGAGCTGCTTGGGCTAAAGGCTTGCTCTCCAATTAGGAAGATTAGGGTGAGCCTCCTGGAATGGAGCTTCTGCTTTTTGAGTTTTGAAGTTCTCTGCACTTTATTTGGGAATTGTTCAGGTGATTTATTTTTGTGTGTGCGTGTGTGTTAGCAAAGGCTTGTCTGTTTGTTTCTCTGTTGTCTGTGAGTACTCAATTTGACACATTGGCCTGATTTCTTTGGAAACGGGTTGTCCTTTGAGACAAAAATGGCTTTTGCCTAAAGATCTCTTTGGGTCAGAGGTTATTTCTACTGAAATTAGTCAGTTTGGCCCAGTGTTAGACTGCCGTCTCAGAGAGAGAAGTGCCACTCCGCTCAGCCTCTAACTGGGCTCCCTGAGGTCAGTTATTTCTCTAGAACTGGCTCTTAGCATTCGGCCTGGTCTTTTGGGACTGTTTAGAGTGAGGCTGGCTGGTGTCTGACCTGCAGGTTGCTGAAGTTGTTGTAATTTGTCTTGAGCTTTGCTCTAGAGAAGAGTCTGAAAAACGAGATCTCAGCTATCTAAATATTCTATGACTATCCCTCTTTTGCCATGGATGCCAGCAGAGTACATAGTTAAAAGCCACCAGCAATTTTCATGAGCATATTTAACTAAATGTGCAAAATCGAATAAAAGTGATTCAGAAAATCAGTGGCCACTCTGCAGAACTTTTGAGGTTCCCAAACTTTATTTTCTTAAAATTGTATTGGACAACAAGAGCATTAAAATAAATAAAAACTGAGTGGAATGCCTATTCTGAATGGTATTTTGAGGCTTCCAAGCGAGATCAAGAATCTGAGGTTGCCTTTTTCTGAAATAGTCTTAAAATTAACAGAGGCTACTGAAATTTTAAAGAAAGACAATGGTGTCTGAAGCCACGTGTTCTCCCTCTGCAGTGCTGTCCTGCCCTTCCCCCTCTCCTCCATCGTCTCAGGATCCACCATTAGGTCCACCCTATTCTTCTACGCAGACTTTGCCTCAGATTTTCGATCTTGCCCAAGTGCATCTCTCCAACCCCTATGCCTCACGCTCCACCTTCGACGCCATTTTGCCTCCACTCCTGCCTTCCTTACCTTCAGTTCTGCCTCTAGTGCCATTTTCTCTTGAATCCTCTCCTACTTTCCTTCCTCTGAACTTACCAGTACTTTCCCATTTTAGATTAATCCCATGGGAATCCTAACACACTCCAAGTTTCATGTGTCTTCTTAACTAAAGCTGAGTTTGGAGCCATTGTAAAGGAATTCCCTAAGGTACCTGAGGATCACCACAAGTTTGCTGAGGAATCTGGTATTATCATTCAGGCCTATCAGGCTGGGTTCTCTGGTTTATATCAGCTACTTCATGTATTCATTGGTGAATGCCAGGCTCGACGCTGGATGAGAACTGCCAGATGCGAACATCCCAAAAGGGACTTAGAAGAGCAATCCTCCAATTTGGGAGAAGAAGCTAGAGAACTTGCTCGAAAATTACACCAAGAAATTCCCAAGGCTTTTGTGAAGGCTGCTGATTGGAGCAAAATTCACACTTGCTCACAAAAGTCTGACTAATCTGTTCATAACTATTACAATAGAATTCAGGTCATTTTTCAGGAAAAGTCTGGTTTCCAGGTGTTGCTACTATTTGGGTATCTTTTAATTCTTTGTTTATTAATAGGCTGAAAAGAGATCTTTCCCTCCTAGTTAAGATAACCAGGATAAAATGGGAGACTGTGGCCGCCCTGGATATGGACATTCGACCTGCCGTCCTCTAATGAACCACCATAAGTAAGGTGGCCAAGATTTTTAATTTTCACACTCAGCAGATAGAGGCCCTATGTGAAACCAAAAAACTCCAAACTTTTGCCATTATTGCCAAGAGCCAAGACACTGGAAAAAGAATTCCATGAGTTTAAGCATTTCATATGCTCATCAGCCGTCTAAACATCTCAGTTAGTTGCCTTACTTCCTGTGAAATCCATTCATTAACCTCTTCCCATATAACTTTTATGTTGTAAGAACCTTAATCCAGATACCCTTCTCCCTTCTGAAACTGATTAAGAACCCCATGCGTGTTTGAAACTGACCTCATTCACAACTCCTCTTGATGATTTGCAGAAGATTCCTCTAGGTAGAGCTGATTTCTCATGGTTTACAGATGGTTCGTACGTAAAAAAATGACAATGGTAAATACTGCACTGGTTAAGCCATCGTAACCCCCTCTGAAGACATCAAGGTGGCATTTTTGCCTTTACCTACTTCAACACAGCAGGCTGAATTACCTGACCTCACTCAAGCTTGCATTTTAATCAAGGATAAAACTGTCAGCACTTATAGTGACTGTAAATATGCCTTTGGAGTAGTTCATGACATTGAAATGTTACAGAATCAACTTGTTTTCCTTACCTTTAACAGAGAAAAAATTATAAATGGTCAATATATCAGGAATTACTGGATGCTATATTTTCCCCTATGCTTTATCTGTTATTGAGATTCCAGGACATTCTAAACCTGACTCCTTGGAAGCTAAAGGAAATCACCTTGCTGATGTTTCTGCTGAGAGTGCAGCTCTTAAAGCCATCAGCAGCAGTCAAACCTCCGTCCTGCTTTAAAGGCATATTTCTCCAGTTGAACTTTGAAAAACTGGCTAGAGAAGCCAAAATAATTGGCTCTGAAAAAAGAAAAACAAGAATGGAAATCCAACAATTGCTGGTTGGATAGGGAATGAAAGCTCTGCTTTGGACCAAATAACAACCCCATTCTACCAGAAACTCTAAAGTTTCCACACCTGACTACTGTACATGCATTAAACCATTGATCCACTGACAAAATGACAGCATCCATGAATCGACGTTGGGGAGGGGGGTGATATTAACCAGACCACAAAGTGCCTACCTTTAGAGTCCTGCGTGTCCAAAGTACAACCCAAGGAAGCCTGTTCACACTGCCCCCGGATAGTTTAAATTGTCTAAGGGACCATCTGATGTTTGGCAAATAAATTTCATACAGCTTCTCCCATCACATGGACACAAATATGTTTTAGTCATATGTATGTTTTCTCACTGGACAGAAGCTTTCCCTTGCAGACAAGCTAAAGCCTCTCCAGTGCTGAAGACCTGCTAGAGAAAATTATTCCCACTTGGGGAACTCCTCTCCAGCTGCACGGTGATGGAGGACTCACTTCACTGGTCAGCTGCTCTAACAAGTCTGCTGTTGGGCCCATTCTATGACATTTTCACTGTGCTCACTGTCCTCAGTCTCCAGGTTTAGTTGGATGTACTAATAGCATTATTCAGATTCAGTTGGCAAAATTAGTAGAAACTCCTCAAATACCTTGGCAAAAAACATTGCTGTTCGTCCTTTTAAATCTCAGTTCTACTCCTTTGGAGGCTCATAAGCTTTCATTTATTGAGATAATTACAGGACGCCCCATGCATTTGGCTCCTGCTTCTTTTGATTCACAGTTGGTAAAAAAAAAAGACATCTTTCAATATTGTAAAGGCTAATTTCTTCCATGGAAAATAATCATGCTTTGATAGGACAATCTTTTCACAGTGTACTCCAACGAGGTGAAAAACTCAAATTCCATACTCGATAACCTGGAGATTTTGTTTACTAGAAAAGCCACATCAAAAATGATTCCCTCTAGTGCACGTGAAGAGCCCTTATCAAGTGCTGTTGACTGACCCTTGTGCCACTAAACTCCGGGGAGTAGACTTTTGGGTGCATGTGTCACAACTAAAGAAGTCTCCAAACCCGGACTGGACTTGCACACTGTCTGATGACCTGAAACAAAAACTGCCCAAAAATTAAAGTGGCTGAGCTCTGAAGGAAACAAATGGTCAAAACGATTGAGTCAGGCTTGTACAACTCTTTTCTTACTATCAATTCTTACTTCATTTCTCTCTTTTCCTTGGAAGAAACATGCCTTTGTTTATGTTTTCTAAGCTAAGGGAAAAAGGGGAATCTTTTCTGGTTATTGAATCTGTCATCAAGAACTTTGATCTATCTAAAACGATAATGACCTTTGTTTCATTATCTACAGGTTTGAGCCCCTGGTTTAAATTCATCACCTGGACTAGGTTGTTATGTTGTTCTATATTTGTTTTGAATTTTTCTTATTATTAAGTTTTGCACCTGTTGCCTGTTGACCCTGGACATGAGCCGTGCTCAATCCATGCACCTTCTCTGTGATATGAGAGATGGCATTCTCCTAGAGAGATGGTATTCAGAGAACTGCTTGTAAATTGAACATAAAGAATTCCTTTTCTAAACCTCAAGGACCATCACAGAAGAGGTACGCCTGTGAGATTGTAAGAGCTGGATAAGAGGAACTTCATGGGCAGACAAATCTGACTCTATCTTAAAGCTAATCCTCCCTCTAAATTAAACATGGACCTGGTTGATCTATTTTTTTTTGTATTGAGGCATAAACAACAAAAAGAGGGAAATTATAACCACAGGACCAGTTCAAAACAGTCCTATCCAATTGACAAGAACCGAGTTGTTTTTCAGAGACAATAGACCAAGACTGCAAGTCATGCAGCCTCGCCATGGGCAGAGGAGAAATTGCACCTAGAACTCAAGTCTCGCTTCACCCTCACACCCGGAACCAAAGGACCAGGACACATCTGGAACTTGAACACTGGAACCCTTTCAGAATCTAAGTGTTGCTTCTCCAGGAATATCTGGTTTTGATGCCCCTTTACCATCATGCGCAAGTTCCAAGATCCTCTAAGTAAAACTTGCTTTATCAGCACTTCAGCATATCTGTTCCCCCAGCCCCTTAAAGACCCTTAACCTATTTCAGCAAGCAAGATGGATTTGAGGCACCATTAGGTCTCCCATCTTCTCAGTTGACACCTTTCCTTACCCCAAATCACCAGTTTTGAGTTTTGGTCTTTCAAAGCTTTGGACACACGAACTCAGGTTTAGTAACAAGAATAGTGATGTTATACAGACATTTATCCAATAAATGTTTTTGGAGAAAACTGAATTTAAGCATCTTCATTCATTTTGCTTTCTTTGTGCAAGAGTATTTTGTTTTGAAACACGCACTGAGTAGAAGAAAACAATTAAGTCAATTTGGAGATTCTGCCCCATTAGCTGGTACAGGGAATTCCCCATTGCATAAAATAAATTGTGGTTCTAATTTTGAGACCATTGGACATAAAGATAGAAAAATAACTCGTTAAAATTAAGATGAGGCTTGATTCTGGGAAACATGGCGGAGTGGGAGACATCCTCAAATCTCTCCCTTTGAAACAACAATAAGCTGAACATCTAAAACTCAACAAAAAGCACCTAAACTGCACACCAGCATGTCTGAGCATGGGACCTGAGCATAAGAGCTACCACAGGTCAGAACTCCAGGCATCAGGCAGTGTACTGGGAGAAATAAAAAGCTGCCTCTCGCAGCCACCTGAGCTCCTTGCAAAAGGAGGGGGAGAGGTGAACGTGTGTCGGATTCCTGATCAGCCTGCCTAGAAGTGCCAGAACTTCTAGCAGCTGGCAGCAGGGTCCTGTCATCAGGCAGAAAGCAGAGAAGCAGGACAGGATGCAGAGAAACAACAATTGATTTCACCAGCTCTGGATCCAAAAGTGAGGCTGAGCCGCAGACCCCCTCCCCAACCCAGAGAGCTCCTACCCCCATACCTCCTAGACCAATCAATGCAGAGCTCCAGGGGAATCTGAGCAAAAACTGCCAAAACTGTTGGAACACTGACAGGGCCTGAAACTGAGAGTAGCAAGTGTGATTAAATATCTACAAGAAAAGAAAAAAGATTTTTAGGCTTTGTATAAAGCAAGGATCCAAGAGGCTTAGACACCACCTACTGGAAACCAAAGAGTAGCGCCTTCTCTGCAACAAGCTAAAGAGAGACCTTTATATAATAAATCTTCTTTCTGGAAAAACAGCAGAATATACTTCCATTAATGCCCATGCAGAGAAATAGTCCATTAAACACCATGAACAACCAAGGTGACAAGGCATCTCAGAAAGAAAGAGCAAAATCTCCAGAAAATAAGCGTACAGACATAGAAATATGCGACTTAAATGACAGAGAATTCAGGATGGTATTTATGAAAAAAACTCAAAGAGATCAAAAACAACTCAAATCAACAATTTCAGGAATCAAAAAAACAACTAAATAAGCAGAGCAAGGAGATTGAGACCCTCAAAAGGAACCAAAAAGATCTTCTGGAGATGAAGAACACACTGCAAAAGTTGAAAAATGAAATAGCAAGCTTGGGAAATAGAGTTGACCAAATGGAGGAAAGGATCAATGATATCAAACACAGAAATCTAGAAATAAATCAGAAAGAAGAAGAGAGAAATCAAAGAATGAAAAATAATGAAAGAGAAATACAAGAACTAGCTGGTACTATCAGGAGAGGAAACATAAGAATAATGAACATTACCGAAGGGGTAAAAAAGGAGCAGAGACTAGAAAGCATTTTCAGACAAATAGTGGACGAGAATTTCCCAAATCTAAAGAATGAGGTAGAACTTAGAATTCAAGAAGTCAACAGAACACCCAATTATCTCAACCCAGAAAGGCCTTCACTAAGACACATTGTATTAAAATTATCACAAATCAATGACAAAGACAGAATTCTCAGGGCTGCCTGGGTAAAGAACACGGTAACCTATAAAGGAAAACCCATTAGATTATCATCGGTCTTCTCAGCACAAACCTGACAAGCCAGAAAAGAATGGAATCAAATATTTAAAATATTAAGTGAAAGGAACTACCAGCATAGAATAATGTATCGAGCTAAGCTCTCCTTTAGATATGAAGGAGAAAGTAAGACCTTCCCAGACATACAAAAATTCAGGAGCCTGCACTACAGGAAATACTGAAAGTTGTCAGCTCATCGAAAACAAAATAACAAAGCAAAAAGAAATACATGCTTAGGAGTAAAGTTAGTATCAAGCAAATAGAAGCAGAGGAGTGCAACTCTTACTAAGAATAGGACATTATAAGCTTAAATAATAAGAAGAGAATTATTATAACAAGATAATAATGAACATTCAGCATACATAGGGACAAACTGAGATAACAGTGACTGAAAAGGGGAGGATTCAAAGATCCAAATTCTCAAAGAGAAAATGAGATAAGGCACACGCAGAAGAAAATGGACGACTGTATCTATGTAACTATCTTTTTCATATTCGTAATGGTAACCACACACCAAAGATTCAGAACTGAAGTATATAACAGAAAATAAGAAAAACCAGAGACAAAACCACAAAAACCAAACAAAATAAAGAAAACAGAAACACAAGGACAAGGAAACAATGGAAACACCAAGCTACTAGAAGCAACAGATAAAATAGCTATAAGACCTCATATTTCAATAATAATCCTAAATGTAAATAGACTGAACTTACCAATAAAAAGGCACAGAGTTGCAGAATGAACCAAAAAATAAAACCCAACCATATGCTGCCTCCAAGAGACACATCTCAGCTCCAGAAACAAATATAGACTCAAAGTGAAAGGGTGGAAAAATGATATATTAAGCAAATGGCATTCAGAGAAAAGTGAGAGCAGCAGTACTCATATCGGATGAAATAGACTTCAAAATGAAAAAGATAAAGAAAGATACTGAGAGACACTTCATGATGATAAAAGGAATCATGCATCAAGAAGACATAACACTTACTAATATCTATGCTCCCAATCAGAGAGCCCAAAATATGTAAAGAAATTACTAACACGACTAAAAGGAAAAACAAACCAAAACACTATCGTAGTACGGGAACTAAATACCCCACTGTTAGATATGGACAGATCATCCAAACAGAAAGGCAATAAGGAAATAACATCCTTAAATGACACATTAGACCAAATGGACTTAATTGACATTTACAGAGCCTTCCATTCCAAAACAGCTGCTTATAGATTCTTCTCTAGTGCACATGGTACATTCTCAAGAATCGTCCACATACTGAGACACAGAAATAACCTCGATAAATATAAGAGGGTTGAGATCATATCAACCATATTCTCTGATCATAATGCTTTGAAACTAGAGATCAAGTGCAAAAAGAAATCAGTAAGAACCACAAATACATGGAGATTAAGCAACATGCTACTGAAGAATAACTGGATCAGAGAAGAAATAAATAGATCAAGAGATACACAGATACGAATAACAATAGTACAACATATCAAAACTTTTGGGACATGACAAAAGCAGTCATAAGAGGAAAGTTCATATCCTTACAGGCCTATCTCCGAAAACAAGAATGAGCCCAAATAAACAACCTAATGCTTCATCTTTAAAAACGAGAAAAGGAAGAACAAATAAAGCCTAAAGTCAGCAGAAGGAAAGAAATAATTAAACTACACCAGGAATAAATGAAATTGAAAAAAAAAACAATAGAAAAAATAAATACAACAAGGAGCTGTTTCTTTTGAAGATTAATAAAATCGACAAACCCCTGGCTAGACTAGCTAAAGAAAAGAGAAAGGACTCAAATAAACACAATCAGGGATAAAAGAGGAGAAATTACAACTGACATTGCAGAAATACAAAGGACCATAAAAGAATGTTATGAAAAAAATATATAATAACAAAATTTAATAACCTAGAAGAAATGGACCAGTACTTAGAAAAATCATTCTAGACTGAATCAAGAAGATCTGCAAAATCTAAATGGACCGGTCAGCAGTATGGAATATGAAACAATCATCAAAAACTTACCAAAATGTAAAATTCCAGTACCAGATGGCTTCAACAGTGCATTCTAACAAACATTCAAAGAAGATTGAA
The DNA here is from genome assembly GCF_902729225.1 of Pteropus medius. Classification (NCBI taxonomy): domain Eukaryota; kingdom Metazoa; phylum Chordata; class Mammalia; order Chiroptera; family Pteropodidae; genus Pteropus; species Pteropus medius. Next base: position 214,379 of record NW_024343935.1, on the reverse strand, counting down.
AACCTATTCTCCTCAAACTCTTCCAAAAAATCAAAGAGGAGGCAATACTTCCCAACTCATTTTGAGGCCAGTATTACTCTGATACTGAAACCTGGTAAAGATAACACACACACAAAAAAAACTACCGACCAATACCTCTCATGAATATCGATGTAAAAATCCTAAATAAAATACTAGCGAACCAAATACAACAACATATTAAAATGATTATTCACCACGATCAAGTGGGCTTCATCCCAGGGGCACAGAGATGGTTCAACATATGCAATTTGATTAATGTGATACACCATATAAACACATTATCAAATAAGAATCATATGATCATATCAATAGATGGAGAAAAAGGCTTTGACAAGATACTGTATCCATTTATGATCAAAACACTTAACAAAATCGATGTAAAAGGAAAATACCTTAACATAATAAAGGCCGTCTATGACAAACCCTCAGCCAACATTATACTTAATGCTGAAAAACTAAAAACCTTCCCTCTAAGATCAAGAACAAGACAAGGCTGTCCACCATCACCACTGCTATTCATTTTAACATTGGAAGTTCTAGCAAGTGCAATCAGACAAGAGAGAGATATAAAAGGCATCCAAATAGCAAACGAAGAGTCAAACTGTCACTATTTGAGGATGACATGATTCTCTATACAGAAAACCCTAAACACTCCATAAGAACACTACTAGAAACAATAAGCAAATACAGTACAGTTTTTGAATACAAAGTCAATGTTCAAAAATCCATAGCATTCCTATACTCTAAGAAGGAAGCGTCAGAAATAGAAGTAGAAAAAATAATTCCTTTTGCAATTGCAACAAAAAGAATAAAATACCTAGGAATAAATCTAACAAAACATGTGAAGGACCTATATAATCAAAACTACAAGACCCTATTAAAAGAAATCAATGAAGATACAAAGAAATGGAAAGATATTCCATGTTCTTGGATTGGAAGAATCAACATAGTTTAAAAGACCATATTACCTAAAGCATTATACAGATTTAATGCAATCCCCATCAAAATCTCATTGGCATTTTTTAAAGAAATAGAACAAAAAATCATAAGATTTGTATGGAAGCACAAAGACCCCAAATTGCCAAAGCCATCTTGAGAAAAAAGAACAAGGCTGGAGGTATCACTCTGCCCGACTTCAAATTATACTACAATGCAAAATTAATCAAAACGGCATCATACTGGCAGCAAAACAGACACATGGACCAGTGGAACAGAATCGAGAGCTCAGAAGTCAACCCATATTTATATGGGCAAATAATTTTCAACAAAAAAGCCAAAAACATATAGTGGAGAAAGGAAAGCCTCTTAATAAATAGTGCTGGGAAAACTGGAAATCCACCTGCAAAAGAATGAAACTAGACTGTTGTGTATCACCACACACCAAAATTAACTCAAAATGGACTAAAGACCTGAATATAAGACCAGAATCAATAAAATTCATAAAGAAAACATAGGAACTAAACTCATGGACCTTGGACTGAAAGATTTTATGAATTTCACTTCAAAGGCAAGGGAAGTAAAAGTAAAAATAAATGTATGGGACTACATCAAATAAAAAGCTTCTGCTCAGCAAAGAGATCGTCAACAAGATAAAGAGACAACCATCCAAATGGGAAAATATATTTGCAAGCAACACCTTCTATAAGGGCTTAATATCCAAAATATACGAAGAATTCATACGACTCAACACCAACAACAACAACAAAAGATCCAATCAAAAATAGAGAATTCGTTGCCTCTCCTATTCCAGTTTCTCATGGCCACATATGTTTCTTGCTTCGTGGCCTTTTCTCCATCTCTGAAGTCACCAGTGTAGCGTCTTCCAATCTCCCTCTGATTCCAGCTATTATTCCTTCCTGTTCCATTTTCTAGGACCATGGTGATGACATTAGTTTCACCTGCTTAATCAGTGCCAATGTTCTTTTCTTAAAGTCAGCTGATAGGCAAACTTATTCCAAGAGCTGCCTTAACCTCCATTTCTGGAATAAATAGTATATAGAAAGTTTCCAGGGAGAAGGATGTAGACATGTTTTGGAGGCCATTATTCTGCCTACTACTAAGTCTTTTTCTGTAGTATATTATTTAGTGATACTGAAGGGCCTTTATATAAAAGAAACAAACACAGAATTTATCACAGCCTCTGGAATGAGTGCATATAGTCATGTGCTGAGAAGGACATTTTGGTCAACAAGGGACCACATACGTAAGGTTGGTCCCATAAGATTATAATGTTGCTGAAAAATTCTTATCGGCTAAGACTTCATAGCCTTGGTAACATCGAAATGTGAGGCATTACAAAAATAGTCATCGTGTTACAATTTCCTGCAGTGTACAGTACAATAATACATTATAGAGGTATGTAACCTGGAAAATGTAAGGGAACAGAATTTCTCACGCCAAAATATGTCAATTTGCCATAAAGATTATTTTAGGCTGGTTAATTTTAAGAAACGGCAGTCATAGGAGAAGCTCTGAAATCCAAGTACAGGTTACACTTTGTAAGAAACATTTGCATAGTAAGGAAAATTTCCAATTGTAAGGGTGTCTCCCTGTCTGTACCAGGAAAAGGGGGGTGACCTTTTCTCTAGAAACTCATCAGTAAAGAAGACAATGACTTACAGCTGCATAACAACCCTATCTCATTGACTGGGCTTTTCTTGATCACCTTGCATAACTGACTACAGCCATCTCCAGCACCTTCTTCTATCTTTAGTTAAAATGGTAGTTAAGATGATACCTCAGGCCATTCTGGGGAGTTACTCAGTTTTCCTAGGTCTCTTCTATGTATACAGAGGAAATACATATAATTAAACTTTATTGGTTTTCTTCTATTAATCTGACCTTTGTAATAAGGATGTGTCAGCAAAGTATCCAGAAGGGTAGAAATAATTTTTTCTTCCCCTAAAGAGCAAAAGACTATACCACATAGCCTAGGTATGAAGTAGGCTAACCACCTAAGTTTGTGTAAGTGCACTCTATGCTACCTAACCTACCCTATGTATCTCAGAATTTATCCCCTTTGTTTGATGGTGCATGATGGCACACATTTTAACCAAAATTTAATGCAAATGCAATTTTGGGTAAAGATGATGTACAACTTACATGATCAGAGGTCCTCAGCTTTACTACTCACAGTGTCCTCAGACCAGGACCTGCATCATCAGCATCTTCCTGGAGCTTGTGTGAAATACAGAGTTCCTGGGCCCATCAGGACCTGCTGAATTAATATTTGCACTTGAACTACAATCCTGCATGACTCATATGCACATCAAAGTTGGAGAAGTGCTGGTCCAGACTAGGTTTTCTCATCTTCTCTATTTGACATAATTATTTGTGTTTGATGTTGTAGGTTTTTAGCAGCCTCCCTTCAGACATTGCCTAATAACCCAGGGGCAACATCATCTCTGGCTGGAAACCACTGACCCAGAGATTAAAACCTGGAAGCATCCTGACAGATTCCAAACACCTATTCCTTACTCTGATTATAACTGGGCAGATCACTAAAATTTTTCAAGCTTCATTTCTGCAATATGGGATAGAGTTCATAATAGTACTTTTATAAAATTGAAATTTGACAAAGCCTGAAGGTAAAAGCTCAGATTATATGGCATAAAATTATGTAAATATATTTCTTATAATTATCAAACCTTTTATAATGTGGGATTAAAGGACAGCTCTTAACCTCTGATATAAGCATAATATTCTTCATTAATTTGGTAAAGTGTCATGAAGTCACAGAGTATAGTATCCAAAGTTTACATGAAAGCCACAGATTTTCCCTATTGATGAAGAGGGAAAATGGCAATTTTCTGGATCTATCAGAAGTTGTGTCCTACCAGGTGCCAATGTTTTGAAGACCCAGGGATCTAGTCCAGACAGTATCCTCAGTCTAGACTTCTGAAAGAACTTTAACTCAGGATTGGGATAAGGTTCTGGGAGGTTGAGATAAGGTGAGACCTCTTGCAGGTGGGAGAATCATGAAGAAGGAATAATGAAAACAAGATTCACTTGACTTCTAACCTGGTCCTTTGGGAACAAAGAATCAACAGTAGAAATTTTCAATCCATCCAGACCAGTGTCCCACAGGGAAATCAGGGCCCATAAGTGGGAGTAACATTGGAAACAGTGCCTATTGAGCAGATAAATGAAGTAGAAATGATCTCTTTTCTGTACGTGCAAGCTTGGGCTTTACAGGACCTATTTGTTATTTTGGATTCCTAGGTCAGAGTGGGACCAATGCTTTACTCCATCTTGCTGCCTTGTCTGGGAACAGAGCTTCATTCTCCATCATTAATCATCCAGGGTGGCATTCAGACTTCTACATGGAGTCCTCTCTTTCAGAGACCCCATTCAGGTGAGTCTGAGAGCCCAGCAAGTACTTCAGGGAAGGGTCAAAGTGGATGGAACCTGAGAAGTTCTATCTGACTTCTTCTGAGAGCCTATCCAGCCTGGCCCAGAGCCCAGAGTTGGCCATGTTTGTTGGCTAGGTAGACTAATTAATTTATTTAATATGTAAATTGGAGTTTTTTCTACCAAATTTGCTGTTTGGCATTGAATTCCTTTATGTATATAGATATGTATTTGGGGGAGAGTATGAAAATTATAATTTTTTTGTTCAATTCTAACAGTCTGTCATATTGTGTACCCCCTCATTATTTTTACACATAAAGTTAAAGAAGTACAAATTAGTAGTTGATAGTTGGTCACGGGGATGGGGAGCATGGCAAAGGGAATGCCGTTAGTATTAATATGATGGCTAGACAGAGGGCCAGGGGAGGGAGGGAGCAATTGTGGGGATTGTTTTATGAACTATATAGATGTCTAACCAAACTACTATATACTTGAAACTAATTTAAATAAATAAATTTTTTAAAACCCTATATGTCTTTACCCATCTTTTGATGAGCATTCTTTTGCATTCATTAATGATCACATCTAAACTTTCCTAAGGATATCTGAATCTATTTATGTTTACATAGGTAGTAATTATAACAGTAGATTGTTCTTCCTCCACAGATTTTCAAAAGTAGATTTCAATATTTTTCTTTCCAGGTTTGCCAATTCTCTGGAATTAAAGACTCATAACAAATTGATTAAATTATTGTATTTTATATCTTTTCTTTTAGAATTAGTCTTTATACTAATCAAGTTGATGACACAGTTACCAAAATTCAATACTATTTTAACTTGGTCGTATTTTCTCATTTCTCAACATTTGTTCTATATAAATGCACATACTATGAAACCACATATGTAAGCAAAATAAATGAAGTCCTTACTCAATGAATAGCACATTACAAAGGAGAAGGCCCAGTACAGTAAAATGAGTGTAATATGACATCATTTCCTTAGGGGTAAATATATGAAGAGAGGGGACCAATGGACCATATAAAAATGTGGGTAGCCAAAAAATGTGGAATTAGTGCAGGAATAAAAATTACATCAGGGCTGAGGTGGATACCATGATGAGACCAGTGGGGCAGTAAAGGTCCAGTCAGTGTTAGGTCCCTTGAATCTGAGGGAACTGCAGCACCCATGTCAGCTGCCTCTTCTCTTTACATCTGACTCTCTGCAGGCTCTTCATTCTTCTTGCTTTTCCCACATTGGCAGGAAGTGGTCTTTTTAAACTCTTCTTGTATTTATTGCAGTATATTCCAGAGTGTTTTATTTTGTCCCAAAGTAAGACATTCTTTTTATGTTATGATCCAGCATGCCTTCGCACAATCACAGTTACACAAACACACACACACACACACACACACACACAGAGGACTGACGAAGAGAACCATGAAATGATTATATATGTACTCTATGTATGAAACATTCACATATTTTCTCTTATGATTTCTTGATTCTATTCTAGTTAATTCTTACAAACCATAGTCTTCCACCCTACTGGGTCCTGATATAGAATATGGAAAACATTCTTCTGCCGTGTCCTCCACACCTAGGTCAGAGTTGCCTTCTTCTCTTCCTTCTCTCATCATCAACAATTTCTGGGAGAACGTTCTCTCATCCCTCCATGGAATGCTTACTTACTCATCTACTGTTCCCATCTCAGCCAAGTCTGGTGTGAGGATGGTGATATGTATAATATGCTGCATGCCTCACCACACTCACTGTGTAGCAGGCAGAGAAGACATGGAACTAAATAAAAACTCCACCATGGGCATCCTAATATGTAATTAACTTGATGAGAAAGTATCCTTTTCCTGTGATAATGTTCAGAATAAGAAAAGGCTCATGAAGGAGAGGATGCAGGCAATCTGAAGGAGGACATGGAGTTTGGAGGATGGAGAGGGGGTGAAACGTTCCAAAATGTCTCATGGGGTAACACCAAGCAGAGAGAAGCATGTGTGTAAAGGCTTTGAGCCTTGTAGCTGTGGTTCCGGGTGAAGCTGGGAGTCAAGTTCCATGTTTGGGAGATTAATGTGAGCACGAGCACAGCTCTGTGTAGGTGAAGCAGGTGAAAAGGTCGCAATACTTGAGTCTTGTGTTTGAAGCTACAAAATTTGTCTTCTATCTGCATTGAGAAGTCACGGGAATGGAGTTTAATGCGAGAGTCTTATGAATAGTTTTCAATATACAGAAATCTCCATGAATCAATGTGATTATCTACATAGAGGGTTTCCAGCCTGTAAAACATAGGAGGGATGAAAAAATAATATAGCTGTGAAATTGGTGACATAGAAGCAACGGAGATAGTAGATACAGAAAAAACAATCAGCCTCATCTCATCACAGTGGTAATCATTTATTTACCAACAGAAATAAATGATTAACTTAGCTAAGCATATTACATATATTGTTCAAACCTGTCACCATTCTGAATTGATATTACTGTCTGCACTATTTGGGTGAGGATATTAGCGCTTAGAATGTCCAGCTGTCTCTCCTCATTCAAACAACTAAGAGGTGATAGATCTCAGAACCAAAACTGGGTTTCCTGATTCCCAAGGTTTTGTGTTTAATGTTATTAACTAAAGTCTAATTTCAGCTTTAAAAATCTCTGCTTTTTTCTATACATTGTATATTTCCTTTTGTCAATTGTAGGTTTATTCTTTGCAAATCTTCTAGTAAGGTGTTTGATCTGTAAGGGGTCTTGATACCATGAAGATATTGCTTTTTGTTTTGAGTAAATCGTTATTTGATACTTTATTGATTATTCTGGGTATAAGGCACAACTGTGGTTGGCATGTCACCATAATCAAGAACACTTTCTCTTTATCACAATCTCTCAGGGACCACCGGATATTATTAGATCTACCTCTGTCTCTGTGAAACGTCTGTCTGTTTGTCTCTCTTTCATCTTTTTATCTCTCTGTTTATTTAACTGCTTTTTAATGTACAGGGCAGAAAATAGTTATACGAAAATGGAGCCCCATTTTTACATGTCGATTTGGGGGCTTACCAATGAACATTCGATCTATTTCTATAACTTATGGGGGCAAGGTAACCTGATATTATCTTGCCTTGTATTATTTCTTTCCTCATTATTGTGTCTGGGGGTGAGTAGAATCTCATATTAACATGACCGCAGGAGGACATACTGTGTGTCTGTGGATGTTGAATATATGTGGTTTGTGGACCATGAGCACTTCTCCACTTCTTGGGGCAGGAGTACTTAGCTCATATATTCTGAAATGTGTTCTTTAAAATATAGATACAGAATGTCAACCAACAGATGGAAATAAAGAAGGCATCACTTCTCCTCACAGGATCCCTTGCAAAGATAATAAAGTTTAAGGAACAATATATGATTGAGGGATCCCTGTGTCTTGAAGTTTCATCTGTAGCAGACAGGCCAGCTCATTCCTCCACATTCTCTCACTTCATCACTATCATCTCACTCTAGTTCATTCCCCTCACCATTCCTATTCTTTTTGAGCCTTGATTACTTGAGACAAGTGCCAACCTCAGGATCTTCGCACTGGCTCTTTCCCACGCAGCCTACACACTTCCCCAAAATCTTCCTGTCTTTCCTGTATCTTCCTTGAGGTCCCTGTCAAAGAGCATCTTGTTTTCAAGTCTTTCTCAATTACATTAAAAATAACGTGCGCATCTATGTTCTTTTATACCTATTCTCTTTTTACTTCAGAGCACATGAAGCATCTAACATCGTGTGTAATTTTTCACTACCCTATATTCTTTCTCTGTCTTTGGATTGTAGGGACTTCTGTTTTTCAGCACCTTGTTTTCCTTGATGAGAGAAAGGTCAGAACTCAGCACGTATTTCTCAATGAGTGTGGTATGACATCATTTCCTCAGAGATAAATGTATGAAGAAAGGGGACCAATAGTTGTAGCATAAGCAGGATTTTATATAATATGTCTAAGGAGCACTTTGCATGTTGAAAACAGAATAGAACTAGGACTAGTGTACCCATCAAATGAGTCATAAAAGAGATCAAAACTCAAAGCCAAGAATAACAAAGAAAAGTAGTACAAGAAAAGTGAGAGAGGGCCAGCCTCATCCACTAAGTGCCATATAAAAATAAGGTGGTCAAATAAACATGAAATAGGTGCAGGAATCACAGAAATTACATATGAAAGAATTTCTCACCTGTATAAAAATGACTTATTTGGCAAACTGCTGATAGTGGGACAGGAATTCCTATTTAGAGGGAAGATTATTTAAAGGGGATCAGATGTCTACAAACCCACATATGTATCATATATACATTTTGCTGCAAAATACAAATGGTAACATTTCAAGATGCTAGTAATGCCCAAGTTTGTTAATTAATCACGTAAATTTTTATTTCCCAGTCATTACCACCAACACATGGAACCAGAAAATTATTCACAGATTACAGAATTTCTTCTCATGGGACTTTCTGAGGAACCAGAACTGCAACATCTCATATTTGGGCTTTTCCTCTTCATGTACCTGATCACCATGGTTGGAAACCTGCTCATCATCCTGGCCGTCAGCTCAGACTCCCACCTCCACACACCCATGTACTTCTTTCTCTCCAACATGTCCTTTGCGGATATCTGTTTCACCTCTACCACCATCCCAAAGATGCTGGTGAACATCCAGACACAGAGCCAAGTCATAACCTATAAAGGCTGCATCACACAGCTGTATTTTTTCCTACTCTTTGCAGGATTGGATGACTCTCTTCTGACCGTGATGGCCTATGACCGCTTTGTGGCCATCTGTCACCCCCTGCACTACACTGTCATCATGAACCCCCGGCTCTGTGGACTGCTCCTTCTGGTGTCCTGGATCACGAGTGCCCTCAATTCCTTGTTACAAAGCTTAACAGTATTGCGACTGTCTTTCTGTACAGTCTTGAAAATTCCCCACTTTTTCTGTGAACTCAATCAGATGGTCCAACTTGCCTGTTCTGACACCTTTCTTAATAACATAATAATATATTTTTCAGCTGGACTGTTGGCTGGTATTCCCCTTACTGGCATCCTTTACTCTTACTCTAAGATAGTTTCTTGCATTCGTGGAATGTCATCAGCTCATGGGAAATATAAAGCATTTTCTACCTGTGTGTCTCACCTCTGTGTTGTCTCCTTATTTTACTGTACAGGCCTAGGAGTGTACCTCAGCTCTGCTTCTCCCCACAGCACACACTCAAGTGCAATAGCCTCAGTGATGTACACTGTGGTCACACCCATGCTGAACCCCTTTATCTACAGTCTCAGGAATAAAGACATAAAGGGGGCTTTGAAAAGATTCTGTGGGATGACAGCTTATAACAAACAACTGTTTTAGAGCTGAGGAACTCCCCATGATTGGCGGGCTAAAAGCTTTGAAGCCAGAAAATATGGCAATCGAATGTTCCTCTTCTATTTATTTGCTGGAATATCTATTTACTTAATTCTCCTACTGTGTACGATGTAAGTAATTCAGTTTATCATGCTTTCTCCTCTAATATATGGACATTTTCCTCCCTTGTACATTTTCCCAGTCTTAAAAAGTTTTACCTAAATTTGAACCAAAAATATTTGGAAAATTCCAATTACTTTGTGAATTCGTATGGGATTCTTAAGAAAAATTTCTTCTCAAATGATCATATCTCAAGAATTTTATTTTGTGTTACTGAAAGAATATTCATGTGTTGTATTACTCACATATAACAAACTATGCTGTTGACTAAGTTTGTTAACATGATGTTTAAAAAAGAAAAACCTTGAAATACAGTTTAACTTTGGACTTGTCATTCTATTTTATTTCATTCTCTTAACTCCTCTTACTGATAATGTGGACTTTAACATTCTGCTTGTTTTTTTCAACTGGACTCCCACATTTTTACGGTTTGAGTTCAGCATCTACAATCCCTACCATAGTCCCTGAAAAAGTATGATTATCAAATATGTATCTCCAGGTAGAATTGTGAGGAAAATGGAAATTTGATAAAGAGATATACCTAATACACTCTTTAGAAAGAATTCACCTTAAATACAAAGAAGCATTACTCCTAGTATTGCATTAATTACTATGCAAATATTTCTTTTTCATGCTGTAATCTACTCCTGAAGTATAGAAGATGGATTCCATGTGAGGGCCTGTTTTCACTGAGGTGAAGAATGGTTGGTGTATTTATGTTTTATAGCTAAATTACCTTCCTGTTTGTCCTCCAAAACTTCTGTCCTGCCTACAAATATGATTCCTATAAACAAAATATCTCCACTTTTCTTAATTTTGTCATACCTACTAAATGTTAGGTGTTTTTTCTTGAGTTTTACATATTCATCTTATTGTTGTTTCAAAGAGAGAGATCTAGAAACGTCTCTCACTCCAGTATGTTTCCTTTCCCAAGCCCTCCCCCTTTATACTATTAGCTTCACTTGGATAAGGTCTTTTGTGTTAAAATCTCACCTGAAGTAGAAGGAAAAATTCAAAAATCAATTTACTCCATTAGGTGGTCTAATGAATCCTACACTGCATAAAAGTAAATGTCATCCGAATTTAAAGCCTTTATGCATTAAATTAGGAAATATAATTCATTACAAAAAGTAAGGTCCACCATTCTACTTTAAATATTTGTGTCTAAATGTATACATTCTTTCAGCTTCATATTAACATAATCAAGCATTCTATTCTCTCCAAATATTTTCAAGTTTCTTTTCGACCTTAAAGGTGACATTATAAATGAGTCTTTGTTGTGCATATGTATGTGTGTTTATTTTTGAGAAAGTCAGGCAAAAATGTACATATATGTATACTTAAATATACTCCATATGTGAAATTATTCTTAGACTCACCAAATGCTTCTAAAACTTTACTTATTTCTAACACCATTCACCTGAATTAGATTTCTCGTTTCACATCACCATCAGGAATAAACAAACTGAGGATCAGAATCATTGCTTTTTTTTACAATTATAAAAAAAGCAATTTAACTATTGCACGCCTTTTTGAATTTAAATATGTGTGTGTGTCTATGTATGTACGTATATACTTATGCAGTATATATGTATGTATATTCTTGATTTTTGAATGACTCCTTTAATTCAGAAATTTATGTATTTTAAAGAAGACACAAATGAATGGAAAATTATTGTGTACCCCCTCATTGGAAGATTTAATACTGTTAAAATGCCATACTACTACTGTTAAAGAGAAAACTGCAGGCTTCATAAGTGTCCCTGTTGCTAAAAGCTCATAATGTCAAACTGAGATTTAATCCAATTCTAATGGCAATTTCAACCTATCAGAAATGTCATATTAATCAACCAGTCTGGAATTTTTTGTTAAAGCACCAGTAAGGTAATCTGTCACATGGGCTCTCTCCATCCTCTCATAGAAAGAAGAGGGAATCTGCAGGATCAAAACTCTTGCTGTTCCCAGCCCTCCAAAAATAATGCCCTGCTATAAAAATAATTCTTTCTTTTCTTTTGTTAATAGCTCCCTTGTCCCTCCCTTCTTTCTAAGAAAACATTCCAATATGTACAACCACTGAGAGTTAGTTTCCTTCTAATTGCTAGATGGGATACTGCCTCATGTAAAAATTTCTTAATAAAGATAAATAGATCTCTAAATTTACTCTGTCGATTTTTGTTTCTTTGCACTATCCAAAGTAATCTATAGATTTAATGTAACCCCTATCAAAATTCCAATATCGTTTTTCACAGAAATAGAAAAAACAATTCTAAAAATTATATGGAACCATGAAACACCCTTAATATCCAAAACAATCCTAATAAAGCAGAACAAAGCTGGAGGCATCATGCTCCCTGATTTTGAACTATGTTACAAAGCTATCGTAATCGAAGCAGTATGGTGTGGATGAAAAAGAAGCTACATACCCTACTTGACAAGCTCCAGAAAGGCCTACATGGTGGACCTTACAACTCAAAGACCAAGGTAACCATAAAGAGGTGTTCCGAACATAAAATTCCTCAATAAAACCAGTCGTGGCAGGTTGTCACAACTATAGTTTCCTTGACAAAGGAAACTAGGTCTATAGTTTCCTTGACAAAGGTCAATCTTTAGCTTTAAAATAGTTTATTGCCTTTGTGAATCTAAGATAAAACACCTTGAAAATATCAGAGTCACCTTGTTTTACAGACCGCTTGAAGGCACAACTGCCGGCCCCACATCACGAGACCACACTGTTATCCTGTTGCCCACATACCATCTCTATGAGTTGTACATGTGAACTACTCTGTACCACCATTGTAAAAAGTACATGCCTCTCTGCTATACTTTTTATCCAATCTCAGAGACTTCCTTGCTTTGCTTTCTCCCATCTCTCTAATCTTCTAGCAACGAAGGTCCTGAAGCCCCGCTTACATCTCTTCCTTTCTTTCTAAGTACAAAGTAAGCTGCAAAACTGCCAAAAATTTGTTGAGATTTTATTTCCCATCAATTTTCTCCAGTTTGGGTGGCAGATGACACCCAAACTTTTAAGAGACCTTTTCTTAAGCTGGACATACTTACGGAAATAAAAACAGACACATAGATCAATGGAACAGAATAGAGAGCCTAAAACAACCAGACACATTAATGGTCATTAATTTATGAGAAAAGAACCCAGAATATCCAAAGGGGAAAAGAAAGTCTTTCTAATAAAAGGTACTAGGAATACTGGACATACACATGGAAAAGAATGAAACTGGGTCATTATTGTTAAGCTTCAGAAGAAGTTACCTCAAGATTTGTATGTGGATTATTCTTGAGGCCCCTTAGGCCCAAGAGAAATTTTTCACTCCCCCTTAAAGAATTTAAATGTGGGGGCTTGCCTGCAATAAGAGTGATCATTAGAAATAACCTATTATGATCTATGTATAGGATAAGGCAAATGTCTATTTCGGCATCTAATTAAATATCTTCTAACTGAACATCTGCTCTTACTGTCTTGCCCACAAACTTCTCTCCTCTGACACCCCAGATGCCTTACCTCATCCTTAGTTCAGAATGTCATATATGCCTCATTTTCTGTTTGTCTCTGAAAAGCTCCTTATTTTTCCATACAGACTCCACTGGGAGATATATATTTCATAATTATTTTTTTCCAATGACCACTCTAGGTATTCTAGACACCAAACTGAATGAGACCACAAAACCAGGAGACCACATATAAGTTATGTGTAATGCCTGACATTAAACTTTTGATTTTTGAGTCATTCATTTTAAATCTATTTATATCAAAAATGAAACAAAACTAAACAAACACCAAAAAAATAAAAGCCACATTGCTAGCTGTATTGCAAGGCTAGTAGATAAGCATAAAGTTCCCCCTACTTAGTCCATTCCCTCCCTCTCCCTCTCTCTCTTCTCGGATGCCCTCTCTCAGGTTTTCCTGTATGAGTAACAAACCTGGTGTTTTCATAGTTCTCTGATGCTTGTTGCAAATATAATAAGGACCACAAGATCTGATCTAGCCACAACATTGGCTTTGGTCTAAGTAACAAGCAATAGGGGCCCAGGCCAGAGCCCCAGGCCTTTCTCACCTATAACATCACTAGCAACAGGCTGAGACCTGAAAGGAATTATGATGAATTCTACATTATCAGGAAGAGCAGTTAAGTTACTGCTTAAATAGAATGAGGGACATCAAAGTGGAAATGGGGGTTTCAGATTTTCTTGGAATGAAATTATGCAAATTGGCTCAGTAGCAAGTGAAGTCATTTTACACGAGTAATACAACTTATGACTATTCTATCTGTAAAACAATAAAACATAACTTACAATGATATATGTCATAATGGAAGACGTATTCTTTAGAAATCCACGTAACTCATTAAAGAAACAGAAATTTACAAATTTTTGATCAAGGTTGGAAAAGATTTTGTGACAGTATGGGGAAAAAGTAGAAAAACTGGCTACGTAACAGAGAGAAGAGAAAACTTAATAAATTGGTTACTTAAATTGTATAGAGAAGTTGAACTCAAGCAAATGGAAATTTCCGAACATAAATAAAAGGACCAAGTTCTACAATCAGAATCTTATTAAAGTATCACAGATAAAAGGACGCTTTTTCAGCCCTAGGGTAATTGTTCATTTTATAGCTGCCATCTTAAAAATCATTTCAGAGCCCCCTTTATGTCTTTGTTCCTTAGACTGTAGATGAAAGAGTTCAGCATGTGTGTGATTCTGGGAAACATGGTGGAGTGAGAGACATCCTCAGATCTCTCCTCTTGAAACAACAGTAAGCTGAACATCTAAAACTCAACAAAAACACCCAGACTACACTCCAGCATGTATGAGCCTGGTATCTGTGCATAAGAGCTACCACAGGTCAGAACCCCAGTTGTCAGGCAGTGGATTGGGATAAATAATGAAACTGCCTTTTGCAGCCTCCAGATTTCCTTGCAGAAGGTGGGGGAGGGGTGAAGGTGTGGTGACTTCCCTGATCAGCCTGCCTGGAAGTGCCAGAACTTCTAACAGCCGGAAGCAGGGCCCAGTCATCAGGATAGAAAGCAGAGAAGCTGGACAGGACAGCAGAGGAACAACAGTTGATTTTTACCGGCCCTGGATCCAAAACCGAGCTGAGCTGCAGCCCTTATCCCCAACCCAGAGAGCCCCATCTCCCATCCCCTCTGAAACTGATCAACAAGGAGCCACAGGGGAATCTGAGCAAAAGGTGCAGAGACTGAAGCTACCTCTTGCAGCCTCTGGAGCTCTCTGCAGGAGGAGGGGGAGGGGAGAAGGTACCACGACATCCTTATTCAGCCTGCCTGGAAGTGCCGGAATTTCTAGCAGCCGGAAGCAGGGCCCAGTCATCAGGGCAGAAAACAGAGAAGCGGGAGGGGACTGCAAAGAAACAACAGTTGATTTTTACTGGTCATGATTGCAAAACTGAGCCTGAGCTGCAACCTCCAACTCCCAAACCAGAGGGCCCCTCCCACATACCCTCTAAGACCTAACACGGCAGAGCCCCAGGGGAATCTGAGTAAATTCTACTGAAATTGTTTCTAACACTGACACGGTAACAAGTGTGATTAAATATCTACGAGAAAATGAAAAAGACACTTAGGCTTTATATAAAGCAGGGATCCAAGAGGCTTAGACGCCACGTACTGGAAGCCAAAAGAAAAGTGCTGTCTCTGCAACAGGCTAAAGAGAGACCTTTATATAATGAATCTTCTTTCTGGAAAAACAGCAGAATACAATTCCATTAATGCCCAGGCAGAGAAATAGTCTATTAAACACCATGAACAACCAAGGTGGCAAGGCATCTCAGAAAGAAAGAGAAAAATCTCCAGCAAATGAGCTTACAGACAGAAATATGTGACTTAAATAATACAGAATTTCAGGTACTACTGAAAAAACTCAATGAGATCCAAAACAACTCAAATCAACAATTTTAGGAAGTGAAAAAACAACTAGATAAGCAGAGCAAGGAGACTGAAACCCTCAAAAGGAACCAAAGAGGACTTCTGAAGATGAAGAACACACTGCAAGAGTTGAAAAATGAAATAGCAAGCTTGGGAAATAGAGTCGACCAAATGGAGGGAAGAATCAGTGATATCGAAGACAAATCTAGAAATAAATCAGAAGGAAGAAGAGAGAAACCGAAGAATGAAAAATAATGATAGAGAAATTCAAGAACTAGCTGATTCCATCAGGAGAGGAAACATAAGAATAATGGGCATTACTGAAGGGGAGGAAAAGGAGTAGGGACAAGAAAGCAATTTCAACAAATAGTAGATGAGAATTCCCCGAATCTAAGGAATGAGCTGGAACTTGGAATTCAAGAAGTCAACAGAACACCCAATTATCTCAAAAAAAAAAAATTCGCCAAGACACATTGTATTAAAATTATCCAAAATCAGTGACATAGACAGGATTCTTGGGGCAACCAGAGAAAAGACGACGGTAATCTATAAAGGAAAACCCATTACATTATCATTGGACTTCTCAGCGCAAAACTGACAAGCCAGAAAGGAATGCAATCAAATATTTAAAATATTAAGTGAAAGGAACTACCAACCTAGAATGATGTACCCAGCTAAGCTCTCCTTTTCGATATGAAGGAGAAATTAAGACCTTTCCAGACAGACAAAAATTCAGAGAAATCTCCACTACGAGGCCTGCATTACAGGAAATACTGAAAGTTGTCAGCTCACTTAAAACAAAATAACAAAACAAAAAGAAATACATAATTAGGAGTAAAGTGAGAATCAAGCAAACAGAAGAAGAGGAGTGCAACTCTTACTAAGAACAGAACATTATAAGCTAAAATAATAAGAGAATTACTGTAGCAAATTAGTAATGAACGTTCAGCATGCATAGGGACAAATTGAGATAACAATGACTGAAAAGGGGAGGATTCAAAGATCCAAATTCACGAAGAGGAAATGAAATAAGGCACATGCAGAAGAAAATGGATGACTGTATATATATAACTATCCTTTTCATATTTGTAATGGTAACCACATATCAAAGATTCAGAACTGAAGTATATAACAAAAACCTAGAAGAACCATAGGCAAAACCCACAAAAGCCAACCAAAATAAAGAAAACAGAAACACAAAGACAAGGAAGCAATGGAAACACCAAGCTACCAAAAGCAAAAGATATAATAGCTATAAGAAGACCTAATATTTAAATAATCACCCTAAATGTAAAGGGACTGAACTCACCAATAAGAAGGTGCAGAGTTGCAGAATGGATCAAAAACAAAACCCAATCATATGCTTCCTCCAGGAGACACATCTCAGCTCTAAAGACAAATATAGACCCAAAATGAAATGGCGGAAAATGATATTTCAAGCAAAATGCATTCAGAGAAAAACCAGGAGTAGTGGTACTAATATTGGATAAAATAGACTTGAAAATGAAAAAGATAAAGAAAGATACTGAGGGACACTTCATAATGATAAAAGAATTATTCAGCGAGAAGATAAAACACTTATTAATATCTATGCTCCCCAAAATATATAAAGCAATCACTAACAAAACTAAAGGGAGAAACAGATCAGAACACTATCATAGTAGGGGACCTAAATACCCCACTGTCGGATATGGACAGATCATCCAAACAGAAAATCGATAAGGAAATAATATCCTTATATTATACATTAGACCAACTGGGCATAATTGACATTTACAGAGCCTTCCATCACAAAACCACTGCTTATACATTGTTCTGCAGTGCACATGGTACATTCTCATGAATCGACCACATATTGAGACACAGAGATAGCCTCAACAAATATAAGAGGATTGAAATCATACAAACCATATTCTCTGATCATAATGTTTTGAAACTAGAGATCAACTGCAAAAAGAAATCAGGAAGAACCACAAATACATGGAGATTAAACAGCATGCTACTGAAGAATAACTGGGTCAGGGAAGAAATAAAAAAGAGAGATCAAGAAATACATAGATATGAATGATAACAGTAGTACAACATATCAAAACTTTTGAGACACGGCAAAAGCAGTCATAAGAAGAAAGTTCATATCATTACAAGCCTATCTCCAAAAACAAGAACGAGCCCAAATGACCAACCTAACGCTTCATCTTAAAAAACTAGAAAAGGAAGAACAAATGAAGCCTAAAGTCAGCAGAAGCAAAGAAATAACAAACTGGAGCAGGGATAAATGAAATTGAAAACAAACAAACAAAAAATAGAAAAAATAAATACAAGAAGAAGCTGATTATTTGAAGATTAATAAAATTGACAAACTCCTGGCTAGACTCACTAAAGAAAAAGGGAAAGGACATAAATAAACAAAATCAGGATGAAAGAATGCAAATTACGACAGACATCACAGAAATGCAAAGGATCATGCAAGAATACTATGAAAAACATATAATAACAAATTTAATAAACTAGAAGAAATGGACCAGTACTTAGAAAAATACAATCTTCCTAGACTGAATCAAGAAGATCTGGAAAATCTTAATGGACTGATCAGCAGTATGGAAATTGAAACAATCATCAAAAACCTATCAAAAAGTAAAAGTCCAGGAACAGATGGCTTCATCAGTGAATTCTACCAAACATTCAAAGAAGATTTAATACCTATTCTCCTCAAACTCTTCCAAAAGGTGGAAGAGGAGGCAATACTTCCTAACTCATTTTATGAGGCCAATATTATTGTGATATCAAAGCCTGGTAAAGGTAACACAAAAAAAGAAAACTACAGACCAATATCTCTCATGAACATGCAAAAATCCTAAATAAGATACTAGCTAAACGAATACAGCAAAAGATTAAAAAGATTATACGCCACAATCAAGTAGGCTTCATCCTAGGGGCACAAGGATGGTTCAATATATGCAAATTGAATAATGCGATTAACCACATAAATTAACAAATTAGAATCATATGATATATCAATAGATGCAGAAAAAGCCTTCGACAAGATACAGCATCCATTTATGATCAAAACACTCAACAAAATCAGTATAGAAGGAAAGTACTTTAACATAATAAAGGCCATCTATGACAAACCCTCAGCCAACATTATACTTAATGGTGGAAAACTAAAAATCCTCCCTTTAAAATCAGGAACAAGGCAAGGCTGTCCACTATCACCACTGCTGCTATTCAATAAAACATTGGAAGTCTTAGCAAGTGCAATCGGACAAGAGAAAGATATAAAAGGCATTCAAATAGGAGACAAAGAAGACAAACTGTCACTATTTGCGGATGACATGAGAATCTCTATACAGAATCATTTTCTATATAGAGAATCTATACAGAAAATCCTAAAGACCCAAAAAGAACACTATGAGAAACAATAAGCAAATACAGTAAAGTTTTTGGATACAAAGTCAGTGTTCAAAAATCCATAGTGTTCATACACTCTAATAAGGAGCGTCAAAAATAGAAGTGGAAAAATAATTTCTTTTGCAATTCCAAGAAAAAGAATTAAATACCTGGGAATAAATCTAACAAACCATGTGAAGGACCCATATAATAAAAACTACAAGACTCTATTAAAGAATTCGAAGAAGATACAAAGATATGGAAAGATATTCTTTGTTCTTGGATTGGGAGAAAAAATATAGTTAAAATGACCATATTATCTAAAGCATTATATTTAATGCAATCCCCATCAAAATTCCATCGGCATTTTTTAAAGAAATAGAACAAAAAATCATCAGATTTGTATGGAAGCACAAAAGATCCCGATTGCCAAAGCCATCCTGAGAAAAAGGAACGAGGCTGGAGGCATCACTCTGCCTGACTTCAAATTCTACTACAAAGCGACAGTAATCAAAATGGCATCGTATTGGCAGCGAAACAGACACACGGACCAGTGGAACAGAATTCAGATTCCAGAAGTAAACCCATGTTCATGTGGGCAAATAATATTCAACAAAAAGCCAAAAACATACAGTGGAGAAAGGAAAGCCTTTAATAAATAGTGCTGGAAAATTGGAAAGCCACCTGCAGAAGAATGTAACTAGATTGTTGTCTATCACCACACATCAAAATTAACTCAAAATGAATATAGGACCTGAATATAAGACCGGAATCAATAAAATGCATAGAAGAAAACATAAGAACTAAACTCAAGGACCTTGGACTTAAAGAGGACTTTATGAATGTGACCTCAAAGGCAAGGGAAGTAAAAGCAGAAATAAATGAATGGGACTTCATCAAGTAAAAAGCTTATGCTCAGCAAAAGAAATCATCGACAAGGTAAAAGACAACCATCTGAATGGGAAAATATATTTATAAGCAACATTTCTGATAAGGGCCTAATGTCCAATATATACAAACGACTCATTAACAGACATTGGATATTAGGCCCTTATCAGAAACTCAATAACAACAAAAAGACTCAATAACAACAAAAAGAAACAAAGGATCCAATCAAAAAATGAACAAGCACTTCTCTCTAGAGGACATACAAATGGCCAACAAATATATGAAAAAATGCTCAACATCGCTAGCTATAAGGGAAATGCAAATCAAAACCACAATGAGATACCATCTCACACCTGTTAGAATAGCTATAATCAACAGGACAAGTAATAACAAATATTGGAGAGGTTGCAGACAAAAAGGAACTCTCCTACACCACTGGTGGAATAGCAAATTGGTACAGCCGCCGTGGAAAACAGTATGGAGATTCCTCAAAATCTAAGAATTGACCTACTATATGATCCAGCAATCCATCTACTGGGTATTTACCCCAAAAACTGAAAACCCATATCTGAAGAGATATTTGCACACCGAGGTTCATAGCAGCACTATTCACAATGGCCAGGACACGGAAGCAACTAATGTGTCCTACAATAGATGATTGGCTAAAGAAGCTGTGGTAGAAATATACAATGGAATATTACTCAGCCATAAAAAGAGATGAAATATTGCCATTTGTGTCAACCTGAATGGACCTCAAGATAATCATACTAAGCGAAATAAGCCAGACTGAAAAAGTTGAAAATCACATGATATCACTTATACATGGGATGTAAACCTGAAAGCAAGAAATGAACGGGACAAACAAACAGAGACTCATGGCCATGGACTACAGACTAGTGGTTACCAGAGGGTAGAGTGTGGCGGAGGAGGGGGAAGATAGACAGGGTAAAGAGGGTCAAAAATAGGAGGGTAGGGGGACAGTGAAGTGGGTAAATGGGATCAAATATATGGTAGCTGAAGGAAACTGGACTTTGGGTGGTAAACACAGAAGAGAATATATAGATGTCAAATGATAATGTACACCTGAAAATTACATAATTGTTAAGCAATGTTATTCCAATAAATTTATTTAAAAAAATAAAAACAAAAAAATAAAGAAAGAAAAATAAAATACATCAATTGCTGAATTAAAAGAGCTATACAAAAATCAGGAATACATACTGCATGTGTAAATACATGGATACATAGAAACACACATACATAAAATTCAAAAATGTGTGCAACAGTTTAATTGCTTTGTTTTAAAATTGTAAAGAAATGTAATCTGATCCTCTAATTTCTTATTTCCGATAGTGATGTGAAGTGAGAAATGTAATTCAGGTAAATGTTGTTAGAAATAAATATGATTAGAAATATTTGGTGAGACAGAATAATTTCACATATGGAGTATATTTAAGTATACACATATGCGCATTTTTACCTGACTTTCTTTCAAGTAACCACACATACATATGCACAACACAGATTCATTAATAATGTCACCTTTAAGGTCAAAAAGAAATTTGAAAGAAATTTGGAGAGAATAAAAATTAAATGAATGCATAATTAAGTTAACACAAAACTGAATGAATGTAGACATTTAGACACAAATATTTAAAGTAGAACGGTGGACCTTACTTTTAGCAATAAATTATATTTCCTAATCTAATGCACGAAGGCCTCAAATTCAGAACGACGTTTACTTTTATGCAGTGTAAGATTTATTTGATCATCTAATGGAGTAAATTGACTTTTGCAGTTTTCCTTCTACTTGAGTTAGGATTTCAACACAAAAGACCTTTTCCAAGGGAAGCTAATAGAATAAATTGAAAGGCTAAAATTTTCCACAGAAAAGATTGATTGGATAAGTGCATTACATTCCTGTTGTAAGAAATAAAAACAGTGGGATATGAAAGAAACAAATTCATATTCTTATTGTTTTGAAGGTCAGAATCCTGAAAGGAGTCTCACTGGACTAAAATCAAGATGTCTGCAGGGCTGGTTCTACCTGGAGGCTCCAGGAGAGAATCCGTTGCCTCTCCTATTCCAGTTTCTCGAAGCCACAAGCATTTCTTGGCTCCTGGCCCTTTCTACATCTCCAGAGTCAACAGTGCATCATCTTCCAATCTCCCTCTGATTCCAGCTATTATTCCTTCCTGTTCCATTTTCTAGGACCATGGTGATGACATTAATTTCACCTGCTTAATCAGTGCCAATGTTCTTTTCTTAAAGTCAGCTGATAGGCAAACTTATTCCAAGAGCTGCCTTAACCTCCATTTCTGGAATAAATAGTATATAGAAAGTTTCCAGGGAGAAGGATGTAGACATGTTTTGGAGGCCATTATTCTGCCTACTACTAAGTCTTTTTCTGTAGTATATTATTTAGTGATACTGAAGGGCCTTTATATAAAAGAAACAAACACAGAATATATCAAAGCCTCTGGAATGAGTGCATATAGTCATGTGCTGAGAAGGACATTTTGGTCAACAAGGGACCACACATGTAAGGTTGGTCCCATAGGATTATAATGTTGCTGAAAAATTCCTACCGCCTAAGACTTCATAGCCTTGGTAACATCAAAATGTGAGGCATTACACAAATAGTCATCGTGATACAATTTCCTGCAGTGTACAGTACAATAACACATTATAGAGGTGTGTAACCTGGAAAATGTAAAGGAACAGAATTTCTCACCCCCAAATATGTTAATTTGCTGTAAAGATTATTTTAAGCTGGTTAATTTTAAGAAACAGCAGTCATGGGAGAAGCTCTGAAATCCAAGTACGAGTTACACTTCGTAAGGAACATTTGCATAGTAAGGAAAATTTCCAATGGTAAGTGTGTCTCCCTGGCTGTACCAGGAAAAGGGGGGTGACCTTTTCTCTAGAAACTCATCAGTGAAGAAGACAATGACTTACAGCTGCATAACAACCCTATCTCATTGACTGGGCTTTTCTTGATAACCTTATATAACTGACCACACCCAACTCCAGCACCTTCTTCTATTTTCAGTTAAGATGGTAGTTAAGATGATACCTCAGGCCATTCTGGGGAGTTACTCAGTTTTCCTAGGTCTCTCCCATGTATACAGAGGAAATACATGTAATTAAACTTTATTGGTTTTCTTTTATTAATCTGTCCTTTGTAACAAGGATGTGTCAAAATGTACCCAGAAGGGTAGAAATAATTTTTTCTTCCCCTATAGAGCAAAAGACTATACCACAGAGCCTAGGTATGTAGTAAACTAACCATGTAAGTTTGTGGAAGTGCACTCTATGCTACCTAACCTACCCTGTGTTTCTCAGAATTTATCTCCTTTGTTTGATGGTGCATGATGGCACACATTTCATCCAAAATTTAATGCAAACAATATTTTGAGATAAGATGATGTACAACTATTTGCCCCTTACACGATTACAGGACCTCAGCTTTGCTACTCACAGTGTCCTCAGACTAGGACCTGCAGCATCAGCATCTTCCTGGAACTTGTGAGAAATGCAGAGTCCCAGGACCTGCTGAATTAGTATTTGCACTTGAACTACAATCCTACATGAGTCATATGCACATTAAAGTTGGAGAAGTGCTGGTACAGACTAGCTCTTCTCACCTTCTCTGTTTGACATAATTATTTGTGTTTGATGTTGTAGGTTTTTAGCAGCCTCCCTTCAGACATTGCCTAATAGCCCAGGGGCAACGTCATCTCTGGCTGGGAATCACTGGCCCAGAGATTAAAACCTGGAAGCGACCTGGCAGATTCCAATCAGCACCAATTCTTTACTTTGATTGTAACTTCGGGCAATCACTAAACTTTTTGAAGCCCCATTTCTGCAATGTGGGAGAGTTCATAATAGTACAACCTATAGGATGGAATTTATAAAATTGAAATATGACAAAGCCTGAAGGTAAAAGCTCAGATTATATGGCATAAAATTATGTAAATATATTTCTTATAATTATCAAACCTTTTATAATGTGGGACTAAAGGACAGCTCTTAACCTCTGATATAAGTGTAATATTCTTCATTAATTTGTAAAGAGTCATGAAGCCACGGAGTGTAGTATCCAAAGTGTACATGAAAATCACAGAGTTTCCCTACTGACAAAGAGGGAAATAGTAATTTTCTGGACCTATCAGGGGTTGTGTCCTACCAGATGCCAATGCTTTGAAGACCCAGGGTTCTAGTGCAGACAGTAACCTCAGTCTAGACTTCTGAGAGAACTTTAACTCAGGGTTGGGATAAGGTTCTGGGAAGTTGAGATAAGGTGAGACCTCTTGCAGGTAGGATAATCATGGAGAAGGAACAATGAAAACAGGATTCACTTGACTTCTAACCTGGTCCTTTGGGAACAAAGAATCAACAGGAAAAATTTCCAGTCCATCCAGACCAGTGTCTCACAGGGAAATCGGGGCTCAGAAGTGGGAGTAATGTTGGAAACAGTGCCTAATGAGCAGATAAATGAAGCAGAAACAATCTCCTCTCCATATGCACAAGCTTGGGCTTTACAGGACCTATTTGTTATTTTGGATTCCTAAGTCAGAGTGGGAC
The DNA here is from genome assembly GCF_902729225.1 of Pteropus medius. Taxonomy (NCBI): domain Eukaryota; kingdom Metazoa; phylum Chordata; class Mammalia; order Chiroptera; family Pteropodidae; genus Pteropus; species Pteropus medius. The sequence continues at coordinate 189,751 of NW_024343935.1, read as the reverse complement.
CAATGCTTTACTCCATCCTGCTGCCTTGTCTGGGGACAGAGCTTCAGTCTCCATCATCGATCATCCAGGGAGGCATTCAGACTTCCACATGGAGTCCTCCCTTTCAGAGACCCCATTCAGGTGAGTTGAGAGCCCAGCAGGTACTTCAGGGAAGGGTCAGAGTGGATAGAACCTGAGAACTTTTACTTGAGGTCTTCTGGCCCAGAGCCCAGAGATGGTCATGTTTGCTGGCTAGGTAGACTAATCTATTTAATATGTAAATTGGAGTTTCTTCTACCAGCTTTGCTGTTTGGCATTGAATTCCTTTATAGATATAGATATGTATTTGGGGGAGAGTATAAAAATTATAATTTTTTTGCTCAATTCTTACAGTCTGTCACATTGTGTCCCCCCTCGTTATTTTTACACATAAAGTTAAAGAAGTACAAATAAGTAATTAATACATGGTCATGGGGATTGGGAGCACAACAGAGGGTATTAACATTAATGTGATGGCTAGATAAAGGGTTAGGGGAGGGAGGGAGCAATTGGGGGAATTGTTTTATGAACTCTATAGATGTCTAACCAATGTACTCTATACTTGAAACTAATTTAAACAAATAAAATTTTAAAAAACCTTATATGTCCTCATCTATCTTTTGATGAGTATTCCTTTACATTCATTAATGATCACATCTATCCTTTCCTAAGCACATCTGAATCTATTTATGTTTATATAGGTAGAAATTATAACAGTAGATACTTCCTCCTCCACAGCTTTTCAAAAGTATATTTTTATATTTTTCTTTCCAAGTCTTTGCCAGTTCTCTGGAATTAGAGACCCATAACAATGTGATTAAGTTATTGTATTTTATATCTTTTTTTTTTTTTTAGAATTAGTCTTACATAGTAATCAAGTTGACAATACAGTTACTAAAATCTACTATATTAATTTGGTCGTATTTTCCCATTCCTCAACAATTTGTTCTATATAAATGCACATCTTATGAAACCACATAGGTAAGCAAAATAAGTGCGGTCCTTACTCATTATATAGCACATTACAAAGGAGAAGGCCAGTACAGTGAAATGAGTGCAATATGACATCATCTCCTTAGGGATAAATGTATGAAGAAAGGGCACCAATAGTTGTAGCATAGGAAGGGTTTTATAGAATATGTCTGGGGAGGCCTTCTTATGTTGGATAAGGAAGAGAACCAGGACTAGTGTATCCATCAGATTTGTTACAAAGAGGTCAAAACTCAAAGCCCAAAAATAACAAAAGAAAGAATTCCACAAAGAAAAGTAAGAAAAGGGCCAGGCTCATCCAGTACTGGATCATATAAAACCATGGGTGGTCAAAAAAATGTGGATTAAGTGCAGGAATAACAATTAGGTCAGGGCTGAGGTAGACACCATGATGAGGCCCATGGGGCAGTAAAGGTCCGGTCAGTGTGAGGTCCCTTGAGTCTGAGGGAACTGCAGCATCCATGCCGGCTGCCTCTTCTCTCTGCACCTGCTCTCTGTGGGCTCCTCATTCTTGCTGCTTTTCCCTCACTGACAAGAAGTGGTCCTGTAATTTATTGCAGTATTTATTGCAGTGGATTCTAGAGTTTTTTTTTATTTTGTCCCAAAGAGGACATTCTTTTTATGTTGTGAACCGGCATGCCTGCACACAATCACAGCAACACACACTCACACACACACGCACACACACACACACACACACGATTGACCAAGAGAACTATGAAATGATTATATATGTACTCTATGTATGATGCACTCATATTTTCTCTTATGACATCTTGATTCTATTCTAGTTAATTCTTACAAACCATAGTCTTCCACCCTACTGGGTCCTGATATAGAATATGGAAAACATTCCTCTGGCATGTCCTCCACACCTAGGTCAGTGTTGCCTCCTTCTCTTCCTTCTCTCACCATCAACAATTTCTGGGAGAACGTTCTCTCATCCCTCCATGGAATGCTTACTTATTCATCTACTGTTCCCATCTCAGCTAAGTCTGGTGGGAGGGTGGTGATGTGTATAACATGCTGCATGCCTCACCACACTCACTGTAGAAGGGAGAAAAGACATGGAACTAAATAAAAACTCCACCATGGGCATCCTAATACGTAATTAACTTGATGAGAAAGTATCCTTTTCCTGTGATAATGTTCAGAATAAGAAAAGGCTCATGAAGGAGAGGATGCAGGCAATCTGAAGAGGACATGGAGTTTAAAGGATGGAGAGGGGGTGAAAAGTTCCAAAATGTCTCATGGGGTAACACCAAGCAGAGAGAAGCATGTGTGTAAAGGCTCTGAGCCTTGTAGCTGTGGTTCCGGGTGAAGCTGGGAGTCAAGTTCAATGTTTGGGAGATAAGTGTGAGTATGGGCAGGGCTCTATGTGGGTGAAGCAGATGAATAGGTCATGAGACTTGAGCCTTGTGTTTGAAACGACAAAATTTAATTTCTATTTCCATTGAGGAGTCACTGGGATGGAGTTTAATGCAGGAGTCTTATGAATAGTTTTCAATATACAGAGATCTCCATGAGTCAATGTGATTATCTGTCTAGAGGGTTTCCAGCCTGTAAAACATGAGCGGGATGAAAAAATAATATGGCTGTGCAATTGGGGGACCTAGAGTTGGAGAAGCAATGGAGATAGTAGATGCAGAAAAAAATAATCAGCCTCATCTCATCACAGTGGTAACCATTTATTTACCAACAGAAATAAATGATTAACTTTGCTAAGCATTTTACATATATTGTTCAATCCTGTCATCATTCTGAATTGATATTACTATCTGCACTATTTGGGTGAGGATATTAGCACTTAGAATGTCCTGCTGTCTCTCCTCATTCAAAAAACTAAGAGGTGATAGATTTCAGAATCAAAACGGGGTTTTTTGATTCCCAAGGTTTTGCACTTAATGCTATTAACTAAAGTTTCATTCCAGCTTTAAAAATCTCTGCTTTTTTCCTATACATTGTGTATTTCCTTTTGTAAATAGTAGGTTTATTCTTTGCAAATCTTCTAGTAAGGTGTTTGATCTGTAAGGGGTCCTGATGCCATGAAGGCATTGCTCTTTTTGTTTTGAGTAAATTGTTATTTCCTCCTTTATTGATTACTATGGGCATAAGGCAAAATTGCGGTTGACATGTCACCATAACCAAGGACGCTTTCTCTATCACAATCTCTCAGGGACCACCAGAGATTATTAGATCTGTCTCTGTCTCTGTAACTGTCTGTCTGTCTGTCTCTTTTTCATCTTTTTATCTCTTTGTTTATTTAACTGCTTTTTAATGTACAAGGCAGAAAATAGTTATATGAAAGTGGAGCCCCATTTTTTCATGTCAATTTGGAGGCTTATCAAAGGACTTTGGCACTATTTCTATAACTTTTAGGGGTAAGGTAACCTGATATTATCTTGCCTTGTATTATTTCTTTCCTCTTTATTGTGTCTGGGGGTGAGTAGAATCTCTTATTAACATGACCGCAGGAGGACATACTGTGTGTCTGTGGATGTTGAGTATATGTGGTTTGTGGACCATGAGCACTTCTCCGCTTCTTGGGGCAGGGGTACCTAGCTCATATACTCTGAAATGTGTTCTTTAAAATATAGGTATAGAATGTCAATCAACAGATTGAAAAAAAGAAGGCATCGCTTCTCCTTACAGGATCTCTTGCAAAGATAATAAAGTTTAAGGAACAATATATGATTGAGGGATCCCTGTGTCTTGAAGTTTCATCTGTAGCAGACAGGCCAGCTCATTCCTCCACATTCTCTCACATCATCCCTATCATCTCACTCTGGTTCATTCCCCTCACCATCCCTATTCTTTTTGAGCCTTGATTACTTGAGGCCAGTGCCAACCTCCAGATCTTCGCACTGGCTCTTTCCCGCGCAGCCTACATACTTTCTCAAAATCTTCCTGTCTTTCCTGTGTCTTCCTTGAGGTCTCTGTTCAAAGAGCATCTTGTTTTCAAGTCTTTCTCAATTACATTAAAAATAACATGCACGTCTATGTTCTTTTATACCTACTCTCTTTTTTTTTCAGAGCACATGAAGCATCTAACATTGTGTATGATTTTTCACTACCTTATATTCTTTCTCTGTCTTTGGATTGTAGGGACTTCTGTTTTTCAGCACCCTGTTCCCCTCGACAAGAGAAAGGTGAAGACGCAGCACATATTTCTCAATGAGTGTGGTATGACATCATTTCCTCAGGGATAAATGTATGAAGAAAGGGGACCAATAGTTGTAGCATAAGCAGGATTTTATATAATATGTCTAAGGAGGACTTTGCATGTCAAAAATGAAATAGAAGTAGGACTAGTGTACCCATCAGGTGCGTCATGAAAGAGGTCGAATCTCAAAGCCAAGAATAACAAAGAAAAGTACCACAGGAAAAGTGAGAGAGGGCCAGCCTCATCCACTAAGTGCCATATAAAAACAAGGTGGTCAAATAAACATGATATAGGTGCAGGAATCACAGAAATTACATGTGAAAGAATTTCTAATTAAACCTGTATAAAAATGACTTATTTGGCAAATTGCTGATAGTAGTACAGGAATTTCTATTTAGAGATGTCAGGGAAGATTGTTTAAAGGGGATCGGATGTCTACAAATCCACATATGCATCATATATACATTTTCCTGCAAAATACAAATTGTAGCATTTCAAGATGCTAGTAAAGGCCATGTTTGTTAATTAATTATGGTAATTTTTATTTCCCAGTCATAGCCACCAACACATGGTACCAGAAAATTATTCACGGATCACAGAATTTCTTCTCGTGGGATTTTCTGAGGAACCAGAACTACAACCTTTCATATTTGGGCTTTTCCTCTTCATGTACCTGATCACCATGGTTGGAAACCTGCTCATCATCCTGGCCGTCACCTCACACTCCCACCTCCAAACACCCATGTACTTCTTCCTCTCCAACCTGTCCTTTGTGGACATCTGTTTCACCTCTACCACTGTCCCCAAAATGCTGGTGAACATCCAGACACAGAGCAAGATCATAACCTATGGAGGCTGCGTCACACAGCTGTACTTTTTCATATTCTTTGGAGTGTTGGACAACTTCCTATGGACCGTGATGGCTTATGACCGCTTTGTGGCCATCTGTCACCCCCTGCACTACACGCTCATCATGAATCCCCGGCTCTGTGGACTGCTGCTTCTGGTGTCCTGGATCATGAGTGCCCTCTATTCCTTGTTACAAAGCTTAATGGTGTTGCGACTGTCTTTCTGTACAGTCTTGAAAATCCCCCACTTTTTCTGTGAACTCAATCAGGTGATTAAACTTGCCTGTTCTGACACTTTTCTTAATAACTTAATGATGTATTTTTCAGTTGGACTGTTGGCTGGTATTCCCCTTACTGGGATTCTTTACTCTTACTCCAAGATAGTTTCTTGCATTCGTGGAATGTCATCAGCTCAGGGAAAGTATAAAGCATTTTCTACCTGTGTGTCTCACCTCTCTGTTGTCTTCTTATTTTATTGTACAGTCATAGGAGTGTATTTCAGCTCTGCTTCTCCCCACAGCACACACTCAAGTACAGTAGCCTCAGTGATGTACACAGTGGTCACACCCATGCTGAACCCCTTCATCTACAGTCTCAGGAACAAAGACATAAAGGGGGCTTTGAAAAGATTCTGTGGGGTGGCAGCTTAAAATGGACAACTGTTTTGGGGCTGAAGAACTCCCCATGAATGGTAGGCTAAAAGCCTTGAAACCAGAAAATATGGAAATAGAATGTTTCTCTTTTATTTGTGCTGGAATATCTATTTACTTAATTCATCTTCTCTGTGCAATGTAAGCAATTCAGTTTATCATGCTTTCTCCTCTAATATATGGACATTTTCCTCCTTTGTACATTTTCCCAGGCTTAAAAAGTTTTACCCAAATTAGAACCAAAAATATTTGGAAAATCTTAATTATTTTGTGAATTCATATGGATTCTTAAGAAAAATTTCTTCTCAAATGGTCATATCATCTCAAGAATTTTATTTTGTGTTACTGAAAGAATATTCATGTGTTCTGTTACTCACATATAACAAACTATGCTTGTTGAGTAAGTTTGCTAACATAATATTTTCGAAAACAAAAACAAAACCCTGGACTATGATTTCACTTTGAGTCTGACATTCTATTTTATTTCACTCTCTTAACTCCTCTTACTGTGTGTTTTTTTTTAATTGAACTTCTACTATTTTACTGTTTTTTTTAATTGAACTTCTACTATTTTATTGTTATTGAGTTCAGTGTCTACAACGCCTATCATTGTCCCTAAAAATGATTGATTATCAAATATGCATCTCCAGGTAGAATTGTGAGGGAAATGGAAATTTGATAAAAAGATACATCTAATATACTCTTTAGAAAGACTTGACCTTAAATAAAAGGAAGCATTATTCAGTTGATTAGTATGCAAAATATTTCTTTTTCATGCTGTAATCTACTACTGAAGTACAGAAGGTAGATTCTATGTGTTTTCACTGAGGTGAGGAATGGTTGTCATATTTATGTTTTATTACTAAATTACCTTCCTTTTTGTCCTCTACAATTTCAGTCATGCCTACAAATATGATTCCTACAAACAAATATCTCCACTTTTTAATTTTGTCATAACCACTACATGGATAGTGAATGAATAATATCCATGTCATCCATTTCATACTTCTTTATATGCAGGAATCATTGCCATCTTCATGACATGAATGTGGCTCACAGGACAGCTTGAATTCCTGCCCTGTCATATGATTCAGTGTCATCAGGGTTTCTGCTAAGATGCACGTCTTTCTGACCTCCCCATGGTTATCCGAAAGCAATCCTCAATAGAGCCAATTGTTAATCCAGTTATTCAAAATAAACTTGAATACAAAATGGTCATAGATGTTATGTCCAAATATCACAACATATGCCCAAAATTAAAAAGAGCAGCCTATTATAATTGCCTTTAGTTTGATTGCCTTGATTATTGTACCAGTTAGTTAATGCTGTAAAACAAACTGTCCTAAATTCTATGGCTTATAACAAATGAGATTATATGATGGGAGTTTTTTTCATCTCTGGTCAGATATTCATGAGTCTGCATCAGCTGGGTTCTCTACACTTTATGTCTATAGCTCATTCATGATGCTGTGGGAGGCTGTAATGCACCCCTGTCTTGAACCAATTTATGACAGTTTATTTATATATGTAGTATAATCTTCTAGTTTATAGAAAAATGAATTTGCCAAAAGTGATTTGCCATAAATTAATGTCAATGATTTTATTTCATATGAAACACTTTTCTTTCTACCAAATAATATTTCCCCCTCTTCCATTAAAGTGTGACACAAGCCACCTGTGCTCTACATTTGACCTTAAGCCATGAACCATTAGATTATTTCCTGTAAGTTATTTTATTGGAGTATAATTACATGCAATATATTGCACATATTTAAAGTGTACAACTTGGGAATGACGTCAGAAACATGGCAGAGTGAGAGACATCCATATATCACTCCCCTTGATACAACATCTAAAACTCAACAAAAAACACCCAAACTGCACGCGAGCACATCTGAGCGTTGGATTTGCAAATAAGTGCTATCACAGGTCAGAACCCTGGGAATCGGGGAGTAGACTGGGAGAAACAAAGACGCCACCTCTCACATCCATAACTCCCCGTAGGAGAAGATGGAAGGAGAGAAGGTGCCACAAGTTCCCTGAACAGACCTGCTTGGGAGAGCTGTTAGCTTCATGTGGCCAGAGGCATTGCCCAGGCATCAGGGCAGAAAGCACGTATCTGGGTATAGCAGAGAAGTGGGGGGCGGCAGAGAAACATCATTTGATTATTAACAGCTGCGTTTGAAACTGGGAGGCTGTATCGCAGCCTCCATCCCCCAACTCAGAGGGCCTCTCCCCCATATCTTCTGAGATCTAACACCACGGAGCCCCAGAAAATCTGAGCAAACGCTAATGAAACTGTCACTGACACTGACAGGAACTGAAACTGAGGGTAGCGAGCATGATTAAATATCTACAAGAAAATAAAAAAGGCATTATTAAGACTTTATAAAAGCAGGGATCCAAAAGTCTTAGATGCCACCTACTGGAAACCAAAAAAAAAAAAAAAAAAGTGCCTTCTTTGCAACAGGCTAAAGAGAGAACTTTATATAATAAATTTTCTTTCTGGACAAAAAAGCAGAAAACAGTTCCATTAATGCCCAGGAAAAGAATCGTCCATTAAACACCATGAACAACCAAGGCGACAAGGCATCCCAGAAAGAAAGAGAAAAATCTCCAGCAAATAAGCTTACAGACATAGAAATATGTGACTTAAACGACAGATAATTCAGAATGGTACTTCTGAAAAAACTCAATGAGATCCAAAACAATTCATATCAATAATTTCAGGAATTGAAAACACAACTAGATTAGCAGAATGAGTTCTTTAGCAAGGACATCGAAACTCTCAAAAAGAACCAAATAGAACTTCTGGAGGTAAAGAACACACTGCGAGAAGTAAAAAATGAAATAGTAAGCTTGAGAAATAGAGATGACTAAGTGGAGGAAAGGATCAGTGACATCAAAGACAGAAATCCAGAAATAAATCAGAAAGAGGAAGAGAGAAACCAAAGAATGAAAAATAATGAAAGAGAAATACAAGAACTGTCTGATACCATCAGGAGAGGAAACATAAGAATAATGGGTATTATTGAAGGTGAAGAAAAGGAGCAGGAATTTGAAAGCATTTCAGACAAATAGTTGATGAGAATTTTCCAAATCTAAGGAATGAGCTAGGCTTAGAATTCAAGAAGTCAACAAAACGCCCAATTATCTCAACCCAAAAAGACCTACACAAAGACACATCAAGATGGCTTCATCCCAGGGGCACAGGGATAGTTCAACATATGCAAATCGATTAATGTGATACACCACATAAACACATTTAAAAATGAGAATTATATGATCACATCAAAAGATGCAGAAAAAGCCTTCGACAAGATACAGAATCTATTTATGATCAAAACACTTAACAAAATCGGTAGAGAAGGAAAGTATCTTAACATAATAAAGGCCATATATAACAAACCCTCAGCCAACATTATACTTAACAGTGAAAAACTTAAAACCTTCCCTCTAAGATCGGGAACAAGGCAAGGCTGCCCACTATTGCCACTGTTAATCAGTATAACATTAGAGGTCCTAGCAAGCGCAATCAGACAAGAGAAAGATATAAAAGCATCTAAATAAGAAATGAAGAAGTCAAACTGTCACTATTCATGGATGACATGATTCTCTATATAGAAAACCTTACAGACTCCACAAGAACACTCCTAGAAACAATAAGCAAATACAATAAAGTCTCTGGATTCAAAATCAACATTAAAAAAATCCATAGCGTTTCTTTACTCTAATAAGGAAGCATCAGAAATAGAAGTGGAAAAAATAATTCTTTTTGCAATTGCAAAAAAAGAATAAAATACCTAAGAATAAATCTAACGAAACATGTAAAAGACCTATATAATAAAAACTACAAAACCCTATTAAAAGAAATCAAAGAAGATACAAAGAAATGAAAAGACATATAAATGTGTGACTTAATAGTTCTTGGATTGGGAGAATCAACATAGGTAAAATGACCATATTACCTAAAGCATTATACAGATTTAATGCAATCCCCACCAAAATCCCTTTGGCATTTTTTTTTTAAAGAAATAGAACAAAAAATGATAAGATTTGTATGGAAGCACAAAAGATCTCGAATCACCAAAGCTATCCTGAGAAAAAAGAACGAGGCTGGAGGCATCACTCTGCCTGACTTCAAATTATAATACAAAGAGACAATAATCAAAACAGCATGGCATTTACAGAAAAACAGACACAGAGACCAGTGGAACAGGATCAAGAGTCCAGAAGTAAACCCATATGGGCAAATGATTTAAAAAAAAAAAAAAGCCAAAAACGTACAGTGGAGAAAAAAGCCTTTTCAAAAAAAGGTGCTGGGAACACTGGAAAGGCACCTGCAAAAGAATGAAGCTAGACTGTTGTCTATCACCACACATCAAAATTAACTCAAAATGGATTAAGGACCTGAATATAAGACCTGAAACATTAAAATGCATAGAAGAAAACATAGGAACTAAACTCAAGGAACTTGGACTTAAAAAGGATTTTATGAATTTGACCTCAAAGGCGTGGGAAGTAAAAGCTAAAATAAATGAATGGGACTACATCAAACTAAAGAGCGTCTGCTCAGCAAAAGATACCGTTAACAAGGTAAAGAGACAACCATCCGAATGGGAAATATATTTGCAAGCAATGCCTCCGATAAGGGCCTAATATCCAAAATATACAAAGAATTCATACCACTCAACAACAACAACAAAAAACAGTCCAATCAAAAAATGAGCAGATGACCTGAACAGACAATTATCCCTAAGGATATATAAATATCCAACGCATATATGAAAAGATGCTCAACTTCGCTAGCTATTAGAGAAATGTAAATCAAAACCACAATGAAATACTATCTCACACCTGTTAGAAGAGCTATAATCAACAGGACAAGTAATAATAAATGTTTCAGCTGTACATTTTAACAGTAAGGCATATATATATTTACAGTGTGTGTTCACCTCCCACAGTTAGATTTCCTTCTGTCACCACATATTTGACCCCTTTTATCCATCTACCTTCTCCTCATTCCTCCCCCCACACCCTCTGATAACACTAGTCTATCGTCCATGTCCATGAGTCTCTGTTTGTCCTGTTTGTTTGTTGCTTTTGGGTTTATATACCACATATAAGTGATATTATGTGGTTTTCAACTTTTTCTGTCTGGCTCATTTCCCTTAGCATGATTATCTTGAGGTCCATCTTTTTTGAGGTGTTTTCAAGTCTTTTAGGCAAATACCCAGTAGAAGGATTGCTGGATCATATGGTGGATCAATTCTCAGCTTTTCGAGGAACCTCCATACTGTTTTCCATAGTGGCTGTATCAATTTGCAGTCCCATCAGCAGTGTATGAGGGTTCCTTTTTCTCCGCATCCTCTCTCAACACTTATAATGGCCAATCTTATCATAAAGGCAGCTGATTAGCCAACCTATTCCATCTGCTACCTTAATCTTTCCTTGTAACAAAAAATAACACATTATTAATTTCTAGGGATTACAATGTGCTTATCTTTTAGAGGCTCTTATTCTGCCTATTATAATTTTTTTTAATCAGTAGTATATTATATGGTCTTTCGGGGTCAGAATCTTTAGGAAATGTTTGTTTCTGTTTATTCCAGAGGCCCAGAGGGAAATAATGTTGTGCTTAGAGGTTGGAATAACAGCAGGGAGATGCCTGATGAGCATGGAAAGAGAGAGATGAGAGAGACAGACAGACAGACAGACAGACAGGTAATGCCTCCTCTGTGCATTCCTTAGCTTATACAGCATTGGAGGACAGGATGTGGTTGTTGCTTTTGGCTCCTAAGCTATCTCGGAACTGATGCTTCACTCCTTCCTGCGGTCTTGTCTCAGGACAGACCTTTGGACTCCATATTCAAACATCCAGGGAGGAACTCAGATCCCACATGGAGACCTCACTGCCAGAGACCCCATCCAGGTGAGTCTGACAACCCAGCTGGTACAACAGGAGAGGGTCAGAGAGGATGGAACCTGAGAACTCTTACCTGAGTCACATGAGAGCCCCATCAGCCTGGCCCGGAGACAAGTGATCTCTGTTTGCATTCTTGGTTAAGTGACTAGTTTATAATTAATATATGTTTGTGTTAATAACTATGTGGCTGTTTGAATCTACTCTACAGATACCATTGTTGACAATTAAGTGAAGAGAATGGGAGTCCAGTTGGGTGACGCTATAGAATGAGTGAGATGCGTAAAATGGTTGCAGTAAAATGAAAACACATCTGAGGAGTTTTGCTGGTTGAGGCAGGGAGTAAGAAGTAGAGTGTCAGGTGTGAAGGATGATATAGTGAAGTGAGAGTGTTTGTATTAAATTTCCAAGATGGGCTGTATTTGAATACTTCTTTTATTCATTGAAAAGTTCCAGATGAGTGGAGGTAGAAATTACCTTGCAACGTGAGACACACATTACAGTATCTTCTCTCATGCTGGATAGTCACATAAAAAATAATTATGTGATAAGTCTAAAATGAATACTAAATAGTTTGAACTATTTCATTACTGGCGAGGCTGCCTATATTTTGGAGTTTGTTACCTTTTAAATTTCTCTGTTGGAACAATTAGGAGGAATTTTTATCTCACACTCAGCCTTTTCCTCCAGCGGTCATTATCTTCCATGTTTTTAATGAGAAATTTGTCATGCACTTGAGGACTATAAATTGAGAACTGACCAATGCCCCGGCAAAGAGTAACAAATTTTTAGAGTTCAGTGACAGAGAAATTAATGTCACTATGTGTTCCTTCTTCATAATGCCACAAAGGAATCATTTTTATATTTATGCAATGAAGACTTCGCTGTACCAGCTATGGGGTGGAATATCTCAAACTTGATTTAAAATTTTCCTACTTCATTTTGGTTTGCAACATGAAATTACTTTATCCAAGGGACACTAATGAATGAATAGAGAGGCTTCAACTCAGTTCCCTTAAACAAATATTTTTTAAGAAATGTTTGTTTAAAAGTTACGTTGCTGCTGTAAAATATATACCTACACTTGTTATTTAAAACAAATACATGCTCTTACAGTTCTGGGTGTCAGAATCTTAAATGCATCTCATGGGCTAATATTAAGATGTCTGTAGGACAGATTTCCTTCTGCAGGCTCAGGGGAGAATCTGTTTCCTTTCCAATTCCAGTTTGTATTGCCAGCCATCTGCATTCCTTGGCTCATGGACATTCTTTCTTCTTCAAAGCTAGCAGTGTAGCTATTTCACCTTGTCCCCTCTCCTGCTTCTAGAGGAATATTGTGGCTACCTTAGTTCCACCTGGATGATCCTAGCTCATCTTCTATCTTAAAGTCACCTGATTAGCATCCCTGTTCCATCTGCTACCCTAATCCTCCCTGCTATAAAAATATATTCGAAAGCACTAGGGATAGACTGTGAACATCTTTTGGAGCTTTTTAAATTGCCCACTACAAAGTCTTTTTCAAGAGTTATGATTATGTGTCACTCAAGCACCCTTACGTAAAAGAAACAAACAGAACTACCACAGCCTCTGGAATTTCTTCAAAATTACATGCGAGATGATATTTAGTTCAGAAGACCTAAAACTACCTACACCTGACTCTAACATGGGACCTCAGCTTTGCTACCTAGAGAGTAGTCCATAGACCAGGACCTGCGGCATCAATACCACCTGGGAGCTTGTTAGAAATGCAGAGGCTCTGGGCCTCACAGGACCTGCCGAATCAGATTCTATGTTTGAACTAAAATCCTGGGTGTCTCATACGTACATTGAAGTTGGAGAAGTACTGGTCTAGACTAGTTTTTCTCACCTTTAGCCATCGATATATTGGGAAGAATAATAACTTATGGGGGTGCTCTTCTGTGGATTGTTTGTGTTTAGTAGTATCCCTACAGACCTTGCCAGATACCCCCGGGTCAAAGTCATTTCTGATTGAGAACCATTGCCTAGAAGCAACCTAAAAATATTATGCTCAAGGCCCAATAGATACTCTGATATTAACTTAGAGCACATTGCTACCCCTTTCTGCTCTACCCCTGGGCCTTTGCACTGGCCACTTCCACTGCGGGGTACACACCCTTGTAACCTTGCATCTCCCTCCCCCTTTTTCAGGATCTCTGTTCAAATGTCATCTTGTTTGTAAATCTTGCCTTAAAACCCATAAAAAATACAATGCCCTAGTCACTTTCTCCTTTAGACTTGCTTTCCCCCTCTTCGTATCACCTGTCACCATCTGAGATGTTATATATTTTTATCATTTTCTCTTACATTCTTTCCTCACCATTGAATTGTAGGGACTTTTGTGCTTCACCATCTATACACACAGCCAAGACAGTGTCTAAAACATTGTCAACAATTAATATTCCTGAAATACATGAAGATTTTCTCATTAACACTGTAGAATACATGAACCTGTAGGAAATAAAGCAGAATGAGACTAAAAATCCTAATTTGAGATGGCACAGGAAACTTCCAATGGGAACCAGATTTATATAAAACATATTGAAATTGATTTCTTGACTGCAAAATATAAACTCTAGCATTGGAGCTATGTGATTAATACCAGTTTGAAAATTACTCATGTTATTTTCCTCTTCCTTGTAAATCATCTTCACTTCATGGAACCAGGGAATCTTACAAGAGATTCAGAATTTCTTCTTCTGGGACTTTCAGAGGAACCAGAACTGCAGCTCTTCATATTTGGGCTCTTCCTCTCCATGTACTTGAACACTGTGTCTGGAAACCTGCTCATCATCCTGGCCATCAGCTCAGACTCCCACCTCCACACGCCCATGTACTTCTTCCTCTCCAACCTGCCCTTGACAGATATCTGTTTCACCTCCACCATTGTCCCAAAGATGTTGGTGAACGTCCTGACACAGAGCAGAGTTGTAACCTATGTAGGGAGCATAACAATGTACATTTTCCTACTCTTTGCAATGTTGGATGACTTCCTCCTGACCATGATGGCCTATGACTGCTTTGTGGCCATCTATCACCCCCTGTACTACATAGTCATCATGAACCCTCGGCTCTGTGGACTGCTGCTTCTGGTGTCCTGGATCATGAATGCCCTGTATTCCTTGTGCTGTTGGAAGGCAAATTGCTACAGCCCTTATGGAAAACAGTATGGAGGTTCCTCAAAAAAACTAAGAATTGATCTACTATATGATCCATCAATCCCTATATTGGGTATTTAGCCAAAAGACTTGAAAATTCATATCTAAAAGATTTGCATGCCGATGTTATTCGCAGTGGCCAGGACATGAAAGCAACTGAAGTGTTCTATGATCAATGATTGGTTAAAGAAGCTGTGGTACTTATATACAATGGAATAACACTCAGCCATAAGAAGTGATGAAATACTGCCATTTTGATAACATGAAAGGACCTCAAGATAATCATGCTAAGCAAAATTAGCCAGGCAGAAAAAGTTAAAAACCACATGATATCACTTATATGTGGGATAAAAACCTAAAAGCAACAAATAAACAGGACAAGCAAATAGAGACTCATGGACATGGATAATGGAGTAGCTGTTACCAGAGGATAGGGGAGAGGAGAGGGAGAGAGGTAGATGAGGGGAAAAGAGAAAAAAAATAAGGAGACAGGCTCAGGGAGATTCCATTTTTTCACAGATATGTAACAATGCAGTTAAAGCTTTCGTACAGTTCTTTGAATGATGTGTAAATAGACCCATTCAATATATGCTCTTAATTCGTTAGGTCTCTTTGATCCAGCAACTTGTACACCTTAAATATCTGCACTATATTGCATGCAATTATACTCCAATCAAATAACAAGCAGGAAAAAAATCTAGTGATGCTTCATTCAAGGTAGGATGTAGATCACAGGTAGCTTGAGTCACACTTTAATGGAGGAGAGAGAAATATGATTTGATAGAAAGCAAAGTGTTTTATATGGATATAAAAAATAGTGGTATTAATTTGTCACAAATTATATTTGGTAAACTCATTTTTTTGGTAAACAAGGTTATAGTACTTATGTAAATAAACCATCATAAATTGGTTCAAGACTGGGGTGCATTATAGCCTCCCACAACATCATGGATGAGCTATAGACACACAGTGTACAAATTCCAGCTGCTGCAGACTCATGAGTATCTGAACAGAGATCAGAACAACTCCCATCATATAATTCCATTTGATATAAATCACAGCATTTTGGACAGTTTGTTATACAGCATTGACTAACTGATACAATAATCAAGGCAATCAAACTAAAAGCAATTATAATAAGCTGCTCTTTTTTAAATTTTTGGCATATGTTGTGATATTTGGACATAGCATCTATGACCATTTTGTTATTCAAGTTTGTTTTGGATAACTAGATTAACAATTGGCTCTATTGAGGATTGCTTTCGGATAACCATGGGGAGGTCAGAAAGATGTATATCTTAGCAGAAACCCTGCTGACACTGAATCATATGACAAGGCAGGAATTCAAGCTGTCCTGTGAGCCACATTCATGTCATGAAGATGGCAATGATTCCTGCATATAAAGAAGTATGAAATGGATGATATGGATATTCATTCACTATCCATGTAGTGGTTAAGAAAAGTGGAGATATTTTGTTTATAGAAATCATACTTGTAGACAGGACTGAAATTTTGGAGGACAAACAGGAAGGTAGTTTAGTAATAAAACGTAAATACACCAACCATCCTTCACTTCAATGAAAACAGGCCCTCATTCATCTTCTATACTTCAGAAGTAGATTACAGCATGAAAAAGAAATATTTTGCATACTAATCAACTGAGTAATGCTTCCGCATATTCAAGATCAATTCTTTCTTTCTAAAGATCATATTAGGTGAATCGATTTATCGAATTTGCATTTTCCTGACCTCTCTACCTGGAGATATATATTTGGCAATCAATTTTTGTTAGGGACTATGATGGGCACTGTAGATGCTGAACTCAATAACAGTAAAAAAGTAAGAGTCCAGTTAAAAAAAAACCAACAGAATGATAAAGTCCACATTATCAGAAAGACCAGGAAAGGGAGTGAAATTAAATAGAATGACAGACCCGAAGTGACAGTATATTTCTGTTTATTATAAAATATCATGTTAATGAACTTAGTCAACAAGCATAGTTTACTATATGTGAGTTATACAACCCATGAGTATCCTTTCGGTAACATAAAATAAAATTCTTGAGATCACATGATCATTGCAGAAGAAATTTTTCTTACGAAATCCATACAAATTCACAAAATAAAAGAAAATTTCCAAATAGTTTGGTTCAAATTTGGATAAAACTTTTTAAGGCTGGGAAAATGTTCAAGGGAGGAAAATGTCCATATATTAGAGGAGAAAGCATGATAAACTGAATTACTTACATTGTACACAGAAGGTGATTTAAGTAAATGGAAATTCAAGCTAATACATAGAAGAGACACATTCTATTTCCACATTTTCTGGCATCAAGTCTTTTAGTTCTCCAATCACTGGGAGTTCTTCAGCCCTAAAACAGTTGTCCCTTTTATAGCTGCCATCCCACAGAATCTTTTCAAAGCCCCCTTTATGTCTTTGTTCCTGAGACTATAGATAAAGGGGTTCAGCATGGGCGTGACCACAGTGTACATCACTGAGGCTATTGCACTTGAGTGTGTGCTATGGGTAGAGACAGAGATGAGGTACACTCCTAGAATTGTACAGTAAAATAAGGAGACAACACAGAGGTGAGACACACAGGTAGAAAATGCTTTATACTTCCCCTGAGCTGACGACATTCCACGAATGCAAGAAACTATCTTAAAGTAAGAGTAAAGGATGCCAGTAAGGGGAAGAGCAGCCAACAGTCCAATTGTAAAATACATCACCAGGTTATTAAGAAAGGTGTCAGAACAGGCAAGTTTAATCATCTGATTGATTTCACAAAAAAAGTGGGGGATTTTCAAGACTGTACAGAAAGACAGTCGCAACACCATTAAGCTTTGTAACGAGGAATAGAGGACACTCATGATCCAGGACACCAGAAGCAGCAGTCCACAGAGCCTGGGGTTCATGATGACCATGTAGTGCAGGGGGTGACAGATGGCCACAAAGCGGTCATAGGCCATCATGGTTAAGAGGAAGTCGTCCAACATTCCAAAGAGCATAAAAAAATACATCTGTGTGATGCAGGCTCCATAGGTTATGACTTGCGTCTGGGTCTGGATGTTCACCAGCATGTTTGGGACGGTGGTAGAAGTGAAACAGATGTCCACCAACGACAGGTTGGAGAGGAAGAAGTACATGGGTGTGTGGAGGTGGGAGTCTGAGCTGACAGCCAGGATGATGAGCAAGTTTCCAAACATGGTGATCAGGTACATGGAGAGGAAGAGCCCAAATATGAGGGGCTGCAGTTCCTGTTCCTCTGAAAATCCCAGTAGAAGAAATTCTGTAATCTGTGAATAATTTTCTGGTACCATGCGTTGGTGGTTATGACTAGGAAATAAAAAATTAAATAATTAATTAACAAACATGGGCATTAATAGCATCTTGAAATGCTACAATTTATATTTGGCAGTAAAACATATATATGATACATATATGGTTTTCTGGAGATTTAATTCTTTTTAAATAATTTCCCCCAACATTTCTAAATAGGAATTCCTGTCCCACTATCAGCAATTTGCCAAACAAATCATTTTTACACACATTTCATGAGAAATTCTTTCATGTTTATTTGATCACCCTTGTTTTTATATGGCCCTTAGTGGATAAGGCTAACCTTTCTCTCATTTTTCATGTGGTATCCTTTTTTGTTATTCTTGGCTTTGAGTTTTGACCTTTTTCATGACACATCTGCTGGGTACACTAATCCTAGTTCTGTTCTGTTTTCAACATGGAAAGGCCTCTCCAGACATATTACAGAAAATCCTACTTATGCTATAACTATTGGTCCACTTTCTTCATACATTTATCCCTGAGAAAATGATGTTATACCACACTCATTGAGAAATATGGCTAAATCCTGACCTTTCTCTCATCAAGGAGAACAGAGTGCTGGCAAACAAATGTTCCTACAGTCTATGGCCATGCTACCCTGAACAAGCCCGATCCTGTCTGATCTTGGAAGCTAAGCAAGGTCGGGCCTGGTTAGCACTTGTATGGGAGACCACCTAGGAAGACTAGGTGCTGTGGGCATCAAAAATAAGGGATTGTAAGCTGACAAGGTCCTTGCTACCTGTGAGGTCAACCAAGGGTTGCCCCACCTAAAAAAAAAATATAAAAAGTCCCTACAATCCAAAGATAGAGAAAGAATACAAGGAAGTGAGAAATCATACACATTGTTAGATGCTCATGTACTCAAAAAAAAAAGAGAGTATGTATAAAAGAGAGTAGATGTGTGTGTGTTATTTTAAATAGAATTGAGAAAAATCTGGAAAAAAAGGTATCATTTGAATAGAGACCTCAAGAAACACACTCTGTCTAGAGAGATATCTGGGAGAGTGCATATCCTGCATGGGAAAGAGCTGGTGCAAAGGTCCTAAGGTTGGCATTTGTCTCAGGTAATCGAGGCTCAAAAGGAAGCTGTGTGGTGAGGGGAATGAGCAAGAGGGAAATGATAGGGATGCTGTCAGAGAATGTGGAGGAATGAGATGGTTTGTCTGCTGCAGATGAAACTTCAAGACACAAAGACTCGCTCAGTCTTATGCTGGTCCTTAAACTATATTTTCTTTGCAAGGGATTTTGTGAGGAGAAGTGATGGCTCATTTATTTCCATCTGTCAATTGACATTTTGTATCTGTACTTTAAAGAACACGTTTCAGAGTATATGAGCTAGATACCTTTGCCCCAAGAAGTGGAGAAATGCTCATGTTCCACAAACCACACACATTCACACCCACGGAAACACACACTATATCCTCCCGGGGTCATGTTAATACAAGCTTCTACTCACCCCCAGACACAATAATGAGTATAGAAATAATACAAGGAAGGATAATATCAGGTTATCTTGCCCCTACAGGTTATCGAAATAGTTCCAAAGTTCACTTGATAAGCCCCCCAAAAGACATGTAAAGATGGAGCTCTTTTTTCATATAAATATTTTCTGCCCTTATATTAAAAATCAGTTAAATAAACAGAGAGATAAAAAGATGAAAGATAGACAGACAGACAGAGGCAGAGACAGAGACAGACCTAATAATCTTGGGTCATCCCTGAGAAATTGTGGTAGGGAAAGCGTCCTTGGTTATGGTGACATGTCGCATGCAGGTATTTTGCCTTATACCCAGAATAATCAATAAAGTAGCAAATAACAATTTATTCTGAACAAGAAAGAGCAGTATCTTCATGACGTCAAGACCCCTTACAGATCAAACACCTTACTAGAAGATTTGCAAAGAATAAACCTATGATTTACAGAAAAAACCCCATACAATGTATAGGGAAAAAAACAGGGTTTTTTTTAAAGCTGAAATAAGACTTTAGTAAATAATATTAAGTGGAAAACCTTGGGAATTAGAAAACCTGGTTTTAATTCTGAGCTTTACCACCTCTTAGTTTTTTGAATGAGGATAGACAACTGGACATTCTAAGTGCTAATATACTCATCCAAATAGTGTAGATACTGATATCCATTCAAATGGCGACAGGTCTGAACAATATGTGTAACATGCTTGGCAAAGTTAATCACTTATTTCCTGTTGGGAAATAAATAATTATCACTGCAATGAGAGAAGGCTGATCATCATCATTATTATTTTTTTTTACCTCTAATGTGTCTATTGCTTCCCCAACTCTAGGTTCCCAATTCCTTGACCATATTTTAGTTTCTTGTCATCTCTCTCATCTTCTACAGGCTATTTATCCTCTAATCAGATAATCACATTGACTGATGGAGATCTCTGTATATTGACAACTCCCACATTAAACTCCATCCTAGTGACTCCTTAATGGAGATAGAATATAAAATTTTATAGCTTCAAATAAAAGGCTCAAGTCTCTGTGACCTTTCCATCCTCTTCAGTCACATAGAGCCCTTCCCATGCTCACACTAATCTCCCAAACGATGAACTTAACTGCCATCTTCACCTGGCACCACAGCTACAAAGCTCAGAGACTTTATACAAACACTTCCCTTGCTCGGAGTCTCCCAGGAGACATTTTGGAACTTTTCGCCCCTTCTCCATCCTCCAAACTCCATGTCCTCTTTCAGATTGCCTGCATCCTCTCCTTCTTGAGCCTTTCTTTTTCTGAACATTATCACAGGAAAAGGATACTTTCTCATCAAGTTAATTACGTATTAAGATGTCCATGGTGTAATTTTTATTTAGTTCTGTCTTTTCTCCCTGATACACAGTGAGTGTGGTGAGGCATACAGCATGTTATACACATCACCACCCTCCCACCAGACTTAGCTGAGTTGTTAGCAGTAGCTGAATAAATAAATATTCCATAGAGGGATAGGAGAACGTTCTTACAGAGATCGATGATGATGAGAGAAGGACGACAAGCAGGCAACACTGACCTAAGTGTGAAGGACATGCCAGAGGAATGTTCTCCATATTCTATATCAGGATCCAGTAGCGTGTCAGACTATGGTTTGTAAGAATTAAATAGAATAGAATAAAGAAGGCACAATAGAAAATATGAGAGTGCATCATACTCAGTGAGGCTACACACATAATCGTTTCATGGTTTTCTTTGTCAGTTGTGTACATGCGTGTTTGTGTGTGTGTGTATCAGTTTTGCTGTGTGTGTGTGTGAAAGCATGGTGAATTACAATGTAACAGGCCTGTCTTACCTTGGGACAAAGTCAGGAAAATCTGGAATCCACCGCAATAAATGCAAGATTTGTTTTGGAAGATCAGTTCCTGTCAATGAAGAAAAGCAACAAGAATGAAAGAGCCCAGCAGAGAGAAGAGGCAGCTGGCATGGCTGATGCAGTTTCCTTGCATTCAAGGGAACTCATACTGACTGGACCTTTACTGTCCCACTGACCTCAACACAACGTCTACCTCAGGCCTGATCTAATTGTTATTCCTGTACCTATTTCATGTTTATTTGACGAACCTTGTTTTTATATGGCCCTCTAGTGCATAAGGCTGACCCTTCGCTCACTTTTCTTGTGTACTCTTTCTTTTATTATTCTTGGCTTTGAGTTTTGACCTCTTTCATGACATATCTGATGGGTACGCTAGTCCTTGTTCTGTTCTGTTTTCAACATGTAAAGGCTCCCCAGAAATATTCTATAGAATCCTGCTGATACTACAACTATGGGTCCTCTTTCTTCATACATTTATTGCTGAGAAAATGATGTCATACCACACTCATTTCATCGTACTGGGCCTTCTCCATTGCAATGTGATATCCAATGAATATGGACCTCACTTATTTTGCTTCGCTATGTGGTTTCACAAGTATGCGCCTTTAAACAGAACAAATGTTGGGGAATGGGAAAATATAAGCAGGTTTAAATAGTGCCTTTTAATAACTGTATTAAGTGAACTTGAATAAATGTGTAAGACTAATTTTAAAATAAAATAATAAAATAAAATAATTAATCACATCAATATGGGTCTCTAATTCCAGGTAATTGGCAACAACCTAAAATGAAAAACATAAAAATACACCTTTGGAAAGCAGTGGAAAAAGAAGTACCTAGTGTTATAATTTCTACCTATGTAAATATAAATAGATACAGATATGTTCAGAAAAGGATGCAGGTGATCACGAATAAATGCAAAACATGAGTGATGACATATTAGTGTTTACATTTAAAAATAATGCAGGAAACACAATATGATAGACTGTTAGAATTGACCCCCCATTTTTTTTAAAATTTCATACTTTTCCCAAATACATCTCTACTTGTATGAAGCAATTTAATGCTATACAGCAAAGTTGGCAGAAAAATCTGAAGTTTAATATATTAAATAAATCAATTAGTCTACCTAGCAAACATAGATGGCCATCTCTGGGCTCTAGGTGAGGCTCGTGAGGCTCTCAAGTAGAAGTTCTCAGGTTCTTTCCTCTCTGACCCTTTATAGCAGTACTTGCTTGGCTCTCAGACTCACCTGGATAGGGCTTCTCAGAGGTAGGACTCCGTGTGGAAGCCTGAATTTCTTCCTGGATAATTGATAATGGGGACTGAAGCTCTGTCATCAGAAAAGACAGCAGGAAGGAGTGAAGCATTGGTTTTCAACCAGACTTAGGAATCTAAAATAAGAAACACGTCCTGTAAAGCCCAAGGTTGCACACACAGGAAAGGAGATACTTTCATCTACCTTTATCTACTCATTAGGCACTGTTTACACTGTTGCTCCCGGCTCTGAGCACTGGTTTACCTGTGGGACACTGGTCTGGACTTAATGGATATTATTTCTCCTGATTCTCTGTTCCCAAGGGACCAGGTTAGGCGTCAAGTGAATCCTGTTTTCGTTAGTCCTTATCCATGACTCTCATGCCTGTCCAAGGTCTCACCTACCAGCACTGTATCCCAAACCTGAGTTAAAGTTTTCTCAGAAGTCTAGACTGAAGATACTGACTGCATTAGATCCCAGGGTCTTCAAAGCATTGGCATGTGGTGAGACACAACTCCTCATAGCTCGAGGAAATTGCTACTTCCCTCTTCAACAATAAGGAAACTCTGTGACTTGCATGTAAACTTTAGGCACTACACTCCTTGGCTTCATGACACTTTACCAAATTAATGAGGAATTTCATTCTTACATCAGAACCTCAGAGCTGCCTTTTACTCTCACATTTTAAAACATTTGATAATTATGACATATTTATATAATTTTATGCCATATAATCTAAAATTTGTACCTTACAGGCTTTGTAATTTAAATTTTATAAAAGTGACACAGGAGAAGGCAGATTTCACCTACTTGCCCGGAGATCAAGCCCTGAACCGAGAGAAGACGAGAGTCTATTGGCTAAGAGTGTGGAAAGAATTCAACGCAAAGGCCAAAGTTAGAGTCAAAAGGAAAGTTTATTAGAAAAGGGATAACTCTAGAGACAGAATGTGGTCTCCTCTCAGAGACAGAGAGTGAGAAGGACAGTGAGAGAGACAGAGGGAGAGAGAGAGACTGACTAAAGGCACTGAGAGGGACCCTGAGTGTTCAAGGAATTCAGTTTACATGGCATTCTTTAGTTCCCATTTCCTGTGATATGAACATACATTGAGAAACAGGGAAGAGTATGTAGCTTGAAAAGATAAGAACATATAGGGTGAAAGGCCTGCTGTCATTTCAGCCTTTAACCTTAGGTTCCCCATGGTTTTAGCCATTGATAATGACTTGGTTTCTATTTCTCCGTCAAAGATGTGGGGAAGGAGATTTCTAGTAATCCCAGCAGAAATCTTTCTTTGTTCTGAAGGAGTCCTCCAGGCCTGGCTGCAGGGCTGAATGGTATATTGCAGCCTCTGATTGTTAATAAAATGTTAATAAACATTTTAATTCTCTTGTCTCCTCCCTACATTAAAAGTATATCATGTGAGGTGGTACCATTAAGAACTTTATTCTACATTGCAGAAGTGCAGCTTGAAAAAGTTTAGTGACCTGCCTGAAGTTATAATCAGAATAAGGAATAGGTGCTGTTTGGAATCTGTCAGAATGCTTCCAGGTTTTAATTTCTGGGCCAGTAGTTCCCAGCCAGAGATGACATTGCCCCTGCGCTATTAGGTAATGTCTGAAGAGAGGCTGCTAAAAACCTACAAAATCCAACACAAATAAATATGTCAAATTGAGAAGGTGAGAAAAGCTAGTCTGAACCGGCATTTCAACTTTTATGTGCATATGACTCATGTAGAATTGTAGTTAAAGTGCAAATACTAATTCAGCAAGTCCTATTGGGCCCAGAGATTCTGCATTTCTCATAAGCTACAGGAAGATGCTGATGCTGCAGGTTGTGGTCTGAGGACACTGTAAGTAGCAAAGCTGAGGTCCTGTGATCATGTAAGGGACAAATAGTTTACGTCATCTTTATTCAAAATTGTGTTTGCATTAAATTTTGGATGAAATGTGTGCTGTAATGCACCATTAAACAAATAGGATAACTTCTGAGAAATGCATGGTAGGTTAGGTAGCATAAGGTGCACTTACCTAAACCTAGTTGGTTAGCCTATGACACACCTAGGCTATTTGTTATAGTCTATTGCTCTGTAGAGGAATTAAAAAAATTTTTTCTACCCCTCTGGGTTCTTTGCTGACACATCCTTGTAACAAAGACGGATTAATAGAAGAAAACCAATAAAGTTTAATAATATGTATTTCTTCTGTATACATGGAAGAGATCCAGGAAAACTGAGTAACTCCCCAGAATGGCCTGAGCTACCATGTTAACTGCCATCTTTAGCCGAAGATAGAAGAACGCACTGGGTTGGGTGTAGTCAGTTATGGGAGGTTATCAGAAAAAAGTCCAGTAAATGAGGTAAGGTGGTTATGCAGGTATAAGTCATTGTCTTCTTCATTGATGGGTTTCTACAGAAAATGTCACCTCCTTTTCCTGGTACAGTCAGGGAGACACCCTTCAATTGGAGATTTTCCTTACTACGTAAATGTTCCTTACAAAGTGTAATGTGTACTTGAATTTCAGAGCTTCTCCCATGATTGATGTTTTTATTAAAATTAGCCAGCCTAAAATAATCTTTATGAAATTTTGGTGTGATAATTCTGTTCCTTTACATTTCCTAGACCTCTGTAATGTGTTATTGTACTGTACACTGCAGGAAATCGCATCACGATGACTATTTGTGTAATGCCTCATGTTCCGATGTTACCAAGGCTATGAAGTCTTAAGTGATAGGAATTTTTCAGCAACATTATAATCTTATGGGACCAACCTTATATGTGTGGTCCCTTGTTGACCAAAATGCCCTTATCAGCACATGACTAGGTGTACTCTTTCCAGAGGCTGTGATAATTTCTGTGATTGTTTCTTTTATATAAAGGCCCTTCAGTATCACCAAATAATGTACTTCAGAAAAAAACTTTGTAGTAGGCAGAATAAGGGTCTCAAAACATATCTACATGCTACTCCATGGAAACACTGAATACGCTATTTATCATAGAAAGAGAGGATTAAGGCAGCCCTTGACATAAGTTTGCTAATCTGCTGACTTCAAGAAAAGAACGTGGTCCTGATTAAGCAGGTGAAACTAATGTCATCACCATGGTCCTAGAAAATGGAACAGAAAGGAATACTAGCTGGAATCAGAGGGAGATTGGAAGATGCTACACTGGTGACTTTGGAGATGGAGAAAGGGCCAGGAGCCAAGGAATGCTTGTGGCTTCGAGAAACTGGAATAGGAGAGAGAATGGATTCTCTCCTGGAGCCTCCAGGAAGAACCAGCCCTGCAGACATCTTGATTTTAGTCCAGTGAGACTCCTTTCAGGGTTTTGATCTTCAAAAAAGTAAGAACATAAATTAGTTTCTTTCATACCCTGCTATTTTAAAATATGACAACCAGAATGTAATACATTTATTAAATCAATCTTTTTTTTTTTGTAGGAAATTTTAGCCTCCCATTTTATTCTATTAGCTTCTCTTGGATAAGGTCTTTTTTGTTGAAATCCCACCTCAAGTAGAAAGAAAAATGCAAAAATCAATTTACTCCATCAGGTGGTCTAATGAATCTTTCAGTGCATAAAAGTAAATATTCTGAATTTGAGGCCTTTGTGCATTAAAATAAGGAATATAATTCATTACTAAAAGTAAGATCCACCATTCTACTTTAAATCTTTGTGTGTACAAATATACGAAAAGATGCTCAACATCGCTAGCTATTAGGGAAATGCAAATAAAAACCACAATGAGATACCATCTCTCACCTGTAAGAATGGCTATAAGCAACAGGACAAGTAATAACAAATGTTGGAGAGAATGCAGAGATAAAGGAACCCTTGTACACTACTGATGGGACTGCAAATTGGTACAGCCACTATGGAAAACATTATGGAGGTTCCTTAAAAAACTAAGAATTGATTTACCGTATGATCCAGCAATCCCTCTACTGGGCATTTACCCCAAAGATTTGAAAACCCATATTCGAAAAGATATTTGCACACCGATGTTCATAGCAGCATTGTTCACAGTGGCCAAGTCATGGAAGCAACCGAAGTGTCGTACGATAGATGATTGGCTAAAGAAGCTGTGGTGTATATATACAACGGATATTACTCAGCCATAAGAAGAGATGACATACTGCCGGTTGTGACATTCTGGATGGACCTCGAGATAATCATGCTAAACAAAATTAGCTAGACAGAACAAGTTGAAAATCACATGATATCACTTATATGTGTGATGTAAACCTAAAAGCAACAAATGAGCAAGGCAAACAAACAGAGAATCATGAACATGGAATATAGACTAGTGGTTACCAGAGTACTATAGACTAGTGGTTACTAGTGGGGTTGGGGAGGAGCGAGGAGGTAGACAGAGTGGGTAAAGGGGGTCAGATATAGGGTTTAGGGGGAAGGTGAAAGGAATAAAGGGGATCACATATACGATAGCTGAAGGAAACTGTCCTTTGGGTGGTAAAAACACAATAGAATATACAAATGTCAAATGATAATGTACATTTGAAAAATATATAATTGTATTAACTAACGTTACCCCAATAAACTTAATTAAAAATTTAAAATGAATAAATCTTTGTGTCTAAATGTAGACATTTTTTCAGTTTCATGTTAACTTAATCCAGCATTCCTTTAATTTCTATCCTCTCCACATTTTTTTTCAAGTTTCTTTTTGACCTTATAGGTGACATTATTAATGAGTCTGTGTTGTGCATATGTATGTGTATTTACTTGAAAGAAAGTCAGGTAAAAATGCACATATATGTATACTTAAATATGCTCCATATGTGAAATTATTCTAGCCTCATCAAATACTTCTAAAAAGTTATTTATTTCTAACAACATTTACCTGAATTAGATTTTGCACTTCACATCATCATCAGAAATAAGGAATCAGAGGATCAGAATCATTGTATTTTTTTTTACAATTATAAAACAAAGCAATTAAACTGTTGCAGACCTTTCTGAATTGTATATATGTGTGTGTGTTTCTTTGTATGTATGTATGTATTCATGTAGTATGTATTCTTGTGGTTTTTTTTGTAGGGCTCCTTTAATTCAGCAATTTATGCATTTTAAAGAAGACACAAATAAACAAAAAAATATTGTGTGCTCACTGATTGGAAGAATTAATACTGTTAAAATGTCCATACTATTTTGAAGAGGAAACTACAGGCTCCAAATGTGTCATTGTTGCTAAAAGCTCATAATGCCGTCTGAGATTTAATACCAAATCTAATGGCAATTTCAACCTCTCAGAAATGTAATACTATTCAATCAATGAGGAATTTTTGTTGAAGCACCAGTAAGGTAATCTGTCACTTGGGCCTCTCCATTCTCCCATAGAAAGAAGAGAGAATCTTCAGGATCAAAACCCTTGCTGTTCCCATCCCTCCAGAAAAGATGCCCTGCTCTAAAATCATTCTTTCTTTTCTTTTGTTAATAGCTCCCTTGTCCCTCCCTTCTTTCTAAGAAAACATTCCAATATGTACAACCACCGAGAGTTGGTTTCCTTCTAATTGCTAGATGGGATGCTGCCCCTTTTACAAATTTCTTAATAAAGACAACTAAATTTCTAAATTTATTTCATTGATTTTTGTTTTTTTTTTATACTATCTATAATAATGTATATATTCAATGCAAATCCTATCAAAATTCCAATATCGTTTTTCACAGAAATAGAAGAAAGAACTGTAAAATTTGTATGGAGCCATGAAACACCCTGAATATTCAAAGCAATCCTGACAAAGCAGGAAAAAGCTGGAGACATCATGCTCCCTGATTTTGACCTATGTTACAAAGCTATAGTAATCAAAGCAGTATGGTGTGGATGAAAAAAAGAAGCCACATACTCTACTCAATAAGCTCAGGAAAGGCCTACATGGTGGACCTTACAAATCCGAAGACTAAAGTAGCCATGTGGGGGTGTTCTGAACATAAAACTTCTAACTCAAAGCCAGTCGTGGCAGGTTGTCACAATCTAGTCTTATAGTTTCCTTGACAAAGGTTAATCTTTAACTTTGAAATAGTTTAATGTCTTTGTGCATCTAAGATAACTCACCTTGAAAATGTCAGCATCACCTTCTTTTACAGACCCCTTGAAGGCATAACTGTCGGCCCCACACCATGAGACCACACTGTTATTCTGTTGTCCACATACCATCTCTATGTGTTGTACATGTGAACTACTCTATACCCACCATTGTAAAAAAAAAAAGTACATGCCTTTCTGTTTTACTTTTTATCCAATCTCAGAGATTTCCCTTCTTTACTTTCTCCTGCATCTTCTACCAATGAATGTCACGAAGCCCTCCTTACAGCTATTCCTTTCATTCTAAGTAAAATTAGTTGCAAAACTGCCAAAAAGTCTGTTGAGATTTCGCTTCCCGTCAATTTTCATCAGTTTAGGTGACAGATGACACCCAAACTTTTAAGAGACTTTTTCCTACACTAGACATTCTTATGAAAGTAAAAACAGATACATAGATCAACGGAACAGAATAGAGAGTCTAGAAAAAAAACATACACATATGTGGTCATTAATTTGTGAGAAAGAAGCCCAGAACATCCAATGTGGAAAAGGACAATCTCTCCAACAAAAGGTACTGGGAAAACTGGACATGCACATGTAAAAGAATGATGCTGGGTCACTATTGTTAGGCTTCAGAAAAAGTTACCGCAAGATGTGTATGTGGATTATTCTTGAGACTCCTTAGAACCAAGGGATCCCTCTCTTTTAAAGAATTTAAATGTGAGGGCTTGCCTGCAACAAGAGTGATCATTAGAGATAACCTGTTATGACCTATGTTTGAGACAAGGCAAACTTCTGCTGGAGCATCTAACTAAACATCTTCTAACTGAACATCTGCTCTTACTGTCTTGCCCATGACCTTCTCCCCTATGAAGTCCCAGATGCTTTAGCTAATCCTTAGCGCAGAATGTCATATATGCCTTATTTTCTGTTTGGCTCTGAACCTCTCATGTGTGTTTCCATATAGACTTCACTGGGAGATACATATTTGGTAATTAATTTTTGGCAGTGACCATTGTAAGTAGTCTAGACACCGAGCAGAATGAGACATTGAACCAGGAGACCATATATAAGATATGTGTAATGCTGACATTAAACTTTTGATTTATGAGTCATCCATTTTAAATACATTCATCTCAAAAAAAAAAACCCCAAAACTAAACAAAAAGAAAACCCACACTGCTAGCTATATGGCGAGGGTAGTAGATAAGCACGAAGTTCCCCCAACTTAGTCCATTCCCTCTCTCTCCCTCTCTCTCTTCTCAGATCCCCTCCCCCAGGTTTTCCTATGTGGTCCCCAATGACACAGGACCTGTGAGTAACAAACCTGGTGTTTTCATAATTCCCTGATACTTGTTGCAAATATAATAAGGACCACAAAGGATCTGGTCCAGCCACAACATTGGCTCTGGTCTGAGTACCAAGCAGTTGGGATCCAGGCTAGGGCCCCAGGCATTCCTCACCTATAGCATCACTTGCAACAGGCTGAGATTTAAAAGGAACGATGACGAAGTCTACATTATCAGGAAGAGCAGTTAAGGTACTGATTAAATAGAATGAGGGACACCAAAGTAGAAACTGGGGTTTCAGATTTTCTTAGAATGAAATTATATAAATTGGCTTAATAGTAAGTGAAGTCATTTCACATGAGTAATACAATTTATGACTATTCTATCTGTAAAACAATAAAACATAACTTACAATGATATATGTCATAATAGAAGACATTATTCTTTAGAAATCCAAGTTACCCATTAAAGAAACAGAAATTTACAAATTTTCTGATTAAGATTGGAAAAACTTTGTAAATTTATGGGAAAAAATGAGAGAAATTGGCTATGTAAAAGAGAGAAGAGAAAGCTTAATAAAATGACAACTTAAATTGTATAGAGAAGTTAAACTTAAGCATATGGAAATTCCAGGACACAATCTGATTAAAGTATCACAGATTAAAGGACACCTTTTCAGCCTCAGAATAGTTGTTCATTTTATAGCTGACCTCCTAAGAAATCATTTCAGAGCAACCTTTATGTCTTTATTGCTGATACTGTAGATGAAGGGGTTCAGCATGGATGCAACCATAGTGTAAATCACCAAGGTTATTGCACTTGACTGTGAGCTGTGGGTATCACCAGAGCTGAGGTATTCTCCTAGGCTTGTACAATAAAATAAGACAACTGAGAGGTGAGACGCACAGGTAGAAAATGCTTTATACTTCCCCTGAGCCGATGATATTCCACGTTTGGTGGAGACTATTTAGATTAAGAGTAAATGATACCAGCCAGGAGCCTACCACCCAACAGAACAGTTAAGAAATATATCACTGTGTTATTAAGAAAGGTGTCAGAACAAGCGAATTGAACCATGTGACTGAGTTCACAGAAATAGTGGGGGATTTTCAAGACTGAACAGTAGATAGTCACATCACCATTAAGCTTTGCAACATGAATATAGGATACTCATGATCCAGGACACCAGAAGCAGCAGTCCACAAAGCTGTGGTTGCATAATGACAGTGTAGTGCAGGGTCGACAGATGGCCACAAAGTGGTCATAGGCCATCGCAGTCAGAAGGAAGTCATCTCACACTGAAAAAAGGATAAAATAAATATCTGTGTGATGCACCCTCCATAGGTTATGTCTTAGCTCTGTGTCTGGATGTTCAGCAGCATTTTTGGGATGGTAGTGGATGTGGACCAGATGTCCACCAAGGACAGGTTGGAGAGGAAGAAATATATGAGCATGGAAGTGGGAGTCTGAGCTGATGGCCAGGATGATGAGCAAGTTTCCAAACATGGTGATCAGGTATATGAGAGGAAAAGTGCAAATATGAGGAGCTGCAGTTCCAGTCCCTCTGAAAATCCCAGAAGGAGAAATTCTGCAACTCTTGTAAGATTCCCTAGTTCCATGTGGTAGAGGTGACTTAGAGGAAAGAGGAATATAACATGTGCAATTTTCATATAAACTGGCATTACTCACATAGCTCAAATACTAGAGTTTATATTTTGCAGTCTATAAATTAATTTCAATATGTTTTATGGATGTGGTCTCCTCTTGGGATTTCCTGTGCCATTTCATATTAGGAATTTTGTTTCCTTCTGCTTTTTCTCCTATGTGTTCATGACACTGTATTTTACAGTGTTATTGAGCAAATCTTCATGAGGTTTAGGAATATTGTTTGCTGACCATATTTTAGGCACTATCTAGGCTGTGAAGAATGAGAGCTGAAAAAAAATTTCCTTCGATTCAATGAGGAGGAATGTAGAAGAATAACATAGAAGAAAATAATAAAAATGTAACATTTCAGACAGTGACAGCTGGTATGAAGAAAAAGAAAGCAGGTGTAAAGGAAAAAGTGATGAAGACGTTGTGTATTTTTATGTCTTTCGGCAAGACCTGCAAACAGAGGACCTTTCGATATCACCACTAGGATGAAAAGGAGGGAGAGGCCAGGTTATGCGGACAACTGTGTCCTCCACAGAGGGACTGGCGAATGCAAAGGCCCTGGGTGAAGAAGAAAGGGTTAGTGATGTGCACGAAGTTAATAGAGTATCTGTTAGGCCTTGTTTATAATTTTTGCAGGTTGCTTCTAGGCAGTGGTTCTCACCCAGAAATGATTTTGCCCCTGGGATATTCGGCAATGTCCAGAGGAATACTGCTAAACAACAACAACCCATGGGAAAGCATCCTCCAAAATTATCTGCTCCTAATGTCAACAGTGAGAGGTAGAAAATCTTAGTGTAGTCCAGCACTGCAACTTGAGTGTGCCTATTAATCAACAAGGATTCTACAAGAAATGCAGAATATGATTCGGCAGGTCCCGTTGAACTAAGAAATTCTGCATTTCTCTCAAGCTCCCAGGTGGTTTTGATGCTGCCGGTCTTGGTGTGGAGCACTCTCTGAATAGCAGGTTGCGGTCCACTGTTAGAGTCAGCTAGACATATTTTTAGGTTTTCTAAACTAAATTTTACTTGCATGTAGTTTTAAAAGAATAATGTATTCACTCATTCAGTGAATGTGACAAATGCTGTGTTTATTCTTTTATATAAGGGCCCTCGACTGGCACATTATAATACACTTTTTAAAAGACTTAATAGTGTGTAGAATAAGGACCTCCTGAATGTGTCCACACTCTCAGCCCCAGGGACTTTGAACTTGATATTTTTATAACAGGAAGGATTAGGTAGCAGGTGGAACAGAGTTTTTAACTGGTGACTGTAAGGTAGAAGATGAGCCAGGATCATCCAAGTGGGACTAAGGTAACCACAATGCTCCTCTACAAGCAGAAGATGAGACAAGATGAAAATGCCGGCTTTGAAGAAGGAGGAGGGGCCAGGAACCAAGGAATGCAGCTGGCCAGAATGCAAACTGGAATGGGAAAGAAAACAATTTCACCTGAGCCTCTACAAGAAACCCAACCCTGCAGACATCTTGAGTTTAGACATTGAGACACATTGACATGTCTGACACCAGAACTGTGAGAGCATATATTTGCTTGTTTTAAACAACTCGTGTGGGAATATTTTACAGCAGTGGTAAAATCTAATATAGACATTTATTCAATAAAATTTGCTGAAGGAACTGAGCTGAATGAACTGAATGAACTCCATTCATTCGTTAGTGTGCTTGGGCAAGAGAATTTTATGATGAGAATCCACATGAAGAAAAAAGAAATTTTAAATAGCAATCAACTGGTACAGTGACATCATCATTGCATAAATGTAAATATGATCTGGCTACCATACCTTGATGCATTAAAATTTAAGGTACAACCAGTCACCTTAATTTCTGCCTCACTGAACTGCAAAAACTTTTGTTTTTCATCATCTTATAGTCTTTGCTAGAAGTGGGTCCTTCCTCTGTTTTTATCCTCCACATGCATGTCAAAATTTTTCAATACATATATAGAAGACAACACCACTGGGAGAAAAGGCTGAATGTGAAACAGGAATTCCTACTAACTTTTCCAAAAGAGAAAGTAAAGGTAACAAACCCCAAAATATGGCACCCTCACCAGTAGTGAAATAATTCCAAATAAAACTATTTGGAAAAAAAGAACTTTTTAGATTCATTACATAATTATTTTCTACATGAATAACCAGCAGGAGAGAATATACTGCAATGCATGCCTCACGAATGGCTGCTGCAAGATCGTTTCTGTTTCCACTAATCTGGAATTTTTCAGTGACTACAAGAAGTGCTCAAATAAGCCCATCACAGAAATTTAATGCAAACAATCTGACTGCACTGCGTTGTCTTCCACACTTGACAATTTCCTACTCTCCGACCAACAAAACTACTCAGATGTGTTTTCTGCATCCATTTTATGCATCTCACTCACTCTACAGTGTTACCCAACTGTACATCTATGCCCATCACTTACTTGTAAACTATGGCCCTTGTAGTGTCGATTCATACCGACACATGGCTAATAACACATTAACATTAATTAATTACAAATTAATTACTTAACCAAGAATACAGAGATCTCTTGTCTCTGACTGGGCTGATTGGGCTCTCATGTGACTCTCATCCTCTCTGACCCACTCCTGAACTAGCTGCTGGGCTACCAGACTCACCTGGATGGGGTCTCTGAAAGGGAGGACTCAGTGTGGAACTCTCGATTCCTCCCTGTTTGGTTGATGATGGGGACCGAAGCTCTGTCCCCAGATAAGACAACAGGAAGGAGTGAAGCATTGGTCTCTGAGGCAGCTTAGGAGTCAAAAGCAACAACTGTGCACACTCCATGGGGTTGCAGCAGAGGAGATATTTTCAGCTCTCTTCATCTGCTCATCAGACACAGATTCCACTGTTGCTCTCACCTCTGAGCCCGATTTCCCTGTGGGACAGTGTTCTGGACAGACTGGACATTTTTCCTGCTGATTCTCTGTTCCATTCTCTGTCCAGGATGGAAGTCAAGTGAATCCTGCTTTCATTACTCATTCTCTATGACTCTCCTGCATGCCAGATATCTCAGCTCCAAGCACCGTATTCCAAACCTGAGTTACATTTCTCTCAAAAGTCTAAGACTGAGAAATCTGACTTGACTAGGTCCCTTGGCTCTTCAAAGTATTGACTTGTGGTGGGACACAACCCCTGATAACTCCAAAAATTTGCTATTTTCTTCTTTAAAAATGAAGAAAACTGTGTAACTTTGATGTAAAGCTTTGGCCACTATACACTTGACACATTAGCATCCTGACACATTAGCCAGTGTGAGTTTCAGAAGAAGACACTCCAAGAAGTGCCTCAGAGGCTGCAGATTATTTTGAGCTGGCCAACTTTAATTGCTGACTCAAGAGAAACTTCTGCTTCTTCCTTTAACTACCCATAAGTACTTGAATAAGAGATCTTTTCTATAATAAGAGATTATCAGAGATAATCTCCCTTTGACCCACCTGTATGGCAGAGCTTTCTTTTATTTACTAAATATCTGCACTTTTTGTCATCCTGCACTGACGCCTAGAAGCCCTAAAGGCACCCTATCTCATTCCTAGCTCAGAATTTCTTATATACCACATTTTTTTCATGTCTGAACCAATCCTGCTTTGGGGGGCCTTCTGACTATCTATCTCATGTGTGTGGGCTTTCCATACATATTTATGTATTAAATTTGGTTATTTTCTCTTGCTAATCTGTCATGTTCATTTGATTATTAGACCATCCAGAAGAACTGTGAGGGTGGAGGAAAGTTTGCTCCTCCACCACAGTTTGCAAAGTGAGGGGGATAACCTCACCGCCTGGAACCCTGAGCTTCCCCACGAGGCTGCTGCAGATGAGGAGATTTAGGTGTCTGACACAGGCCAGTGGAAGTTAAGGGTCTTACCATGTAATTACACCCCAAATCTCTGTCTGTGGGATCTGGCGGGAGTGAAAGTTTTGAGAGTCATTTTTTCTTCTCAATTTGATTTGCAGAAGAAAACATTTGTCAAACTATTTTCTCAGTACAGTGACCCTTGATTACTTGGCAGAAGTACTTATGGGGCTTGTTTTCACTATGTCTGTCTTGTTTCTCACCTTTCATCTTGTTATATATCCTGATAGTGTGGCCTTATGAACAGTGTGAATATTTTTCTCTGCTTGTAACATCCAGTGCACTTGTCAATGTGCACCTTTCCTCAGTCCAGCCAGAAGAAGCTGTCAGGGGATTTCCTGTGTCTATCCCATTCTTCCCAGAGATGGTCTATTATCTCTGCCAGCTGGAGGATGCTTATGCATCTGGTAGGCAGACAAATAGTTTGTGGATCCGTGCTTAGAGAATATTAAACCTTATTCCATTCAAGGGAGGAAACCATGTGATTTCTGTTTTGGAACAGCTGTTTAAAGACAGGGCTCCCTATCTTCTTTAGGCTAACTCTGGGGGTAAACTTTTGTGAGGGTTGCATTGTTTTGCATTCTCCTTTGTGCATGCCTCTAATGTCCACAGTACTGGTTTGAATTGCTATAAACCCTACCATCAAGGTGAGACGACGGCACTTTTTAATTAGCAAAACTTTCAATCAACAAAAAAACAAACATTTTTTTAGAGAGTTCTCATGTTATAATAGTTAGTCATTAATATTCTCTTAATCAGATAGGAGGACAGAAATTAGAACAAAAATCAAAGTCCATTCAGACCCTTTCCTATTTACCTTCACACATTTGCAGATACTGTAAAAAAAAAAATCAGGACATTGAAAGTAAAAATGAATGAAAAGAATAGTAAAATCTTAATAAAGATGACCTAAAATTTTTCATCCTAAGAACTCAGCTTGGTAATTGTCAAATTGGAAGCTCCAAATGTAACTATACACAAACTTCATTTCTTTCATATAGTTTTTTTCTCTGATTCAAGCTGATTTTGCCCCAATAACGGCATTGTGAATCACATGCTTTATTGCTACCCCAATCCTCTGTATGCCTGCACCTTTATAATGAAGCCTGAGGACATATGATTAATGAACTTCAGATCTGTCAATAATCATGAAGATGATAGGTTTCAGTTGGACTTTAGACTAAGACTAACATCTTGGCTTTAGATATGTTTTAGCCCCAGGCCCGTCTAGGCAGAACAGCAGCCCCATCAGCCATGGGACTAGATGGCATAGTGCCCGTGGCTGATTTCAGAACTGGACACATGATCAATTACCTGTTCCCTCTCCAGTCATCCAATCAGTATAACCCATGATCCCAACTCCCTTAGTTTCCTTGATTACTGATTTTTCCCTAAATAACTTGTATTCCTGAGACACCTAGAGAGCCAAGGCCTTTGAGTGGTAGCTTGACTGTGTCTCCAGAGCTTGTAACTCTCTAATAAACCTTATTTTCTTTGCTGCAAAACCTGCATGGATCTCTACGTAGGCTTAGATGCTTGCAGGAAGACGGAGCCCTTATTTGTCCCGATTAAATAGGGAACAAGATAACAATTTGATCTCATGCTCTGCTGTCAGCAGTTATGCCTTCAAAGGGTCTGGAAAAGAAGATGAGTCTGACATTTCCAAGGCATGTTATCTGAGAAGCACAAAGACTATAGACAACTTTAAAGTTAAAGATTGACCTTTGTCAAGGAAGCTACAGGCCTGGGACACGAAGATGCTCCATGACCTGCTTTTAGTTAGGAATTTTAAATGTAGATCACCCTCGGTGGTTGCTTTGATCTCTGGGTTTGTAAGGCTTTATTAAGGGATTCATGGATGGGGCAGCATCTCATCTAGCAATTAGAAGGGAACTCCCAGTGGTTGTACAAAATGGAAGGATTTTATAGAAAGAAAATTAGCCAAAGAAACTGTTATCAAAAGAAAAAAAAAAGGATTATTTTTAGACCAGAACAGCGTTTTTTGGGAGAAAGTGAACAGCAACGATTTTTATCCTCCAGATTCTCTCTTCCTTCTTTAGGAGGATGGAGAGGGCCAAAGTGACAGGTTACGTTACCAGTTCCTTGATAGAAAATTTCAGACGGGTTGATTAGGAAAGACTGTAACTGCCATTAGATTTGGTATTAAATCTCATTTTGCCTTCATGGGCTTTTAGAGCCATTAACGCCATTTGGGGCCTGTGATTTTCTCTTTAAAGGTAGTATGGACTACTTAATGGTAGTAATTCTTCCAATCAGTGAGCACAGAATATCCTTCCATTTATTTGTGTCTTCTTTAAAATGTATAAATTGCTGAATTAAAGGAGCCATATGAAAATTAAGAATACATATTGCATGAGTATATATACACACATATATGTATATAGGTAATTCAAGAAGGTGCACAACTGTTTAATTGCTTTGTTATATAATTGTAAAAAATGTAGTCATTCTGATACTCTGTTTCTTTATTTCTGATGGTGATGTGAAATAAGAAACCTAATTCAGATGAATGTTTTTGGGAGTAAATAAAATGTTTGGAAATATTTGGTGAGTCTAAGATCTCTTCCTCAGGTAAGCAGTGTATGTACATATACATATATATACCTTTTTACCTGCCTTCTTTTCAAGTAAACACACGCATATGCACAACACAGACTCATCAATAATGTCATTTTTATACTATCCAAAGCAATATGTAGATTCAATGCAATCCTTATCAAATTACCAATAGCATTTTTCAGAGAGCAAGAATAGATAATCCTAAAATTCATATGGAGCCATAAAAAACCCCAAATAGCCACAGCAATCTTGAGAAAGAAGAACAAAGTTGGAAGGATCACACTAACTGATATCAAACTATACCATAAGGCTACAGTAACCAAAACAGCATGGCACTCACATAAAAACAAACATATTGATCAGTGGAACAGAATAGAGAGCCCAGAAATAAATCCACGCCTATATGCTCACAAAAGAGGTAAGAATATACAGTGGAGTAAAGACGGTCTTTTCAATAAATGGTGTTGGAAAAATTGGACAGATGCATATAAAATAAAAAGAAGCTGGACCATCTTCTTATACTTTATACAAGAATTCACTCAAAATGGATTAAAGACTTAAACGTAAGACCCCAAACCATAAAACTTCTGGAAGAAAATATAGGCAGTAAACTTTGATATTACTAACAGGAATTTCCTTTAAGATATCTCCTCGGGCAAGGGAAACAAACAAACAAAAATAAACAAATGGGAGTACATCAAACTAAAAAGTTTTTGTACAGCAAAGGAAACCATCAACAAAACAAAAAGACAACCGACTGGGAGAAGATATTCGCTAATGATACATCTGGTTAATATCCAAAAATATATAAAGAACTCATACAACTCAACAACAATAAAAAACAAACAATCCAATTAAAAAATGGGCACAAGACAGATGCTTCTTCAAAGAGGAAATATAGATTGCTAAAAGATGTATGAGAAGATGCTCGAGGTCGCTAACCATCAGAGAAATGCAAATTAAAACCACAATGAGATATCACCACACACCTGTCAGAATGGCTATCATCAATAAATCAAAAAACAAGTGTTGGTAAGGATGTGAAGAAGAGGGAACCCTCATATATTGTTGGTGGGATAGTAAATTTGTACAGCTGCTATGAAAAACAGTATGGAGGTTTCTCAAAAAATTAAAAATGGATATACCTTTTGACCCAGCAATTGCACTTCTGTGTATTTATCCAAAGAAAACCAAAACAGTAATTCGTAAAGATCTATGCCCTCCAATATTCATGGCAGCACAATTTACAAGAACCAAGATATGGAAGCAACCTTAATGCCCCTCAATAGGCAATTGGATAAAGAAATTATGGTTCATATATAAAATGGAGTGTTACTCAACCTTTAAAAAAATGAAATTTTACCATTTGCAATTACATGGATGGACCTAGAGGTTATTATGCTGAGTGAAATAAGTCAGACAGAGAAAGATAAATACCATATGATTTCATTTATATATGGAATCAAGGAACAAAAAGAACAAACTAATCAAAAACACTCATAAACATAGTGGACAATTTGGTGATGGACAGAGCGGACCAGAGTTGGGGTCTGGGAGAATGGGGTGAAGGGTTAAAAAAGTACAAATTAGTACTTGATAGTTCATCACGGGGATGGGGAGCATGGCAGAGGAAATGCAGCTATCATTAATACGGCTAGGGTGAGGGCCAGAGAAGGGAGGGAGCAATTGGGGGAACTGTTTTATGAACTATATAGATGTCTAACCAGTGTAGTGTATACTTTAAATAAATTTAAATAAATAAATTTAAAAAATAATTTTATTTTTAATGTTGAAAAGGAACTTGACAGAATTTTTGGAGAGAATAAAAATTAAAAGAAAGGTTAAGTTAAAATGAAACTAAAAGATGTAGACATTTAGACACAAAGATTTAAAGTATGGTGGATCTTAATTTTAGTAATGAATTACATTTCCTATCTTAATGCACCAAGGCCTCAAAGTCAGAAACACATTTATTTTTATGCCATGGAGAATTCATTAGATCAGCAAATGAAGTAAAATCCCCAAACTGACTTGTGATTTTTTTTCTGTCTACTTAGGGTAGGATTTCAACACAAAATTCTTTACTCAAGGGATGCTAATAGAATGAACTGAGAGGCTAAATTTGTTTCCTACAAAAAATTTATTGGATAAATGTATAACATTCCTGTTGTAATAAATTAAAACCATAGGGTATGAAGGAAACAAATTTGTGTTCATACTGTTTTAAATTTTAGAAGGTTGAAACAAGTCCAATGGGCAAAAATCAAGGGCTGGTTCTTCTAGAGGCTCCATGAGAGAATCTGTTTCCTCTCCAATTTTACTTTCTGTGGCCATAAGCATTCTTTGGTTCCTGGCCCTTTTTCCATCTCCAAAGCCAGCAATATAACACCTACTAATCTCCCTCTGATTCCAACTATTCTTCCTTCCTGTTCCACTTTCTAGGACTATGGCGATTATACTATTCCCACTAGCATAATCACAGCCAATCTTTTTATCTAAAGTCTAATGGCAAAAGTGTTCCAAGGGCTATCTCAATCTTTCTTCATTCTAACAAATAACATGTTTAAACTTTCCAAGAAGTAGAAAGTGGGTTTCTTTTGGAAGCCCTTATTCTGCCTACTAAAAAGTCTTTCTTGATGTGTATTATTTGGTGGCGCAAGGGCCTTTCTATAAAAAATATAGATCACAGGAGTTTAGAGAAACTGTTGGAGAGAGATACATCTCCAGATCTCTCCTTTTGAAATAGCAATAACCAGAACATCTAAAACTCAAAAAACACCCAAACTGCACACCAGCAAGTCTAAGCATGGGATCTGCGCATATGTGCTACCAGAGGTCAGAACCCCAGGTGTTGGGAGGTAGACTGGGAGAAACAAAGAAGCTGCCTTTCACAGCCACCAGAGCTCCCTGAGGAGGATGGAGAAGGGATAAGGTGCAGTAAGTGTCCTGAACAGCCTTGTCTGGGAGAATTGTGAGCTCCAAATGGCAGGCGGCAGAGTCCAGGTAGAGAACAGAGAAGCAAAGATGACAGAGAAACAACACTTGATTTTTACAAGCCACAGTTTCAAAACTGAGGCTGAGCCACAGTCCCCATCACCCAACCCATGGGACCCCATTCCCTGTATTCTCAGTGACTGAACACCACGGAGCATCCAGGGAATGTGAGCAAACACCGAAACTGGTGCTAACACTGACAGGGACTGAAACTTAGATTAGTGAGTGTGATTAAACAACTATTTTTTTTAAAGGCATTATTATGGCTTTATACAAAGCAAGGATCCAAGAAGCTTAGATGCCACCTACTGGAAAACAAAAGAAAAGCACCTACTCTGCAACAAGATAAAGATAACCTTTATATAATAAATTTTCTTTCTGGAAAAAGAGCAGAATACACTTCCATTAATGCCAAAGAAGAGAAATAGTCCATCAAACACCATGAACAACCAAGGTGACAAGGCATCTCAGAAAGAAAGAGCAATATCTCCAGAAAATAAGCTCACAGATATAAAAATATGCGACTTAAGTGACAGAGAATTCAGGATGTTACTTCTGAAATAAACTCAGTGAGTTCCGAAACGAATCATATTAACAATTTCATGCATTGAAAAAACAACTAGATGAGCAGAATGAGTTCTTTAGCAAGGACTTTGAAACCCTCAAGAATAAACAAATAGAACTTATGGAAGTGAAGAATACACTGCAAGAGGTGAAAAATGAAATAGCGAGCTTGGTTAATAGAGTCAACCAAATAGAGAAAAGGATCAGTGATATCGAAGACAGATCTAGAAATAAATCAGAAGGAAGAAGAGAGAAACTGAAGAATGAAAAATAATGAAAGAAAAATACAAAAACTAGCTGATACCATTAGGAGAGGAAAAATAAGAATAATGGGTATTATCGAAGGAGAGGAAAAAGAGCAGGGATTAGAAAGAATGTTACGACAAATAGTGGACGAAAATTTTCCAAATCTAACGAATGAGCTAGAGCTTGGAATTCAAGAAGTCAACAGAACACTCAATTATCTCAACCTCAAAAGGCCTTCACCAAGACACATTGCATTAAAATTATCAAAAATCAATGACAAAGACAGAATCTCAGGGGAGCCAGGGAAAAGAAGACAGTAAGCTTTCTTCTCACATTAGGCAAACACATTAGATTATCATTGGACTTCTCAGCACAAACCTTACAAGCCTGAAAGGAATGGAATCCAATACTCAAAGTATTAAGTGACAGGAAATACCAGCCAAGAATAATCGATCCAGCTAAGGTCTCCATTAGATATAAAGGAGAAAAAAGACCTTTCCAGACATACAAAAATTGAGAGAATTCTCCATTACAAGGCCTGCATTACAGGAAATACTGAAAGGGATCAGCTCACCTAAAACAAAATGATAAAATAAATATGTAATTAGGAGTAAGATGACTATCAGGCATATAAAAGTAGAGGAATGTAACCCTTACTAAGAATAGGGCATTATAAGCTTAAACGATAAGACGAGATTAGCAATAGTAAGATAGCAAAGAACATTCAGCATATATGGGGACAAATTGAGACAACGAACGCTGAAAAGGGGAATTCAGCTAAATTCTCAAAGGAGAATGAAGATAAGGCATGCACAAAAGAAAATGGATGACTGTATATAAAAAACTATCCTTTATATCTTCATAATGGTAACTACACACCAAAATTTCAGAACTGGAGTATATTACATAAAACAAGAAGAACCAGAGGCAAAACCCACAAAAGCCAAACAAAATTAACAAAACAGAAACACAAGGACAAGGAAGCAATGGAAACACCAGCTACCAGAAAGCAAAAGATAAAATGGCTATAAGAAGACCTCATATTTCAATATGAATCTTAAATGTTAATGGGCTGAACTCACCAATAAAAAGGCTCAAAGATGCAGAATGGATGAAAATACAAATCAAACATATGCTGTCCCAGAGGACACAACTTAGCTCCAAAGACAAATATAGACTCTAGTCAAAGGGTGGAAAATAATACTTCAAGCATATGGCATTCAGAGAAAAATGGGAGTAGTGGTACTAATATTAGGCAAAATAGTCCTCAAAATAAAAAAAAGGTAAAGAAAGATACTGAAAGATATTTCATAATGATAAAGGGAATCATGCACCAAGAAGACATAACACTTATTAATATCTATGCTTCCAATTAGGAAGCCACAAAATATGTAAAGCAATTACTAACAGAACTAAAGGGAGAAATAGACCAAAACACTATCATAGTAGGGGACCTAAATATTCCACTGTCAGATATTAACAGATTATCCAAACAGAAAATCAATAAAGAAATAACATCCTTAAATGACAT
Source organism: Pteropus medius (assembly GCF_902729225.1). Taxonomy (NCBI): domain Eukaryota; kingdom Metazoa; phylum Chordata; class Mammalia; order Chiroptera; family Pteropodidae; genus Pteropus; species Pteropus medius. Next base: position 146,299 of record NW_024343935.1, on the reverse strand, counting down.
TGTAGTACAACTGGACATAATTAACATCCACAGAGTCTTCCATCACAAAACAGCTGCTTATTCATTCTTCTCTAGTGCACATGGACCCTTCTCAAGAATCGACCACATATCGGGACACAGAGTTGGCCTCAACAAATATAAGAGGGTTGAAATCATACCAACCATATTCTCTGAATACAATTATTTGAAACTAGAGATCAACTGCAGAAAGAAGCAGGAAGAACCACAATTACATGGAGATTAAACAACATGCTACTGAAGAATAACTGGGTCAGAGAAGAAGTAAAAAGAGAGATCAAGAGATACACAGAAACAAATGATAATGATAGCACAACATATCAAAACTTTGGGACATGACAAAAGCAGTTATGAGATGAAAGTTCATATCATTACAAGCCTATCTTCAAAAACAAAAATGAGCCCAAATAAACAACCTAAAGTTTCATCTTAAAAAACTAGAAAACAAAGAACAAACGAAACCTCAAGTCAGCAGCAGAAAAGAAATAATCAAAATTTGAGCAGAAGTAAATGAAATTGAAAACAACAACAACAAAACAATAGAAAAAATAAATGCAACAAAGAGCTGTTTCTTTGAGAAGCTTAATAAAATTGACAAACCCCTGGCTAGACTCACTAAAGAAAAAAGAGAAAGGACACAAATAAACAAAATTAGAGGTTAAAGAGGGGAAATTATGACTGACATTGCAGAAATACAAAGGATCATACAAGAATACTATGAAAAAGTATACTATGAAGAAATGGACCAGTACTTAGAAATATGCAACCTTCCTAGACTGAATCAAGAAGAACTGGAAAATCTAAATAGACTAATCAGCAGTATGGAAATTGAAACAATCATCAAAAACTTACCAAAGGGTAAAAGTCCAAGACCAGATGGCTTCACCAGTGCATTCTATCAAACATTCAAAGGTGATTTATTACCTATTCTTCTCTAACTCTTTCATAAAATTGAAGAGGAGGCAATACATCCCAACACATTTTACAAGGCCAATATTTCACTAATATCAAACCTGATAAAGATAACACACACACACACACACACACACACACTCACACACACACAAACTGCACACCAATATCTCTCATGCACACAGATGCAAAAATCCCAAATAAGATACTAGCAAACTGAATACAGCAACATATTAAAAAAATTATATACCACGATCAAGTGGGCTTCATCCACGTGGTACAAGGATGGTTTAGCATATGTAAATCGATTAATGTGATATATCATGTAAACAAATTAAAATATAAGAATTATATGATTATATCAATAGTTGTAGTAAAAGCCTTGACTTATGATCAAAAGACTTAACAAAATCGGTATAGAAGGAAAGTATCTCAACATAATAAAGGCCATCTATGACAAACCCTCAGCCAACATTACACTTAATGGTGAAAAACTAAAAGCCTTCATTCTAAGATCAGGAACAAGGAAGGCTGTCCACTATCGCAACTGTCATTCAATATAACATTGGAGATCCTAGTGAGTGCGATCAAGCAAGAGAAAGATATAAAAAGCATCCAAATAGGAAATGAAGAAGACAAACTATCACTATTTGTGGTTGACATGATTTTCTACGTAGAAACCCTAAAGTTTCTACAAGAGCACTACTAGAAACATCAAGCAAATACAGTTAATTTTCTGGATAGAAAATCAACGTTCAAAAATCCATAGCATTCCTATACTCTAATATGAAGTGTCAGAAAAAGAAGTGAAAAAATAATTTCTTTTGCAATTGCAACAAAAAGAATAAAATATCTACTAATAAATCTAACAAAACCTGTGAAGGACCTATATAATGAAAACTACAAGACCTATTAAAAGAAACTGAAGAAGATACAAAGAAATGGAAAGATATTCTGTGTTCTTGGGTTGGAAAAATCAATATAGTTAAAATGATCATATTACTTAAAGCATTATACAGATTAAATACAATCCCCATCAAAATCCATCAGTTTTTTTTTAAAGAAATGGAACAAAAATCATCAGATTTATATGAAAGAACAAGAGTCCCCAAATTGCCAAAGTCATCCTGAGAAAAAAGAACAAGACTGGAGGCATCACTCTGCACGACATCAAATTATACTACAAAGCGACAGTAATCAAAATGGCATGGTATTGGCTGAAAAAAAGACACACGGACCAGTGGAACAGAACTGAAATTCCAGAAGTAAACCCATATAAATATGGGCAAATAATTTTTAACAAAAAAATGAAAAACATATAGAGGAGAGCCTCTTCAATAAATGGTGCTGGGGAAACTGGAAGGCCACCTGCAAAACAATGAAACTAGACTGTTGTGTATCACCACTTTCCAAAATTGACTCAAAATGGATTAAGGACCTGAACATAAGACCTGAAACAATGAAATGCATAGAAGAAAACATAGGAACTAAACTAAAGGACATTGCACTGAAAGAGGATTTTATAAATTTGACCACAAAAGCAAGGAAAGTAAAAGCAAAAATAAATGAATGGGACTACATCAAACTAAAGAGCTTCTGCTGAGCAAAAGAAATCATCAACAAGGTAAAGAGACAACAATCTGAATGGGAAAATATATTTGAAAGCAATGCTGCCGATAAAGGCTTAATATTCAAAATATACAAAGAACTCATACAACTCAATAACAACAACAACAAAAAAACAAATGATCCAATCAAAACTTGGGCAGAGGATCTAAACAGATACTTCTCCCTAGAAGACATACAAATGGCCAAAAAATATTTGAAAAGATGCTCAACATCGCTAGCTATTAAAGAAATGCAGATCAAAATGACAATGAGATACCATCTCACACCTGTTAGAAAAGCTGTAACCAACAGGACAAGTAATAACAAGTGTTGGAGAGGATGTGGAGAAAAAGGAACCTTCATACACTTCTGGTGGGACTATAAATTGGTACAACCACTATGGAAAACAATATGAAGTTTTCCCAAAAAACTAAGAATTGATCTGCCATATGATCCAGCCATCCCTCTACTTGGTATTTACCACAAAGACTTGAAAGCCCATATCTGAAAAGATACTTGCATGCCGATGTTCAAAGCAGAATTATTTAAAGTGGCCAGGACATGGAAGCAACGAAAGTATCCTACAACAGATGATTGGATAAAGAAGGTGTGGTACATATATACAGTAGAATATTACTTGGCCATAAGGAGATGAAAAAATATCATATGCGATAACATGGATTGACTGCGAAATAATCATGCTAAGCAAAATAAGCCAGACAGAAAAAGTTGAAAACGACATGATATCACTTATATGTGGGATATAAACCTAAAAGCAACAAACAGGAGAAACGGAGACTCATGGGCATGAACAGTAGACTAGTAGTTACCAGAGGGTGGGGAGGGAGAAAGGAAGAGGGAGGTAGATGGGATAAGGGGGTGAAATATATGATGACAGAGGCAAATCTACCTATGGGAGGGGAACATGCTACGCAATATATATATGCCTTACTATTGAATTTTACACCTGAAACTTATTCGATTTCATTAACCGATATCACCACAATAAAAAAAAATAATCTAAAAAAAAAAGAGGATTGGCTATTATTGATATGGGATTGATATCATTACTGTAGTCTTACAATGTGTAAGAGGAAGGAAGGAAAGTTGGAATCAGAGGGAGATTGGAAGATGCTACACTGTTGGCATTGAAGATGGAGAAAGGGCCGTGAGCCAAGGAATGCTTGTGGCCACAAGAAACTGGAACAGGAGAGGAAAGAAATTCTCTCTTGGAACCTCCAGGAGGAACGGGCCCTACAGAGTTCTTGATTTCAACCCATTATCTCCTCAGACTTCTGACTTCCAGAAGTTTAGGTGAATAAATGTTTTTCTTTTAAAGCCATTAGTGTTATGTTTTGTTACTGCAGCAATAGCAATGTTATACAGACATTTATTTAATAACTGTTTTTGGAGGAATGTAACATTAAGCATCTCAATTCATTCATTTCGCTTCCCTTGGGTGAGGACATTTTCTGTTGAAACCCGCACTAAGTAGAAGAAAAATCTAAAGTTAAATTGGAGATTTTGTCTCATTAGCTGTTACAGAGAATCTCCCATTGTATAAAGGTAAATGTGGTTCTGAATTTGAGGCCTTTGGACATTAAGATAGGGCAATAATTCATTATTAAAACTAAAGATAAGCATTCTACAATAATTTTTTTGGTATGTTTTCTTATTTTTTAAAATTTTATGTTAATTCAATCCAAAATGATTTTCATTTCTATCCTCTCCAACATTCTCTCACCTTTTATTTCAACATAAAAGATGGGGTTATTGAGTCTGTTTATATACATATATGTGAGTGAGTGTGTTTATTTATTAAATAGTCATATGTAAATACACATACATTAGAAGAATACTAACTGACGAAAGAATTCTTGGATTCAACAAGTATTTCCACAGATTTCATGTATTCTGCACCAGATTTATCAGAAATATTATTATCCAGTATTACAATCAGAAATAATGAAACAGCTCAGGGAGATTCAATTTTTTAATAGATATGTAATAATGGAATTAAAGCTTTCCTACAGTTCTTTGAATGATGTGTAAATAGACCCATTCAATATATACTCTTAATTTGTTAGCTCCCTTTATTCCAGCAACTTGTACACTTTAAATATCTGCAATATATTGCATGCAATTATCTTATACAATAAAATAAGAAATAGAAAAAAAATCTAGTGATGCCTAATTCAAAATTAGGTATCAAGTAGCTTGAGTCACACTTTAGTGGAGGAGGGAGAAATACCATTTGGTAGAAAACAAAGTGTTTTATATGAATATAAAAATAGTGGCATTAATTTGTCACAAATTACATTTGGTAAACTCATTTTTATTTGGTAAAGAAGATTATACTACATATATAAATAACCATCATATTGGTTCAAGACAGGGGTGCATTACAGCCTCCCACAACTTCATGGAGGAGCTATAGACACATGGTATACAGACCTCAGCTGATGCAGTCTCATGAGTATCTGAAGAGAGATCAGAACAACTCCCATCGTATAATGCCATTTGATATAAACCATAGCATTTAGGAGAGTTTATTATACAGCATTAACTAATCGATACAATAATCAAGGCAATCAAATGAAAGGTAATTATAATAAGCCGATGTTTTTAATTTTTGGCATATGTTATTATATTTGGAGACAGCATTTATGACCATTTTGTTATTCTAGTTTATTTTGGATAACTGGATTAACAATTGGCTCTAATGAGGATTGCTTTCAGTAACCGGGTGAGGTCAGAAGGACATGCATCTTAGCAGAAACCCTGCTGACACAATCATATGATAGGACAGGAACTCAAGCTCTCCTGTGAGTCACACTCATGTCATGAAGATGGAAGTGATTCCTACATATGAGGAGTTATGAAATGGATGATATTAATATTGTTCATTCATTATCCATGTAGTGGTTATGACAGAATTAAGAAAAGTGGAGATATTTTGTTTATAGGAATCATATTTGTAGGGAAGACTGAAATTTGGGAGGACAAACAGGGAGGTAGTTTAGTAATAAAATGTAAATACACCAGCCATCCTTCACTTAAATTAAAACAGGCCCTCACACATGGAATCCATCTTCTATACTTCAGGAGTAGATTACAGCATGAAAAAGAAATATTTTACATACTAATCAACTAAGTAATGCTTCCACATATACAAGACCAATTATTTCTTTCTGAAGATCATATTGGGTGAATCGATTTATCAAATTTGCATTTTCCTGATGACTCTACCTGGAGATATATATTTGATAATACATTTTTGTCAGGGACTATGGTAGGCATTGTAGATGCTGAACGCAATAACAGTAAAAAAGTAGGAGTCCAGTTTTAAAACCAGCAGAATGTTAAAATCCACATTATCAGTAAAGCAGTTACGGGAGTGAAATTAAATAGAATGACAGACACAAAATGACACTATATTTCAGTTTTTAATAAAACATCGTGTTAATGAACTTAGTCAACAAGAATAGTTTACTATATGTGAGTTATACAACACATGAATATTTTTTCAGTAACACGAAATAAAATTCTTGAGATGACATGAGCATTTGAAAAGAAATTTTTCTTAAGAATCCATATGAATTCACAAAATAATTAAGATTTTCCAAATATTTTTGGTTCAAATTTGGGTAAAACGTTTTAAAACTGAGAAAATGTACAAGGGAAGAAAATGTCCATATATTAGAGGAGAAAGCATGATAAACTGATTTGCTTACATTGTGCAGAGAAGGTAAATTAAGTAAACGGAAATTCCAGCAAATACATAGAAGAGGCATATTCTATTTCCACATTTTCTGGCTCCAAGCCTTTTAGCCTCCTAATCACAGGGAGCTCTTCAGCCCTAAAACAGTTGTCCCTTTTATAGCTGCCATCTCACAGAATCTTCTCAAAGCCCCCTTTATTTCTTTGTTCTTGAGACTGTAGATGAAGGGGTTCAGCATGGGTGTGACCACAGTGTACATCACTGAGGCTACTGCACTTGAGTGTGTGCTGTAGGGAGAGGCAGAGCTGAGGTACACACCTAGAATTGTACAGTAAAATAAGGACACAACGGAGAGGTGAGACGCACAGGTAGAAAATGCTTTATACTTTCCCTGAGCTGATGACATTCCACAAATGCAAGAAACTATCTTAAAGTAAGAGTAAAGGATGCCAGTAAGGGGAAGAGCAGCCAAGAATCCAATGGAAAAATACATCATCATGTTATTAAGAAAGGTGTCAGAACAGGCAAGTTGGATCATCTGATTGAGTTCACAGAAAAAGTGGGGGATTTTTAAGACTGTACAGAAAGACAGTCGCAACAGCATTAAGCTTTGTAACAAGGAATAGAAGGCACTCGTGATCCAGGACACCAGAAGCAGCAGTCCACAGAGCCGGGGGTTCATGATGACCGTGTAGCGCAGGGGGTGACAGATGGCCACAAAGCGGTCGTAGGCCATCACAGTCAGAAGGAAGTCATCCAATCCTGCAAAGAGTAGGAAAAAATACATCTGTGTGATGCAATCTCCATAGGTTATGACTTGACTCTGTGTCTGGATGTTCACCAGCATCTTTGGGACAGTGGTGGAGGTGAAACAGATGTCCACCAAGGACAGGTTGGAGAGGAAGAAGTACATGGGCGTGTGGAGGTGGGAGTCTGAGCTCACAGCCAGGATGATGAGTAGGTTTCCAAACATAGTGATCAGGTACATGGAGAGGAAAAGCCCAAATATGAGAGGTTGCTGTTCTGGTTCCTCAGAAAATCCCATGAGAAGAAATTCTGTAATCCGTGAATAATTTTCTGGTACCATGTGTTGGTGGTTATGACTAGCAATAAAAATTTAAATAATTAATTAACATACATGTGCATTACTAGCATCTTGAAAAGCTACAATTTACATTTTACACTAAAATGTATATGCGATATGTATATGATTTTCTGGAGATCTGATTCCTTTTAAGTAATTATTCCCAGCAGCAATAATTTCATTTTTACACATGTTTAATGAAAAATACTTTCACATATAAATTCTAATCTTCCTGCACTGATTTCATCTTTATTTGACCATCTTTGTTTTATATGGCACTTCGTGGATAAGGCTGGCCCTTCTCTCACTTTCCATGTGGCATCCTTTTTTGTTATTTTTGGCTTTGAGTTTCGATCTCTTTCATGACACATCTGATGGGTACGCTAATCCAAGTTCTGTTGCATTTTCAACATTTGAAGACCTCCCCAGACATATTACAGAAAATCCTGCTTATGCTACACCTATTGGTCCACTTTCTGTATACATTTATCCCTGAGGAAATGATGTCATACCACACTCATTGATAAATATGTGCTGAGTCCTTACTTTTCTCTTGTTAAGTACAGGGTGCTGAAAGAATACAAGGAAGTGAGAAATCATATACATTGTTAGATGCTGCATGTGATCTGAAAAAAAAGAGAGTATGTGCAAAAGAGAGTAGATGTGTGTGTTATATTTTTTATAGAATTGAGAAAAATATGAAAACAAGATGGCATTTGAATAGAGACCTCAAGAAACACACAGGGAAGACAGGGATATCTGGGGAAGTGTGTATCCTGCATGGAAAGAGCCAATGCAAAGGTCCTGAGGTTGGCACTTGTCTCAAGTAATCAAGGCTCAAAAGGAAGCCATGTGGTGAAAGGAATGAGTAAGAGGGAGATGATAGTGATGGTGTCAGAGAATGTGGAGGAATGAGATGGCCTGTCTGCTACAGATGAAACTTCAAGACACAGGGACTCATTCAATCTCTTCCTGTTCTTTAAACTTTATGTTTCCTTGTATAGGATCCTGTGAGGAGAAGTGATGCCTTCTTTATTACCATCTACTGATTGACATTCTGTATCTATATTTTAAAGGACCCATTCAGAGTATATAAGCTAGGTACCCCTACCCAAAGAAGTAGAGAAATGCTCATGCTCCACAGACCACATATACTCACACTCACAGACACACACACTATGTCCTCCTGGGGTCATGTTAATACCAGCTTCCACTCACCCCCAGACATAATAATGAGGAGAGAAATAATACAAGGCAAGATAATATCAGGTTATCTTGACCCTACGAGTTAGAGAAATAGTTCCAAAGTCTACTTGATAAGCTCCCATGAAGACATGTAAAAATAGGGCTCCATTTTCATACAAATATTTTCTGCCTTGTATATTAAAAGTCAGTTAAATAGAGATATAAAAAGATGAAAGACAGACAGACAGAGACAGAGACAGACCTAATAATCTTGGGTGGTCCCCGAGAAATTGTGATGGGGAGAAAGCGTCCTTGGTTATAGTGACATGCCAACCGCAGGTGTTTTGCCTTATGCCCAGAAAAATCAATAAAGTAGCACAAATCAATTTACTCAAAAGAGGAAAGGAAAGAGCAGTATCTTCATGGCATCAAAACCCCTTACAGATCAAACACCTTACTCGACGATTTGCAAAGAATAAAACTACAATTTACAAAAGGAAACATACAATGTATAGAAAAAAAGCATGGTTTTTTTAAGCTGAAATGAGACTTTAGCTAATAACATTATGTGCAAAACCTTGGGAATCAGAAAACCGGGTTTTGATTATGAGATCTACCACCTCTTAGTTTTTGAATGAGATAGCTAGACAATCCAAGTGGTAATATCCTCATCTAAATAGTGCAGACAGTGATATCAATTCAGAATGGTGACAGGTTTGAACAATATATGTAACATGCTTAGCAAAGTTAATCACTTATTTCCTGTTAGTAAATAATTGATTATCACTGCGATGAGAGGAGGCTGATTGTTTTTTTTTCTACTTGTAATATCTCCACTGCTTCCCCACCTCTAGATCCCCAATTCAATAACCATATTTTAGTTTCTTGTCATCTCTCTCATCTGCTAAGAGTAGAGATCCAATAGACAGATTATTGCATTGACCTATGGAGATCTCTGTACGTTGAAAATTGTTCATAAAACTTCCGCATTAATCTCCATCCCAGTGACTCCTTATTGGAGATAGAAGCCAAAATTTCATAGCTTCAAACATGAGGCTCAAGTCTTGTGATCTTTTAACCCGCTTCACCCACACAGAGACTTGGCTGAGCTCACACTAATCTCCCAAACATTGAACTTGACTCCCAGCACCACCTGGCATCACAGCTACAAGACTCAGAGCCTTTACATACATGCTTCCCTCTGCTTGGAGTCCCACCATGAGACATGATGGAACTTTTCACCCCTTCTCCATCCTCCAAACTCAATATTCTTTGTTTGTATTGCCTGCATCCTCTCCTTCATGAACCTTTTCTTTTTCTGAACATTATCACAGAAAAGGATACTTTCTCATTAAGTTAATTGTGTATTAGGATACTCATAGCATAATTTTTATTTAGTTCCATGTCTTTTCTCCCTACTACAGTGAGTGCGGTGAGGCATGCAGTATGTTATACATATCACCACCCTCCAACAGACTTACCTGAGTTGGGAACAGTAGCTGAATAAATAAGCATTCCACGGAGGAATAGAAGAATGTTCTTCCAGAAAACGTTGATGATGGGAGAAGGCATAGAAAGAGGCAACACTGATCTAGGTGTGGGGGACATGCCAGAGGAATGTTTTCCGTATTCTGTATCAGGACTCAGTAGAGTGGCAGACTATGGTTTGTAAGAATTGAATAGAATAGAATAAAGAAGGCACAATAGAAAATATGAGAGTGCATCATACTCAGTGAGGCTACACACATAATCGTTTCATGGTTCTCTTTGTCAGTTGTGTACATGTGTGTTTGTGTGTGTGTGTGTGTGTGTGTGTGTGTATCAGTGTTGCTGTGTGTGTGAAAGCGTGGTGAATTACGATGTAACAGGCTTGTCTTACCTTGGGACAAAGTCAGGAAAATCTGAAATCTACTGCAATAAATGCAAGATTCATTTGGAAGGTCAGTTCCTGTCAATGAGGAAAAGCAACAAGAATGAGGAGCCCAGCAGAGAGCCAAGTGCAGAGAGAAGAGGCAGCTGGCATGGCTGATGCAGTTTCCTTGGATTCAAGGGATCTCACACTGACTGGACCTACACTGTCCTACCGACCTTGTCACAGCGTCCACCTCAGCCCTGATCTAATTGTTACTCTTGTACCTATTTCATGCTTATTTGACCAACCTTGTTTTCATATGGCCCTGTAGAGCATAAAGCTGACCCTTCTCTCACTTGTCTTGTGGAATCTTTCCTTTATTATTATTGGCTTTGAGTTTTGACCTCCTTCATGCCACATCTGATGGGTACACTAGTCCTCATTCTGTTTTGTTTTCAACATGTAAAGTCTCCCCAGACATAATCTATAGAATCCTGCCGATGCTACAACTATGAGTCCTCTTTCTTCATACATTTATCTTGAAGAAATAATGTCATACCACACTCATTTCATCGTACTGGGCCTTCTCCATTGCAATGTGATATCCAATGAATAGGGACCTCTTTTATTTAACTTAACTATATGGTTTCATAAATATGTGCCTTTAAACAGAACAAATGTTGGGGAATAGGAAAATATAAGCAGGTTAAAATAATGAATTTTAATAACTGTATTAAGTGAACTTGAATAAATGTGTAAGACTAATTCTCAAAGAAAAGAAATAAAATACAATAATTAATCACATTGATATGGGTCTCTAATTCCAGATAATTGGCAACAACCTAAAATGAAAAATATAAAAATAGACTTTTGAAAAGCACTGGAAGAAGAAGTGCCTAGTGTTATAATTTCTACCTATGTAAACATAAATAGAATCAAATATGTTCAGAAAAGGATACCAGTGATCATGAATGAATGCAAAACATGAGTGATGACATATTAGTTTTTACATTTAAAAATAGTGGGGGAACATGATATGATAGACTGTTAGAATTGACCCCAATTTTTTTTTTAAATTCATAGTTTCCCTCAAATACATATTTACTTATATAAAGGAATTCAATGCTAAACAGCAAAGTTGGTGAAATAAACTGAAAGTTAACATATTGAATAAATCAATTAGTCTACCTAGCAAACATAGATGGCCATCTCTGGGCTCTAAGCGATGCTGGTTAGGCTCTCAAGTAGAAGTTCTCAGGTTCTTTCCTCTCTGACCCTTTGCTGCAGTACTAGCTGAGCTCTTAGACTCACCTGGATGGGGTCTCTCAGAGGAAGGACTCCGTGTGGAAGTCTGAATTTCTTCCTGGATAATTGATAATGGGGACTGAAGCTCTGTCATCAGAAAAGACAGCAGGAAGGAGTGAAGCATTGGTTTTCAACCAGACTTAGGAATTCAAAATAACAAACACGTCCTATAAGGCCCAAGGTTGCACACACAGAAGAGATATTTTCATCTACCTTTATCTACTCATTAGGCACTGTTTACACTGTTATTCCCCACTTTGGGCAATGATTTACCTCTGGGACGCTGGTCTCGGCTGAATGGAAATTTTCCTACCGATTCTCTGTTCCCAAGGGACCAGGTTAGAAGTCAAGTGAATCCTGTTTTCGTCCTTCTCCAGGACTCTCGTGCCTGTCCAAGGTCTCACCTACCAGCACTGTATCCCAAACCTGAGTTAAAGTTTTCTCAGAAGTCTAGACTGAAGATACTGACAGCATTAGATCCCAGAGTCTTCAAAGCATTGGCATGTGGTAAGACATAACCCTTCATAGTTCAAGGAAATTGCTACTTCCCTCTTTGTCAATAGGGAAACTCTGTGACTTGCATGTAAACTTTAGGCACTACACTCCTTGGCTTCATGAAACTTTACCAAATTAATGAGGAATTTCATTCTTAAATCAGAACCTAAGAGCTGCCTTTTACTCTCACATTTTAAAACCTTTGATAATTATGAGACATATTTATATAATTTTATGCCATATAGTCTAAGATTTGTACCTTACAGGCTTTGTGTAATTTAAATTTTATAAAAGTGATGCAGGACAAGGCAAATTTCCCCTACTGGCCGGGAGACCAAGCCCTGAACCGAGAGAAGACGAAGGTCCATTGGCTAAGAGTGTGGAAAGAATTCAACGCAAAGGCCAAAGTTAGAGTCAAAAGGAAAGTTTATTAGAAAAGGGATAACTCTACAGACAGAATGTGGTTTCCTCTCAGAGGCAGAGAGTGAGAAGGACAGTGAGAGAGAGAGAGAGAGAGAGAGAGAGAGAGAGAGAGAGAGAGAGAGAGAGAGAGACTGACTAAAGGCACTGAGAGGGACCCTGAATGTTCAAGGAATTCAGTTTACATGGCATGTTTTAGTTCCCATTTCCTTCGATATGGACATATAGTGAGGAAAGGGGAAGATCGTATACCGTGAAAAGGTAAGAATCTGTAGAGTAAAAGGCCTGCTTGCATTCTCAGCCTTTAATCTTAGGTTCCTCAATGTTTTAGCCATTGGGAATGACTCTTGGTTCCTGTTTTCCCTTCACAGGTGTGGGGAATGGGGTAATTAGTATTCCAGCATAAATCTTCCTTTATTCTGAAGGTGTCCTCCAGGCCTGGCTGCAGGGCTGAATGGTATAGTACAGTCTCTGGTTGTGGCTTTAAAATTAACATTTTAATTCTCTTGCCTCTTCCCTACATTAAAAGTATATCATATGAGGTGGTACCATTATGAACTCTATCCCATATTGCAGAAATGAGGCTTGAAAAATTTTAGTGATCTGCCCGAAACTATAATCAGAGTAAAGAATAGGTGCTGATTGGAATCTGCCAGGATGCTTCCAGTTTTTAATCTCTGGGCCAGTGGTTCCAAGCCAGAGATGATGTTGCTCCTGGACTATTAGGCAATGTCTGAAGGAAGGCTGCTAAAAACTTACAACATCTAACACAAATAAATATGTCAAATTGAGAAAGTGAGAAAAGTTAATCTGGACTGGGACTTCTCTGACTTTAATGTGCATATGACTCATGCAGGATTGGAGTTCAAATCAAAAATGTGCAAATACTAATTCAGCAAGTCCTGTTGGGCCCGGGGACTCTGTATTTATCACAATCTCTGGGAAGGTGCTGATGGTGCAGGTTCTGGACTGAGGACTCTACGAATAGCTAAGCTGAGGTCCTGTGATCATGTATGGAGCAACTAGTTGTATGTCATCCTCACACAAAATTGTGTTGCATTCAAATTTGGATGAAATGTGTGCCATCATGCTCCATCAAAGAAAGGGGATAAATTCTGAGAAATGAGTGGTAGGTTAGGTAGCATAGAGTGCACTTACACAAACCTAGATGGGTACACACCTAGGCTATATGTGTATTTCTTTCTACCCTTCTGGGTTCTTTGCTGACACATCCTTATTACAAAAGACAGATTAATAGAAGAAAACCAATAAAATTTAATAATGTGTATTTCTTCTGTATACATGGAAGAGATCCAGGAAAACTGAGTAACTCCCCAGAATAGCCTGAGCTACCATGTTAACTATTGTCCTTAGCTGAAGATAGAAGAAGGTCCTAGGGTTGGCTGTAGTCAGTTATGGGAGGTTATCAAGAAAAGCCCAACAAATGAGGTAAGGTGGTTATGCAGATGTAAATCATAGTCTTATTCTCTGATGAGTTTCTAGAGAAAAAGTCACTCCCCCGCTACCTGGTACAGCCAGGGAGACACCGTTTCATGGAGATTTTACTTACTATGCAAATGTTTCTTACAAAGTGTAACTTGTTCTTGGATTTCAGAGCTTCTCCTATGACTGCATTTTTTAAAAATTATCCAGACTAAAATAATCTTTATGTCAAATTAGTATATTTTGGGGATGATAAATTCTGTTCCCTTATATTTCCTAGCATACAGACCTCTGTAATGTGATATTGTACTGTACACTGCAGGAAATCGTATCACGATGACTATTAGTGTAATGCCTCATGTTCCGATGTTACCAAGGCTATGAAGTCTTAAGTGATAGGAATTTTTCAGTAACATTATAATCTTATGGAATCAACCTTATATGTGTGGTCCCTTGTTGACCAAAATGTCCTTTTCAGAACATGACTAAGTGCACTTATTCCAGAGGCTGTGATAAACTCTGTTTCTTTTATATAAAGTCCCTTCAGTATCACCAAATAATGTACTTCAGAAAAAGACTTTGTAGTAGGCAGAATAAGGGCCTCCAAAACGTGTCTACATGCTACTCTCTGGAAACTGAATATGCTATTTATTATAGAAAAGGAGGATTAAGGCAGCCCTTGACATAAGTTTGCTAATCTGCTGATTTTAAGACATGAACGTGGCCCTGATTAAGCAGGTGAAACTAATGTCATCACCATGCTCCTAGAAAATGGAACAGAAAGGAATACTAGCTGGAATCAGAGGGAGATTGGAAGATGCTACACTGGTGACTTTGGAGAAGGAGAAAGGGCCAGGAGCCAAGGAATGCTTGTGACTTCGAGAAACTGGAAAAGGAGAGAGAATGGATTCTCTCCTGGAGCCTCCAGGAAGAACTAGCCTTGCAGACATCTTGATTTTAGTCCAATGAGACTCCTTTCAGGGTTCTGATCTTCAAAACAGTAAGAATATAAATTAGTTTCTTTCATACTCCACTATTTTAATACATAACAACAAGAATATAATACATTTATCCAATCAATCTTTTTTTTGTAGGAAATTTTAGCCTCCCACTTTATTCTATTAGCTTCCCTTGGGTAAGGTTTTTTTGTGTTGAAATCCCACCTCAAGTAGAAGGAAAAATGCAAAAATCAATTTACTCCATCAGGTGGTCTAATGAATCCTTCAGTGCATGAAAGTAAATGTTGTTCTGAATTTGAGGCCTTTGTTCATTAAATTAAGAAATATAATTCATTACTAAAAGTAAAGTCCACCATGCTACTTTAAATCTTTGTGTGTACAAATATATGAAAAGATGCTCAACATCGCTACTTTAGCGATCAAATCAAAACCACAATGAGATACCCTCTCACACCTGTTAGAATAGCTATAATCAACAGAACAAGTAATAACAAATGTTGAAGAGGATGTGGAGATAAAGAACCCTTATACACTGCTGGTGGGACTGCAGGTTGGTACAGCCACTATGGAAAACAGTATGGAGATTTCTCAAAAACTGAGAATTGACCTACCATATGATCCAGCAATCCCTCTACTGGGTATTTACCCCAAAGATTTGAAAACCCATATTCAAAAAGATATTTGCACACCGATGTTCATAGCAGCATTATTCACAGTGGCCAGGATATGGAAGCAACCAAAGTGTCGTACGATAGATGATTGGCTAAAGAAGATGTGATACATATATACAATGGAATATTACTCAGCCATAAGAAGAGATGAAATACTGCCATTTGCGACATCCTATATGGACCTTGAGATAATCATGCTAAGTGAAATAAACCAGACAGAAAAAGTTGAAAATTACATGCTATCACGTATATGTGGGATATAAATCTAAAAGCAAAAATGTGCAGGACAAACAAACAGAGACTCATGGACATGGAATATAGGCTAGAGGTTACCAGAGGACTATAGACTAGTGGTTGCTAGTGGGGTAGGGGAGGAGAGGGGATGTAGACATGGTAAAGGGGGTCAAATATAGGGTTTAGGGGGAGAGTGAAGTGGGTAAAGGGGATCAAATATATGGTAGCTGAAGGAAACTGTACTTTGGGTGGTAAAAACACAATAGAATATACAGATGTCAAATGACAATGTACACCTGAAAATTATATAATTGTATTAACCGATGTTACCCCAATAAATGTAATTAAAATTTTAAAATAAATAAATAAATAAATAAATAAATAAATAAGTAAATAAATAAATAAATCTTTCTGTCTACATGTCTACATTCTTTCAGTTTCCTGTTAACTTAATCATGCATTCCTTTAATTTCTATTCCCTCCACATTGCTTTCAAGTTTCTTTTGATTTTAAAGGTGACATTATTAATGAGTCTGTGTTGTGCATATGTATGTGTGTTTACTTGAATGAAAGTCAGGCGAAAATGCACATATATATACTTAAATACTTTCCATATGTGAAATTATTCTTAGTCTCTTAAATATTTCTAAACAGTTATTTATTTCTAACAACATTTACCTGAATTAGATTCGCACTTCACATCACCATCAGAAATAAGAAATCAGACGATCCAAGTCATTACATTATTTTTTTACAATTATAAAACAAAGCAATTAAACTGTTGCTGGCCTGTTTGAATTTCATATGTGTGTGTGTTTCTATGTATGTATGTATATACTCATGCAGTAAGTATTCTTGTTTTTTGTAGGGCTCCTTTAATTCAGCAATTTATGCATTTTAAAGAAGACAAATAAAAAATATTGTGTGCTCACAGATTGGAAGAATTAATACTGTTAAAATGTCCATACTATTTTGAAGAGGAAACTACAGGTTCCAAATGTGTCATTGTTGCTAAAAGCTCATAATGCCATCCGAGATTTAATATCAAATCTAATGGCAATTTCAACCTCTCAGAAATGTAATACTATACAACCAGTGTGGAATTTTTTTGTTAAAGCACCAGTAGGGTAATCTGTCATGTGGGCCCCTCCATTTCACCATAGACAGAAGAGAGAATCTGCAGGATCAAAACCCTTGCTGTTCCCATCCCTCCAAAAATGATGCCCTGCTCTAAAAATAATTCTTTCTTTTCTTTTGTTAATAGCTCCCTCGTCCCTCCCTTCTTTCTAAGAAAACATTCCAATATGTACAACCACTGAGAGTTAGTTTCCTTCTAATTGCTAGATGGGATGCTGCCCCATTTACAAATTTCTTAATAAAGACAATTAGATCTCTAAATTTATTCTGTTGATTTTTGTTTTTTAGACTATCCAAAGGAATGTATAGATTCAATGCAGCCCCTATGAAAATTCCAATACTATTTTTCGCAAAAATAGAAGAAACAATTGTAAAATTTATATGAGACATTAAACACCCTGAATATCCAAAGCAATGCTGATAAAGTTGAAGAAAGCTGGAGACGTCATGCTCCCTGATTTTGAACTATATTACAAAGCTATAGTAATCAAAGTAGTATGGTGTAGATGAAAAAGAAGCCACATACCCTACCTGACCAGCTCAGGAAAGGCCTACATGGTGGACCTTACAAACCCCAAAACCAAATTATACACACAGGGATGTTCTAACCATAAAACTCCTGACTAAAAGCCAGTCTATGCAGGTTGTCACAACCTAGTCTTACAGTTTCCTTGACAAGGGTCAATCTTTAACTTTGAAATAGTTTATTGCCTTTGTGCATCTAAGATAAAACACCTTGAAAATATCAGTGTCACCTTCTTTTACAGACCTCTTGAAGGCACAACTTCCAGCCCCACACCATGTTATCTTGTTGCCCACATACCATATCTATACGTTGTACATATGAACTACTCTGTATCCGACATTGTAAAAAGCACATGCCTCTCTGTTTTACTTTTTACTCAATCTCAGAGATTTCTCTGCTTTGCTTTCTCCTATTTCCCTCATCTATCAACAAATGGCAGAAAGCCCTCCTTACATCTCCTCCTTTCATTCTAAGTATAGAATAAGCTGCAAAACTTCCAATAATCTATTGAGATTTTGCTTCCCATCAATTTTCATCAGTTTGAGTGACAGATGACACCCAAACTTTTAAGATACTTTTTCTTAAGATGGACATTCTTACAGAAATAAAGACACATAGATCAATGGAACAGAATAGAGAGCCTAGAAAAAAACATACACATATATGGTCATTAATTTATGAGAAAGGAGCCCAGAATATCCAATGGGGAAAGGACAATCTCCTCAATAAAAAGTACTGGGAAAACTGGACATATACATGTAAAAGAATGAAACTGGGTCACTATTATTAGAGTTCAGAGAAATGTACCCCAAGATGTGTATGTGAATTATTCTTGAGACCCCTTAGGACCAAGAAAAACTTTTCCCTCTTCCTTAAAGAATTTAAATGTGGGGGCTTGCCTGTGATAAGAGTGATCGTTACAGATAACCTGTTATGGCCTATGTATAGACAAACTTCTACTTTAGCATCTAACTAAACATCTTCTAACTGAACATCTGCTCTTACTGTCTTGCTCATGACCTTCTCCCCTCTGAAGCCCCAGATGCCTTACCTCATCCTTAGCTCAGAATGTCATATATATGCCTCATTTTCTGTTTGTCTCTGAAAATCTCCTGTATGTTTCCATACAGACCCCACTGGGAAATATATATTTGATAATTAATTTTTGCCAGTGACCACTGTAGGTATTCTAGACACCAAGCTGAATGAGACTATAAAACCAGGAGATCACATATAAGTTATGTGTAATCCCTGACATTAAACGTTTGATTTATGAGTTACTCACAGGACCTGTGGGTAACAAACCTGATGTTTTCATAGTTCCCTGATGCTTGTTGCAAATATAATAAGGACCACAAAGGATCTGGTCCAGCCACAACATTGGCTCTGGTCTGAGTAATAAGCAGTTGGGATCCAGGCCAGGGCCCCAGGCATTCCTCACCTATAGCATCACTTGCAACAGGCTGAGATTTAAAAGGAACGATGATGAAGTCTACATTCTACATTATCAGGAAGAGCAGTTAAGGTACTGATTAAATAGAATGAGGGACACCAAAGTGGAAACTGGGGTTTCAGATTTTCTTGGAATGAAATTATGCAAATTGGCTTAATAGTAAGTGAAGCCATTTCACATGAGTTATACAGCTTATGACTATCTGTAAAACAATAAAACATAACCAGGAGTAACACCAGGTTTGTTACTCACAGGTCCTGTGTGATTGGGGACCACACAGGAAAACCTGGGGGAGGGGATTTGAGAAGAGAGAGAGGGAGAGAGAGGGAATGGACTAAGTTGGAGGAACTTCGTGCTTATCTATTAGCCTTATCATACAGCTAGCAGTGTGGTTTTGTTGTTGTTGTTTGTTTAGTTTAATTTTGTTTTTGAGATGAATGTATTTAAAATGAATGACTCATATATGTCATAATGGAAGACATTCTTCTTTAGAAACCCAAGTAACCCATTAAAGAAACATAAATTTACAAATTTTCTGATCAAGGTTGGAAAAAATTTCGTGAATGTATGGAGAAAAAGGGAAAAAAAACTGGCTACGTAACAGAGAGAAGAGAAAACTTAATAAATTGACTACTTAAATTGTATAGAGAAGTTGAACTCAAGCAAATGGAAATTTCAGAACATAAATAAAAAGACCGAGTTCTATAATCAGAATCTTATTAAAGGATCACAGATTAAAGGACACTTTTTTCAGCCCGAAGGAAATTATTCATTTTGTAGCTGCCATCCTAAAAAAATCTTTTCAGAATCACCTTTATCTCTTTGTTCCTGGGACCATAGATGAAGTTCAGCATGGATGTGACCACAGCATACATCAATGAAGTTTCTGTACTTGGGTGTGAGCTGTGGCTTGCAGCAGAGCTGAGGAACACTCTTAGAACTGTACAATAAAAGAAGGAGACAACTGAGAGCTGAGACACACAGGTAGAAAATGCTTTATACTTTCCCTGAGCTGATGAGATTCTGCATATAGAGGAAACAATCTTAGAGCAAGAGTAAATTATACCAGCCAGAGGACCCCCCACCCAGCAGAATGATTAAGAAATATATCACCAGGTTATTAAGAAAGGTATCGTAACAAGCAAGATGAACTATCTGATTGAATTCCCAGGTAAAGTGGAGAATTTTCAAGACAGTACAGAAAGATATTCGTAATACCATTAAGCTTTGCAACAAGGAATGCAAGGCACTCATGATCCAGGCCACCAGAAGCAGCAGTCCACTGAACCAGAGATCATGATGACCATGTAGTGCAGGGGGTGACAGATGGCCACAAAGTGGTCATAAATCATCACAGTCAGAAGGAAGTCATCCAATCCTGCAAAGAGTAGGAAAAATCATATCTGTGAGATGCAGCCTACATACATAAGGGGCTGCAATTCTGGTTCCTCTGAAAATCTCAGAAGAAATTCTGAAAATATTGTAAGATTCCCTGGTTCTATGTCATGGAGGTGACTTACAGAAAACAGGAAAATAAAGTGTAATTTTCATACAAACTGGCTTACTCACATAGTTCTAATACTAGAGTTCATATTTAAAATTCAAGAAATTAATTTCAATATCTTTTTAAGGATGTGGTCTCCTCTTGGGGTTTCCTGTGCCATTTATATTAGGAATTTTTGTCTCATTCTGCTTTTTCTCCTAGGGGTTCATGACACCGTATTCTACAGTGTTATTGAGAAAGTCTTCATGCATTTTGGGAATATTGTTTGCCGACTAGGTTATAGGCACTGTCTAGTCTGTGAAGAATGAGAGCTAAAGTACAAAACTCCCTTGAATTCAATGAGGAGGGATGTTGAAGAAGAATGTACAATAAAATTTTAAAAATATAACGTTTCAAAAGGTCACAGGTGGTATGAAGAAAAAGAAAGCAGATGTAAAGGAGAAAGTGATGAGGACGCTGTGTTTTTTATGTGTATTTAGGCAAGACCTGCAAACACATGATGTTTGCACATTGCCTCTAAGACAAAAAGGAAGGAGATGCCAGGTTATATGGATAACTTTGTACCCCACAGAGGGATTGGTGAGTGCAAAGGCCCTAGGGGGAGAAAAAGGGGTTAGTGATGTCACAAAGTTAATAGAGTATCTGTTAGGCCTTGATTATAATTTTTGCAGGTTGTTTCTAGGCAGTAGTTCTCACCCCAAAATGATTTTGCCCCTAGGATCTTTGGCAATGTCCAGAGGAATACTGCTAAACAACAAAAGTCCATGGGAAAACATCCTCTAAAATTTTCTGCCCATATTGTCAAGAGTGAGAGGGGAAAACCCTAGTCTACTTTAGCGCTTCAACTTGAGTGTGCCTATGAATTAACAAGGATTCTACCAGAAATGCAGAATACGATTCAGCAGGTCCTGTTGGGCTAAGATACTCTGCATTTCTATCAAGTTCCCAGGTGGTGTCGACGCTGCAGGTCCTGGTTGAAGCAAGGCTGAGGTTTTGGGTAAGAGCACCTAGACAAACTTTTAGGTTTTCCCAACTAAATTTTCCTTGCATGTACTTTTAAAAGAATAATGTATTCACTCATTCATAAAATATAACAAATGCTGTGTTTATTCCTTTATATAAGTGCCCTCGAGTGGCACATGGTAATACACTTTTCAAAAGACTTTATAGTGAACAGAATAAGTTGTATGAAGAAAAGGAAAGCAGGTGTAAAGGAAAAAGTGATGAGGACGTTATGCATTTTTATGTGTCTTTAGGCAAGACTTGCAAACAGATGACATTTCAATATCACCACTAGGATAAAAAGGAAGGAGAGGCCAGGTTATATAGACAACTCTGTACCCCACAGAGGGAATGTTCAGTGCAAAGGCCCTCGGATGGAGCAGAAGGGGTTAGTGATGTGCAGTTAATAGAGTATCTGTTAGGCCTTGGTTATAATTTTTGCATGTTGCTTCTAGGCAGTGGTTCTCGCCCAGAAATGATTTTGCCCCTGGGATATTCGGCACTGTCCAGAGGAATACTGCCAAACACCAATAATTTATGGGAAAGTATCCTCCAAAATTATCTGCCCATATTGTCAACAGTGAGAGGTGAAAAAACCTAGTGTATTCCAGCACTTCAACTTGAGTGTGCCTATGAATCAACAAGAATTTTAACAGAAATACAGAATATGATTCAGCTGCTGAGGTCCTGTTGGGCTAAGAAATTCTACATATTTATCAAGGTTCTAGGTGGTGTTAATGCTGTTGGTCTTGCTCGGAGCAAACCTAAGGTCTTGTGTTAGACTCAGCTAGACATAGTTTTAGGTTCTCTGAACAAAATTTTTCTTGCATGTAGTATTAAAAGAATAATGTATTCACTCATTCAGAAAATGTGACAAGTTCTGGTTTTATTTCCTTTATATAAAGGCCCTTGGCACATAGTAATACACTTTTAAAAAGAACAGAAGAAGGACCTCCTAAACATATCCACAGCCTCAACCCCAGGGCCTTTGAACTTGATATTTTTATAACAGGGAGGATTAGGGTAACAGGTGGAACAGGGTTGCTAATTGGCGACTGTAAGGTAGAAGATGAGCCAGGATCATCCGCATGGGACGAAGGTGACCACAATGCTCCTCTAGAAGCAGAAGAGGAGACAAGATGAAAATGCTACACTGCTGGTTTTAAAGAAGGAGGAAGGGCCAGGAACCAAGGAATGCAGCTGGCCAGAATACAAACTGGAATGAGAAAAAAACCAATTTCACCTGAGCCTCTACAGGAAACCCAACCCTGCAGACATCTTGAGTTTAGACAATGAGACACATTGAAGTGTCTGACACAGAACTGTGAGAGCATATATTTGCTTGTTTTAAACAACTAGTGTGGGAATATTTTATAGCAGCGGTAGAATCTAATATAGACATTTATTCAATAAAATTTGCTGAGGGAACTGTGTAGAAGCCTCTCCATTCATTCATTAGTGTCCTTGGGTAAGAGAATTTTACCTTGAAAACTCAAGTGAAGAAGAAAAAATTTTAAAGAGAGTTGGAGGTATTGCGCCCAATCAGCTGGTACGGTGAAGTCATCATTGCATAAATATAAACATGATCTGGCTATGATGCATTGATGCATTAAAATTTAAGGTACAACCAGTCACCTTAATTTCTTCATCATTGAACTGCAAAAACTTTTGTTTCTCTTCACTTTATTCTCTTTGCCCAGAAATGGGTTAGTCTTCAGTTTTTGTTTTTCCCACATGCATGACAAAATTTATCATTAAATATATAGAAGACATGACCACTGAGGGAAAAGGCTAAATGTGGGACAGTAATTCTTACTAACTGTTCCAATAGAGAAAGTAAAGGTAACAAGCCCCAAAATATAGGCACCCTCGCCAGTAGTGAAATAATTCCAAATAAAATTATTTTATATTCCTTTTAAACTCATTCGTAATTATTTACCTCATAAATAACCAGCATGAGAGAAGATACTACAATGTATGTCTTACGAACGGCTGCTACAAGATAATTTCTATCTCCACTCATCTGGAACTTTTCAGTAAATATGAGACATGATCAAATACAGCCCAGCTCAATTTATTCTTCCTTTTCTAGTTTTTTAAGATGAAGCATTAGGTTGTTTCTTTGGGCTCTTTTTTGTTTTTGGAGATAGGCTTGTAATGATATCAATTTTCATCTTATGACCGCTTTTGCCATGTTCCAAAATTTTTCATATGTTGTGCTATCATTATCATTTGTTTCTATGTATCTCTTGATCTCTTTTTTTACTTTTCTGATCCAGTTATTCTTCAGTAGCATGTTGTTTAATCTCCATGTATTTGTGGTTCTTCCTGATTTCTTTTTGCAGTTGATCTCTAGTTTCAAAGCATTATGATCAGAGAATATAGTTGGTATGATTTCAACCCTCTTATATTTGTTGAGGCTATCTCTGTGTCCCAATTTGTGGTCAAATCTTGAGAATGTACCATGTGCACTGCAGAACAATGTATAAGCAGCTGTTTTGTGATGGAAGGCTCTGTAAATGTAGATTATGTCCAGTTGGACTAATGTGTCATTTAAGGATGTTATTTCCTTATTGATTATCTGTTTAGATGATCTGTCCATATCTACTACGATAGTGTTTTGGTCTGTTTCTCCCTTTAGTTCTGTTAGTAATTGCGTTACATGTTTCGGGACTCCCTGATTGGGAGCATAGATATTAATAATGTTATGTCTTCTTGGTGTATAATTTCTTTTATCATTATGGTGTGTCTCTCAGTATCTTTCTTTACCTTTTTTATTTTGAAGAGTATTTAGTCTAATATTAATACTACTACTCTCACTTTTCTCTGAATGCCATTTGCTTGAAATATCATTTTTCATCCTTTCATTTTGAGTCTACATTTGTCTTTGGAGCTGAGATGTGTCTCCTGGAGGCAGCATATGGTTGGGTTTTGTTTTTGATCCATTCTGTATCTCTATGCTTTTGATTGGTGAGTTCAGTCCATTTACATTTAAGGGGATTATTGAAATCTGAGATCTTCTTATAGCCATTTTATCTTTTGCTTTCTGGTAGCTCAGTGTTTCCATTGCTTTCTTGTCTTTGTGCTTCTCTTTATTTTGTTTGGCTTTTGTGAGTCTTTCTTTTTTTATGTTATATATTTTGGTTCTGAATCTTTGGTGTGTAGTTACCATTATGAATATGTAAAGGATAGTTATATATATATATATACAGTCGTGCATTTTCTTCTGCTTGTTCCTTATCTCCATTCCACTTTGCGAATTTAGATTCGAACCCCTCTCCCCCGCTTTTCAGTCATTGTTATCTCAATTTGTTCCTATGTATGCTGAACGTTCATTACTATCTTGTTTTAACAATTCTGTTTTTATTATTTAAGGTTATAATGCCCTGTTCTTAGTAAGGTTGTACTCCTCTGCTCTGATTTGCCTGGTAGCCACTTACCTCCTAATTCTGTATTTTGTTTTGTTATTTTGTTTTAGGTGAGCTGACCCCTTTCTGTATTTCCTGTAGTGCAGGCCTCATAGTGGAGAATTCTCTCAATTTTTGTATGTCTGGGAAAGTCTTAATTTCTCCTTCATATCTGAAGGAGAAATTATCTGGATACATTATTCTAGGCTGGTACTTTCTTTCACTTAATAGCTTAAATATTTGATTCCATTCCTTTCTGGCTTGTAATGTTGCGCTGAGATGTCCAATGATAATCTAATGGGTTTTCCTTTATAAGTTGCCATTTTTTCTTCCTGGCTGCCTTGAGAATTCTGACTTTGTCATAAACAATACATTATCTACATTTGTGTTCACCACCCAAAGTCAAATCTCCTTTCATCATCATATATTTGACCCTCTGTACCCTTATCTGCCATTCCCTCTCTACTTTCCCTCTGGTAACAACTAAATTGTTGTTTGTGTTTATGAGTTTTTGTTTGTTTGTTTTGTTCATTAGTTGCTTTCAGTTTCATATCCCACATATGAATGAAATAATATCCCTCCCCCCCAATCCTCCCAAAGAAGAGAGAATCTGCAGGATAAAACCCTTGCTATCTCCTTCCCTGGTGGTCTAGTGCTAGGATTCAGCACTCTCTTCTCTTCCTCCTTGATTCAAACTGCCCTCAGGTCACTTGCTTTTCCCCCCCATTATGCTTCTGCACACTGCATGACCACTTCCCCAATCATTAAGCCCTTAGGTCAGCATCGAACTGCCTTAGGAACAAAGCCTCGGTCTGTTGACTACAGAAACAGTTTCTATCAAACTAAAGATAACATCTCAACCTCCATGAAAGCAGAACAACCCTATCAGCACTCCCTTGAAACCAGACAGAAAGATGCTGTGACTGACATCAGGACCTGATGCAATGATCAACTTCCCCCTACCCTAGGCCCGACTAATGAGTAGAGCCCACAGCCCCAACCCCCTTAGCTACCAGGACTAATGAGTTTTCTCCTATATAACTTATCTTCAGGAGACCACTGGGGGTTCAGGTCTTCGATCACTAGCTCACCTGTGTCATCAGGTTAGGTGCCATAAACCTCTACTTTCTTTGCTGCAAACTCCAATTTGTGTCTCTTTTGGCTTTGATGTATTCAGGCAAAGAAACGCCTTGAGTTTTCTAACAGCACCAGTAAGGTAATGTGGGCCCTCATCATCTTCCCAAAGAAGAGACAATCTGTAGGATAAAATTCTTGCTGTCTCCTTCCCCCCACCAACCCCCCAAAAAGATGTCTTGGTCTAAAAATAATTTTATTTTTGTAAATAGCTCCTTTGCCCCACCCTTCTTTCTATGATAATCTTCCATTTTGTACAACCACTGGGAGTTCCCCTCTAATTGCTAGATGGGATGCTGCTCCATTTACAAATCCCTTAATAAAGCCAATTAGATTTCTAAATTTTATTCGGTTGATTTTTGTTTTTTAACACTTTCCAAAGTAATCTACAGATGTAATGGAATTTCTATCAAAATTCCAATAGAACAAATAATTGTAAAATTAAACAATAGAAATAGAACAAATACTTGTAAAATTAATATGGAGCCTTGAAACACCATGAATAGCCAAAGCAATCTTGAGAAAGCAGAAGAAAGCTGTAGGCATGAAGCTTTCTGATTTTGAACTATATTACAAAGCTATCATCATCAAAACAGTATGGTGTGGAGGAAAAGGGGGCCACATACTCTACCTGATAAGTTCAGAGGAGGCCCACATGGTGAGCCTTACAAACCCAGAGACCAAAGTTACCATCTAGGGCGGTCTGAATGTAAAAATTCCCTATCTGAAAGCAGGTTGTAGTGGATAGTCACATCCAAGGCCTTTAACAAAGGTCAATCTTAAACTTTGAAATAGTCTATTGTCATTGTTAATCTAAGATAATGTACCATGAAAACACCAGAATCACCTTCTTCTCAGACCCCTCAAAACACAACTGTCAGCCACACACCATGAGACCTCACTGTTATCTAAATAAGCACGTGTCTCTCTGTTTAACTTTTTATCCAATTTCAGGGATTTCCCTGCTTTACTTTCTCTCACTTCTCTAATCTTCCACCAATGACTGTAGACCCCTTCTTATGTCTCTTCCTTCCATTCTAACATAAAAAATCAGCTGTAAAACTGCCATTCTCTAGAGCATTTTCTCAATCCATTGAGATTTTGCTTCCTGACGATTGCCATCAGTTCTGCTTAAATGAACTCTTATAAGACTTTTTCTTAGGCTGGACATTCTTTTGTCAAAAATGTTACTGAAACAAAAGCAGACACATAGATCAATGGAACAGAATAGAAAGCCCAGAAATAAACCCACACATATATGGTCATTGATTTATGAGAAAGGAGCCAAGAATAGCCAGTGGGAAAAGTACAATCTCTTCATAAATGGTGATGGGAAAACTGGACATTCACATGCAAAAGAATAAATGCAGGTCATGATCATAAGGATTCAGAACAAGTCACCTGAAGATGTATATCTGGATTATTTTTGAGACCCTGTAGGCCCAAAAGAAACTTTTACCACGCCCCTAAAATATTTAAATGTGGGGACTTGCCCATAATAAGAGTGATCATCAGCGATCACCTGTTGTGACCTATGTATAGGACAGAGCAAACTTCTAATTACTGAACATCTGCTCTTCTTACTGTCCTGCAAACGACCTTCTCCCCTCTGAAGCCTCAGGTTCCTCACCTCATTCTTAGCTCAGAATGACATATATATCTTGTTTTCTGTTTGTCTCTGAACATCTTCCATGTTTCCATGCCAATCTCATTGGGAAATATATAGTTGATAATCAATTTTCACCAGTGACTATTGTAGGTATTCTGGGCCCTGAGCTGAATGAGACAATAAAACCTGGAGACCAGATAGAAAATACAATAGCATGTTACTAGTGTGATGCCTGGCATTAAACTTCTGATTTATGAGACATCCATTTCAAATACATTCACCCCAAAATATCACATTGTTAGCTGTATGGCATGGATATTAGATAAGCACAAAGTTCTCCCCAACTTGGTCCATTCCCATTCTCTCTCTCTCTCTTCTCTCTCCACTGATCTTCCATGTGGCTCTTGAACATGCTGAACCTGTGATTAATAAACATTGCTTTTTCATAGTTTCCTGGTAGTTTTGCAATTATAATAAGGACCACAAGGGCCAGCCCTGCAACAACATAGAAAGAGGTGTGAGTAACAAGCAGTAGGGGCCCAGGCCAGTGCCCCAGGCCATCCTCTCCTATAGCATCACTATCAACAGGCCGAGAATTACAGGGAGAAACGATGAAGTCTACATTATCAGGAAGAGCAGTTAAGGTACTGAGGTAGACAGGATGAGGGACACAAAAGTGAAAACTGAGGTTTCAGGTTTTCCTGGATTGCAATTATATAAATGGGCTTAGTAGACAAGTGAAGTTTTTTGCTACAGGAGTAATACAACTTATGACTATTCTATTTATAAAACAAGAACAAATTACTTACAATGATGTATGTCTTTTGAGAAGGAATTATTCTTTAGAAATTCATGTTGGCCATAACACAAATGGAAATGTCCTAATATTTCTGATTAAGGTGAGAAAAACATCGTGAAGCTAGGAAAAAAGACGGGGGTGGGGGGCAGGGCAGAAATCATTCTGCATAACAGACAGAGCAGAAAGCTTAATAAAGTATTTCCTAAAACTGTACAGAAAAGCTGTTCTCTAACAATGGAAATTCCAGGGCATAAGTAAAAGGAGCAAGTTCTACTATCACCGTCTGATAAAAAGAATCATAGTTTCTGGTTGTGAGGCTTGGAGCCACGAAATCAAGGGCACTCTTTCAGCCTCAAGATGATTGTCACTTTTATAGCTGCCATCCCAAAGAATCTTTTTAGAGCTCTCTTTATGTCTTTGTTCCTGAGACTGTAGATGAAGGGGTTCAGCATGGGTGTGACCACAGTGTACATCACTGATGCTACTGCGCTTGAGTGTGAGCTGTTGGTAGCAGCAGAGCTGAGGTACACTCCTAGAATCGTACAATAAAATAAGGAGACGACTGAGAGGTGAGACACACAGGTAGAAAATGCTTTATACTTCCCCTGAGCTGATGACATTCCACGTATGCAGGAAACAATCTTACAGTAAGAATAAAGGATACCAGAGAAAGGACCACCAGCCAGCAGGACAGCTGCAAAATACATCACCATGTTATTAAGAAAGGTGTCAGAACAGGCAAGTTGGACCATCTGATTGAGTTCACAGATAAAGTGGGGGATTTCCAAGTCTGCGCAGAAAGACAGCCTCAAGACCATTAAACTTTCTAACAAGGAATCCAGGACACTCATGATCCAGGACACCAGAACCAGCAGTATACAGAGCCGGGGGTTCATGATGACCGTGTAGTGCAGGGGGTGACAGATGGCCACAAAGCGGTCATAGGCCATCACAGTCAAGAGGAAGACATCAAACCCAGCGAAAAGTATGAGAAAATATATCTGTGCGATGCAGCCTTTATAGGTTATGACTTTGCTCCGTGTCTGGATGTTCACCAGCATCTTTGGGATGGTGGTGGTGGTGGAACAGATATCTACCAGGGACAGGTTGCAGAGGAAGAAGTACATGGGCGTGTGGAGGTGGGAGTCTGAGCTGACGGCCAGGATGATGAGCAGGTTTCCAAACACAGTGATCAGGTACATGGAGAGGAAAAACCCAAATATGAGAGACTGCAGTTCTGGCTCCTCTGAAAATCCCAGAAGAAGAAATTCTGAAAGTCGTGTATCATTCCCTGTTTCCATATGGTGGAGGTGATGACTAGGAATGAAAAAAAGTAACGATTAATTTTACAAGTGGGTATTACTACCATGCTGAAATGCTAAAATTGAAATTTTGCAGTCAAATGTATATGTAATATATGGTTCTGTAGAGATCTGATTCCCTTTAAGAAATTTCCTGCGACATCTCTGATTAGAAGGCCTGTCCCACTCCTAGCATTTTGCCCAATAAGTCATACTTTTCTTGGTTTAAGGAGAAATTCTTTCACTCATTTGAGTGATATATGCTGATTTGACCATTTTCTAGTCAAAAAGTGTATGGTGCTCATTTCCATAATTTTCCAAAATTTTCCATAATCCAATAAGTGAGAAAGAATATAAGCAAATAAAAAATTATATATCATGTCAGTCTGTGCTGGTGTGTTGAAGGATAAGAAAGTAGGTATTTAATAAAGTGAACGACTGTTATTTTTACTGGGAATTGAGAAAGACTTGCAAACAAGGTGCCGTATAACAGAGTGTTTAAGGAAGACATAGGGAGGACAGAAAGATTTCTGGAGAAGTAATCAAGGCTCAAAAGGAAGCCACGTGGTGGGAAAAATGAACAAGAGGGAGAGTGATAGGGATGGTGTCAGAGAATGTGGAGGAATGAGATGGTCTGTCGGCTACAGATAAAACTTCAAGACACAGGGAGTGCAGATGTCGTTCCTCCCACTCTATTCATTTTGTTTCCAAAAGATCCTGTGAGTAGGAGTGATCCCTTCTTTATTTCAATCTGTTGGTTAACATTCTGGGGTCTGTATTTTAAAGAACACATTTTGGAGTATATCAACTAGGTACCCCTGTCCTGAAAATGGCTCATGCTCCACAAACCACATATGCCCATACTCACAAGCACACACATACTCAAACTATGATCTGGGGCCATGTTACTACTGGGCTCTACTCACCCAGAGCCACAATAATATAGAAACTATGATATAAGACAAGCTGTCAACTTCAGATCATCTTTCCCTTAAAAAAAAAAAATAGAAATAACACCTAAATTCCAGCTGGTACGCCTCCAACAGACATTGAAAATTGGGCCTCCATTTTGATATGATTATTTTATGTTCTATATTTTTTAAAAAGCAGTTAAACAGGTGGAGAGATAAATTGATGGGGTAGGGGTGGAGATCTAATAAGCTGGGGTGGTCCCTGAGACGTGATGAGGAGGAAGCTTCCTTTGTTCTGGAGACATTCTAATTGCAGTTAAATCGCTCTGATGCCCAGAGTAACCTATAAAGTAGCAAATAACAATTTATTTGAAACAAAATAAAAATAATATCTTTATGGTGTCAAGACACCTTACAAATTGAATATCCAACTAGAAAATGTACAGAGAATAAACCCACAATTTACAAAGATATTTTTAATGTGCATGAAAATGGATTTTTTTTTAAAGCTGAAATGGAAAGAGACATTTGTAAATGACATTAAGGGCATAACTTTGAAAATCAGAAAACTGGGTTTTGATTCTGGGATGTAAATTGCCAAAGACCAAAAAATAAAATATATAAAAATAACTTTAAAAGGCAGTGGAGAAAGCAGTATTTACAGTTATAATTTCCACCTGTATAAACATAAATGGAATCAACTACGCTTAGGAGAAACAGAGAGGTGATTATTAGTTGAATGCAAAAGAATGACTTTCACAAGATGAAAAAAGTGACTGCTATTTGTAAAATCACATTGGTCTACAAAAAGCAAAAAGGTAAAAATAAAGAGAAACAGATGTGAAATAAAAACACAATATCTATAAAAGGAGATTATTACTACTAAGGATAGAATTGACTGTACAAAATATATAAATTTTCACACATTCCACCCAAATACACCTATACATATTTAAAATAATTCACTGTCAAACCATAAAAACTTTAGTGAAAAAAACTCCAATTTTTTTTGGAAGTATGGAATCCAAAACCATCATAACAACTTGATCCTCACTATATAAACTGTGTAAAGAAATTGCATAATTTCCAGTCAACTAAAAGGCTTATAAACACAAAATACATGCAGTTGCACTAAGATGAAAGGAATTGCAATGTCAAACTCTTTAGAATTCCTCTTTAGACTTATTAAATAATATTTTTATGTGACTACACAGTGTGAGATAAGATACTGTGAAATGTTTCCCTCAGGAACAGCTGCTACATGGTTGTATCTACTGCCTGTATTTGGATACTTTTAAAAAATACAAAACATCCTCAAAATAAAGCTCCTGTTAAAAATTTTAAAAAAAGTTCCTTCACTTCACTGCTCATGCTCCCACACCTAAAACTCAGTTTTCCTACTCCCCTGAACTACAAAACTTCTTGTGTACATTCCGATTTTACTGGAACCACTTTATGCCTCCCATTCCTTCTTCATTCTCATTTAACCAAACTTCCAATCCCATCATGGAACTGTTACCAATGATCCTGGCGTGGCTCATTCCAACAAACACTTCTGTAACTGCAGAGTCAGCTCAAAATGGTCCTAGCCTGTTTCACGAGATACCGAGTTGCTTTAATGAGATAACAGACCAAAACAGCAAGTCATGCCGCCTAGCCAAGCATGCCCGGAGGGAAACTTGACCTCCAGCTGCATGTGCAATCAAAGTTCCCCACACCCTACCTTCCTCCGTGGAACCAAAGAATAAGGACATAACAGGAATTTGAACACTCAAACCCTTTCCAAACCACTGGGTCTGTTGTCCAGGAAGATCCTGTGTTGATGCTTCTTATCCTAAAAGGCCAACTCCAAGGTCCTCCAACTAAAACTTGCCCCACCAATGCTTCCACATACCTGTTCCCCCAATTCCATTAAAAATACACCCCCAACTCTGGATCAGGGAATTGGGCTTCTGAGCATTAGCTTGTCATTCTCCTGGCTGGCACCATTCATAATTGAATAGGTAATCTTTCTAAATTGCAATTCTTGGTGTTTAGTGTTTAGCTCTGCTAGTGCCAGGTGGACAAACTCTGTTTTGCAACACTGTTCTTATTAAATATTTTAAAAATATATTTTTACATTAATTAGCATACGTGGTAAAACAACATGGCATCTATCAGCTGTGGGCGAGGATGGCTAGGCTCTCAAGGGACCTCAGGAAATAGTTCTCAGGTTCTGTCTCCTCTGACCTTCTCCTGAAGTAGCTGCTGGGCTGTCTGACTCACCTGGATGGGGTCTCTGAGAGGGAGGACTTCTTGTGGAAGTCTGAATTCCTCCCTGGATGGTTGATGATGAAATCTGAAGCTCTGTCTCCAGACAAGACAGCAGGAGAAAGTGAAGCATCAGTTCTGAGCCAGCTTAGGAGTCAAAAGCAACAACCATATCCTGTTGAGCCCAAGATGCACACATGGAGGGACTGCAGGAACGGAGGTATTCTCAACTCCATTTATCTGCTCATTAGGCACTGTTTCCATTGTTACTCCTACCTCTGAGCCCCAATTTCCCTGTGGGACACTGGTCTAGATGGAATGGAAAATTTTCCTGCTGATTCTTTGTTCCCAAGGGACCAGGTTAGAAGTCAAATGAATCCTGTTTTCGTTACTTCTTCTCATTAACTCTCCTGCCTTCCAGAGGTCTCACCTCCCAGCACCTATGCCAACCCTGAGTTAAAGTTCCCTCTAAAGTGTAGACTGAGGACTATGACTTGCACATCCCTTGACCTTCAAAACATTGACTGTGGCGGGATACAAATCATGATAGCTTCAGGAAATTCCTATTTCCTTCTTCAACAATGAAGAGAACTGCGTAACTTTGATGTAAAGCTTTGGGTGCTATACTCCTTGGTTTCAAGAGACATTAGCTGGGAGATTTTAAAACGATTCACGCCAAGATGTGCCTCAGTGGTATGGGGATTATTTCGAGCTAAGAGCAGTTTTGGCTTCAGGGTCAAGAGAGACTTCTGCCCCTCCTTTTAACTACCTAGAAGAACTTGATTTAGGTGCCTTGCCCATAATAAAAGATTATCAGAGGTAGTTTCTTTTCGACTTACCTGTATGGCAGGGCAAACTTTTCTTTACTAAAAATCTAATTTTATCATTTTGTAATGACCCTTTGAAGGCCCCCCAATGCATTACCTCATCCCTAGATCAAGATGTCTTGTATACCCATATTCCTTTTCTATCTCCAAACCTCTCCTGCACACGCAGTCTCAGATTCTTTCATACATGCGAGGTTCTCACACATATGTTATGTGTTAAATTCTGTTATTTTTATCTTGCTAATCTCTTACACCTACTTGATTATTAAACCAGCCTGAAGTACACTGAAGGTAGAGGAAAGTTTATTCCTCCCCCACATGCCAAATCAATCAGGAATTTCAGACTTATAACAGAAATTAATATCTGACATTTCATCCCATCTTATAAAAGCTTTGTTAATTATAAGAATATATATGAATAAATATATATTTATATATTTATGGCATATAATTTGAGATTTGTACCATATAGGCTTTGTCAAATTTTAATTTTATAAAAATCTATTCTTTGAGGTGGTACTATTCTGAACTCCACTCCATATTGAAGAATACAGTGGTATTCTTGAAGTTATAATCAGAATAAGGAATAGGTGTTGATTGGAATCTGTCAGGACGCTTCAGTTTTCAAACTCAGGGCCAGTGGTTCCCAGCCAGAGATAATGTTGTCCCTGAGCTATTTGGCAATGACTAGGAAGGCTGCTAAACATCTACAATCCCCAACACAAAGAATTACGCCAAATTGAGAAGGTGAGAAAAACCTAGTCTAGACCAGCACTTATCCAACTTCAATGTGCATATAAATCACTCAGGATTCTAATTCAAGTACAAATACTGATTCAGCAAAGACTGTTGGGCCCAGTGACTCTGCATTTCTCATAAGCTCCAGGAAGATGCTGATGCTGCAGGTCCTTGTCTGAGGGCAACTCTGTCAGTAGGAAGCTTTCTGTGGTCTTGTTATGAAATAAGGGGCAAGTAGTTAGGTCTTCTTCACTCAAAATGTTGTTTGCATAAAATTTTAAATGAAAAAAAAATTTAGTCATGTGTCACTTAATGACAAGAAAATGTCTGTTGTTATCATGCGAATATCATGAAGTGCACTTAAAGAAACCTAGATGGTGTAGCTTATGACATACCCAGTGTATACAGTATGTACTATTGCTCTGTAGAGAAGGAAAAATAAATTTCCCCTACTCTTCTGGGTTCTTGGCTGACATATTCCTGTAATAAAGACAGTTTAATAGGAGGGAGAAAAAGTTTCATAACATATATCCCTTTTATATACATGGGAGAAACCCAGGATAATCGAGTAACTCCATGAGTTAAGGTGGTCTTAGCTAGCACCTTAACTACCATCTTTAGATGAAGACAGAAGAAAGGGTTGGGGAGAGGGGAGCCAGTTATGGGAGGTTACCAGGAAAAGCACAGTAAACAGGATAAGGTTGTTATGCAGATTTAAGTCATTGTCTTTTGCATCAATATGAGTTTTTAGAGATCAAGTCACACACACATACACCCAATTCCTAGTACAGCAAATGAGGCATCTCTACAAATAGAGGTTCTCCTTATAAATGTGCAGGTCCCTTGCAAAGGGCACCTTATACTTGGTTTTCAGCATGTGTGCTCCTTCTTAAAATTAACCAGCCTAATACAAGCAATGTACCAAAGAGACACATTTGGGGATAAAAAAATTCTCTTCCCCTATAGCTTCTTTTACTGTTTTAGCAACAATAGGACTTTAATACATTTATCCAATAGAAGTTTTTTAAGGAAATGAAATGTTAACTTCTTAATTTATTCTCTTAGCTTCCCTTACTAAGGGAATAAGGTTGAAATCCTACCTTAAGTAGAAGAAAAAAATTAAAGTCATTTTGAGGATTCTGTTCCATCAGCTGGTCTAGTGAAATCTTCACTGCATAAAAATAAAAGTGGTTCTGACTTTGAGGCCTTTGTGCATTAAGATAGGAGACGTAATTTATTACTAAAATTAAGGTCAACCATTCCACTTTAAATTTTTGTAGCTAAATTTCTATAGTCTTTTTTTTCATGTTAATTTAACCTTTCGTTCTTTTGGGGGGGGTGGTTATTGAAGCAGCTTGTATTACATTGTACAATTCGATAAGTTTTTTCTTTTCAATTATAGTTGGCACACAATAGTATATTCATTTCGGTTGTACAGCATAGTGATTAGAGATCTATATAACTCACAAAGTGATCGCCCCACTAAATCTAGTATCCTTCTTCCCCTTACATATTTATTACAACATTATTGACTATTTTCCTTATGCTATCTCCATGTCTATTTTGCATCTATCCATTTGTACTTCTTAATCCCTTTGCCCGTTTTTGCTGTCCCCCCCAACCCCGCCCCCCTCTCGTAGCCCTCAAAATATTCTCTGTATCTATGAATTTATTTCTACTTTGTTGTTGTTGTTTATTTTGTTCTTTAGATTCCATGTGTACATGAAATCATACAATATTTGTCTTTATCTATCTGATTTATTTCATTCAGTGAAATACTCTCTAGGTCAATCCAGGCCATATCTTTTTCCACTCCCTTCCTTTTAGTTGTGTATGTCTTTTAATCTGAAGTGAGTCTCTTGATGGCAGCCTATGTAGAGGGTCTTGTTTTCTTATCCTTTCAGTCACTCTATCTTTTGGTTGGAGCACTTCATTCTTTTCTATTTGAGGTACTTGTTGATAGGAATGTAGTTATTACCATTCTTTATTCATGTTTTTGATACATGTTTTTTCCTTCTTAAAAAAGTCCCTCCAACATTTCCTGTAATACTGGCTCGGTGTTGAACTCTTTTAGCTTATTTTTGTCTGGGAAGCTCTTTATCCGTCCTTCAACTCTAAATGATAGCTTTGCTGGATAAATTATTCTTGGTTGTAGATCCTGGGTTTTCATCACATTGACTATTTTGTGCCAAGCCCTTCTGTCCTGCATAGCTTCTTTTGAGAAATCAGCTGCCAGTCTTATGGGTGCTCCCTTGTAGGTAACTAACTGCTTTTCTCTTGCTGCTTCTTTCTTTGTATTTAACCTTTGGCATTTTAATTATGGTTAAATTCAAGTGGCCAATACACCGCAAAAGTCCATTTGTGGACATGACTCCTTTAAGAGGCGTCTGCAGCTGCCAGCTGCTGCTGCCATAGCCTCTGTTCTACTCAGCCGCTCGAGACGGGGCAGCCTGGCGTCTTCACCCCCTCCTACCTTCTATCATTGCAGGTTGATTAATTATTTCTCTCTGTAGTTATAGTGCTTCTGTTTATCTAGATCCCAGGTGACTTTGCTTGCTGTTTGCTTTATGTTTGCATCCCAATTTTGATATGGTTGCAAGAAGGATGAACAAAGCCTCTATCATCTACGCCATTTTTTTCCACTGACTTAACCTTTCATTCTTTTAATGTCTATTTTCTCCAAATTTCTTTCAAGTTTCCTTGTAACATTAAAGGTGAGAATATTAATGAGTCTGTGTTGTACCTATGTGTGTATGTTTATCTGAAAGAAAATTGTGTAAAAATGCACATATATGTATATGTACATATACTACATTTGTAACTACAGAACCAGTTCAAAATGGTCTTATCTTGTTTAAAAAGATACTGAGTTGCTTTTTAGAGACAACATCCCAAAATTGCAAGTCATGCATCCAAAGCTTGTGCAGAGGAGGGAACTTTGAGCTCCAGCTGCATGCAAAACCAAAGACTCACCCCTGCCCCTTCACTGCCACGCAACCAAAGGACAGGGACATTACTGGAATCTGAACACTGAAACCCTTTCAGAAATACAGGGTCAGTTTTCTCGGTAGATCCAGCGTTGACAGTCCTTTACCATAAATGGCCAAGGCCCAAGATCCTCCAATTAAAAATTGCCCCACCAGCATTTCCACATACATGTTATCCCTAGCGCCCTAAAAACCCTTAACCTAGTCCAGCGAGCAAGATGTATTAGAGGCACGATTACGTCTTTCATTTTTTAGATTGGTCCCTTCTCGGTCAATAAATCTTTCCTTACTCCAAACTGACACCTTTTGAAAGCCACAAACTTTGGCAAGACAGCCAAGAGGTGGTGTCTATGATAGTCCAACCCTGGCTGAGGTTCCCTTTTGTGAGTCTTAAGCAGCTGCCAAGATCATTTTGCCTTGGGGATTCAGGAGGGAATGTTTCTGGCAGATGGTGGCTGCCCTTGGCACATGGCTCATTTGGAATAAAGAAATATCTTTGGACTTTAGTCTACTGTCGTTTTGCATCAGGGTAAGTTGCTTCGTTTCTAGAGTAAGTTGCACCCATGTGAGCAGCCAGAAATCCTTCTTATCAGGGCTTTCTCTCCCTCAGGACAAAGACCTTCTGTGGTTTTTCTCCCTTGGGACAATGACCCCTGCATTTTGAATTTAGTTGGAGGCCTCCATTTGAAAGTAGGATCGGGATTGTTGGGCTCTAGCCACTTGGTTTTTGGTTTTGTTTTGTTTTTGGTAGACTATATTAAGTGTGTTTGTTGCGTCTATATTTCTGTGTCTCTCTGTGCCGACAGGCTTTCCTTAGAGGTGGGGTAAGTCACCCCGATGTGTACAACCAGGAACTCCCTTTCTTCCATTTGGGCTTTCCCTTTGGAACAAGCCAATTTGTTTTGCATGTGTTTAGGGTGCCCTGTTGGAGAGGGGATAGTTGTAGAACTTTTTACCCGATGTGTGAATCAGTTTCTTTGCGTTTGTTTCTGTATTTGCTTTCTGTTTTTTCCTACTCAAAAAACAGCCCTTGGGTTTGTATTGGTCACTTGAATTTGAAATTCGTAACTTGTCTGGTTTATCAGAGGTTTGGTTAAGAGAGTACTCCATTTATTGTCATGTTTGTGTGTAATTTGTTTGTCAGTCTTTTTAAGTGTACTTTATTGGTTTAGAAGTAAGAAGTAAAATGACATCTAAAACTTCTTTTTCTCCTCCCCCAACTTCATCATCTGCAGACACAGGGTACCCACTGTCTTGAACTCAGGCTCTGCCCCAACTCCATCATCCTCTAGGAAAATCTGCCGCTTTAAATTCAGTTAATCCATAGCTGTTCTTTTTACTTTCTGAGATTTTCAACTTTATTGTGCATGCTCGCTTTCCCATTGTCTGTTGTTTGTGTTTGCTGACAAGTCTAACATAAGAGGCATCCTTGAAAAATTGAATCTCAGGTCTCCTGGAGTCAATGGAATGCATTCTTTGATTAATTATTAATTAGCTTTAAAAAGGCTTTCCAGGAATTCTTACAGCATGCAAAGCTTTGTTCACCTGAAAAAAATCTTAACTTAGTTCAAAGACCAGAAATAAAATTTGGATCCCATTTTTATCTGTAAGTTTTGGCCTGTACCTGGGACACAAAAGCTAATATTTTTAAATGGAAGCTATGAAATCTCTGTTT
This sequence comes from Pteropus medius, assembly GCF_902729225.1. NCBI lineage: Eukaryota > Metazoa > Chordata > Mammalia > Chiroptera > Pteropodidae > Pteropus > Pteropus medius. The sequence goes on along the minus strand of NW_024343935.1, from coordinate 107,132 downwards.
ATGTTTATGTGTATGTTTATGCATGTCTATGTATATATGTTCAAGATAGAGCATATTTCTATTGCTGAATAGTATTGCTAATTTGTAATATAAAATTGGATTAACCAAACAAGCTATTTATATGAGAATTCCCAAAAATATACACATTAATCCAAATGCTTTTCAGAATCAATGATCTTGTAAAGCATTTGCTATTAAAGTTGTTTTTTAGTTTTCTTTGTTTAAATATGAATATCATTAGAATGATCAGTATTAAATAATACTTCATTCTACTTTGTTTATTTCTCTAATAATTAGGCATCTAATTATTAGATAATTCCTGTTATATCAGTTGCAAAATTAGACAGCAAGAAAAATAACTTGGTATGATAACAGTTTCAAAAGTAATCTAAAATTAATTGTTAACAGTTATGTAGGTTTTCACGGCTTTTAAGATGAAGACCTTCCTTGGTTGGGGGGCCTGTGTGCTTATCTAATAACTCTGTCATATAGCTGGTGATTAAGACTAACTGGAACTTTAAGCAAACGTAATCAGTCAGAAGGGTCTATGAGATGACCTAGGGCTTATGGAACTTCTCGCAATCTCTGTAATCACAAAAACCCTATACACAAAAACCCTAAAAGAAAAACTCTGTTTATGATAAAGTTCTATGGCTCTATCTTCCTTTTTCCTTCTATAAATACCCTTCCATCCTGGCACCAAGGCCAGAGTGTGCACGCAGCTTGCCATGTCTGTATGCACTGGGTTGGAAGCTTTCTTTTTCCTGAATAAATCCTTTTTGGTGACAAAATACCTAGTCGATATTATTTTTTAGTCGACATTTTGGGGGCTTCTCTGAGATTTCAGGGAAGAACAATGAGATGATGTCAGGGCAGGTGAGCCGCCAGGTGCAGGTGCCTCATGTGGAGCTGCTTGGGCTAAAGGCTTGCTCTCCAATTAGGAAGATTAGGGTGAGCCTCCTGGAATGGAGCTTCTGCTTTTTGAGTTTTGAAGTTCTCTGCACTTTATTTGGGAATTGTTCAGGTGATTTATTTTTGTGTGTGCGTGTGTGTTAGCAAAGGCTTGTCTGTTTGTTTCTCTGTTGTCTGTGAGTACTCAATTTGACACATTGGCCTGATTTCTTTGGAAACGGGTTGTCCTTTGAGACAAAAATGGCTTTTGCCTAAATATCTCTTTGGGTCAGAGGTTATTTCTACTGAAATTAGTCAGTTTGGCCCAGTGTTAGACTGCCATCTCAGAGAGAGAAGTGCCACCCAGCTCAGCCTCTAACTGGGCTCCCTGAGGTCAGTTATTTTTCTAGAACTGGCTCTTAGCATTCGGCCTGGTCTTTTGGGACTGTTTAGAGTGAGGCTGGCTGGTGTCTGACCTGCAGGTTGCTGAAGCTGTTGTAATTTGTCTTGAGCCCTTTGCTCTAGAGAAGAGTCTGAAGAACAAGATCTCAGCTATCTAAATATTCTATAACTATCCCTCTTTTGCCATGGATGCCAGCAGAGTACATAGTTAAAAGCCACCAGCAATTTTCATGAGCATATTTAACTAAATGTGCAAAATCGAATAAAAGTGATTCAGAAAATCAGTGGCCACTCTGCAGAACTTTTGAGATTCCCAAACTTTACTTTCTTAAAACTGTATTGGACAATAAGAGCATTAAAATAGATAAAAACTGAGTGGAATGCCTGGTTTGAATGGTATTTTGAGGCTTCCAAGTGAGATTAAGAATCTGAGGTTGCCTTTTTCTGAAATAGTCTTAAAATTAACAGAGGTTACTGAAATTTTAAAGAAAGACAGTGGTGTCTGAAGCCACGTGTTCTCCCTCTGCAGTGCTGTCCTGCCATTCCCCCTCTCCTCCATCATCTCAGGATCCACCGCCAGGTCCACCCTATTCTTCTACACAGACTTTGCCTCAGACTTCTCCATCTTGCCCAAGTGCATCTCTCCAACCCCTTTGCCTCACGCTCCACCTTCGACGCCATTTTGCCTCCACTCCCGCCTTCCTTACCTTCAATTCTGCCTCTGGTGCCATTTTCCCTCGAATCCTCTCCTTTCCTTCCTCTGAACTTACCAGTACTTTCCCATTTTAGATTAATGTCATGGGGGTCTTAACATACTCCAAGTTTCATATGTCTTCTTAATTAAAGCTGAGTTTGGAGCCATTGTACAGGAATTCCCTAAGGTACCTGAGGATCTGCACAAGTTTGCTGAAGAATCTGATATTATCATTCAGCCCTATCAGGCTGGGTTCTCTGGTTTATATCAGCTACTTCACATATTCATTGGTGAAGGCCAGGCTCAATGCTGGATGAGAACTGCCAGATGTGAACATCCCAAAAGGGACTTAGAAGAGCAATCCTCCAATTTGGGGGAAGAAGCTAGAGAACTTGGTCAAAAATAACACCAAGCAATTCCCAAGGCTTTTGTGAAGGCTGCTGATTGGAACAAAATTCACACTTGCTCACAAAAGTCTGACTAATCTGTTCATAACTATTATAATAGACTTCAGGTCATTTTTGAGGAAAAGTCTGGTTTCCAGGTGTTGCTACTATTTGGGTATCTTTTAATTCTTTGTTTATTAATAGGCTGAAAAGAGATCTTTCCCTCCTCGTTAAGATAACCAGGATAAAATGGGAGACTGTGGCCGCCCTGGATATGGACATTCAACCTGCCGTCCTCTAGATGAACCACCATAAGTAAGGTGGCCAAGATTTTTAATTTTCACACTCAGCAGATAGAGGCCCTATGTGAAACCAAAAAACTCCAAACTTTTGCCATTATTGCCAAGAGCCAAGACACTGGAAAAAGAATTCCATGAGTGTAAGCATTTCATATGCTCTCAGCCTTCTCATCAGCCGTCTAAACATCTCAGTTAGTTGCCTTACTTCCTGTGAAATCCATTCGTTAACCTCTTCCCATATAACTTTTACGTTGTAATAACCTTAATCCAGATACCCTTCTCCCTTCTGAAACTGATTAAGCACTCCGCGCATGTTTGAAACTGACCTCATTCACGACTCCTCTTGATGATTTGCAGGAGACTCCTCTAGGTAGAGCTGATTTCTCATGGTTTACAGATGGTTCATACGTTAAAAATGACAATGATAAATACTGCACTGGTAAGCCATTGTAACCCCCTCTGAAGACATCAAGGTGGCATTTTTGCCTTTACCTACTTCAGCACAGCAGGCTGAATTACCTGACCTCACTCAAGCTTGCATTTTAATCAAGGATAAAACTGTCAGCACTTATAGTGACTGTAAATATGCCTTTGGAGTAGTTCATGACATTGAAATGTTACAGAACCAACTTGGTTTCCTTATCTTCAACAGAGAAAAAATTATAAATGGTCGATATATCAAGAATTACTGGATGCTATACTTTTCCCTATGCTTTATCCGTTATTGAGATTCCAGGACATTCTAAACCTGACTCCTTGGAAGGTAAAGGAAATCACCTTGCTGACGTTTCTGCTAAGAGTGCAGCCCTTAAAGCCATCAGCAGCAGTCAAACCTCCGTCCTGCTTTAAAGACATAAACTTTGAAAAACTGGCTAGAGAAGCCAAAACAATTGGCTCTGAAAAAAGAAAAACAAGAATGGAAATCCAACAATTGCTGGTTTGATAGGGAATGAAAGCTCTGGTTTGGACCAAATAACAACCCCATTCTACCAGAAACTCTAAAGTTTCCACTCCTGACTACTGTACATGCATTAAACCATTGGTCCACTGACAAAATGACAGCATCCATGAATCGACATTGGGACGGGGGGGGGTGATATTAACCAGGCCACAAAGTGCCCACCTTTAGAGTCCTGCATGTCCAAAGTACAACCCAAGGACGTCTGTTCACACTGCCCCCAGATGGTTTAAATTGCCTAAGGGACCATCTGACGTTTGGCAGATAGATTTCATACAGCTTCTCCCATCTCATGGACACGAATATGTTTTAGTCATATGTATGTTTTCTCACTGGCTGGAAGCTTTCCCTTGCAGACAAGCTAAAGCCTCCCCAGTGCTGAAGACCTGCTAGAGAAAATTATTCCCACATGGAGAACTCCTCTCCAGCTGCACGGTGATGGAGGACTCACTTCACTGGTCAGCTGCTCTAACAAGTCTGCTGTTGGGCCCATTCTATGACATTTTCACTGTGCTCACTGTCCTCAGTCTCCAGGTTTAGTTGGATGTACTAATAGCATTATTCAGATTCAGTTGGCAAAATTAGTAGAAACTCCTCAAATACCTTGGCAAAAAACATTGCTGTTCGTCCTTTTAAATCTCAGTTCTACTCCTTTGGAGGCTCATAAGCTTTCATTTATTGAGATAATTATAGGATTATAGGATGCCCCATGCATTTGGGTCCTGCTTCTTTTGATCCACAGTTGGTTAAAAAAAAAAAAAGACATCCTTTAATATTGTAAAGGCTAATTTCTTCTATGGAAAATAATCATGCTTTGATAGGACAATCTTTTCACAGTGCACTCCAATGAGGTGAAAAACTCAAATTCCATACTTGATAACCTGGAGATTTTGTTTACTAGAAAAGCCACATCAAAAAAGATTCCCTCTAATGCATGTGAAGAGCCCTTATCTAGTGCTGTTGACTGACCCCTGTGCCGCTAAACTCTGGGGAGTAGACTCTTGGGTGCATGAGTCACAACTAAAGAAGTCTCCAAACCCGGACTGGACTTGCACACTGTCTGATGACCTGAAACAAACTGTCCAAAAATTAAAGTGGCTGACCTCTGAAGGAAACAAATGGTCAAAACGACTGAGTTGGGCTTGTACAACTCTTTTCTTACTATCAATTCTTACTTCATATCTCTCTTTTCCTTGGAAGAAACATGCCTTTGTTTATGTCTTCTTAGCTAAGGGAAAAGGGGGAATCTTTTCTGGATATTGAATCTGTCATCAAGAACTTTGATCTATCTAAGAGAATAATGATCTTTGTTTCATTATCTATAGGTTTGAGCCTCTGGTTTAAATTCATCATCTGGACTAGGTTGTTATGTTGTTCTATATTTGTTTTGAATTTTTCTTGTTATTAAGTTTTGCACCTGTTGCCTGTTGACCCTGGACATGAGCTGTGCTCAGTCCATGCACCTTCTCTGTGACATGAGAGATGGCATTCAGAAGAGGTCCTTCCTGACACTGAGGGACAAAAACTGAGTTGAAAAACTTGAGATCAACAATGCTTTCAGAGAAAAATCTCTATCAAAATGGGGGAGGGATAAAGATGAACTGGAACTGTAAGCAAACATAATTAGTCAGGAAGGTCTATAGGAGGAGCTAAGGCTTATAAAATTTCTTGCATTCAGCGTATTCGTGAGGACATTGCACGTGAGAACGCTTCAGGAAGATATCTATTTTTATAATAAAGCTCCATAGTTCTAACCTCCCCTTTCATTAACTTCCTATTTCCTTCTGTAACTATCCCTCCACCTCGGCACATAGGCCAGAGGATGCACATGGCTCGCCCCATCTGCATGCTCTGGGCTGCAAAACTTTCTCTTTCCCAAATAAATTCTTTTGGTGATGAAACACCTAGTCGATATTATTTCTCAGTTGAAAGTTACACAGATTGTTTTTCTCTTTGTTCTTTTTCCTAATTTCATAAAGATTTTTCCAACCTTGATTAGAGTATTTGGAAACATTATATGGTGCCAGGTGGGCACTAGACTTATAAGGGACATCATTTTGTAAGTTATGTAAATATCTAACCATTATGCTTTACACTTAAAAATAATATAAAATAATATTGAAATGTCAATTGTAATTGACAAAACAATTGCATGCAAGAAAAAAGTGTTTGTACAGTGGCCAGCTCATTATGGTTTGGGTCCTGGGGACGTAATAACAAAAGTTACTCTTTATTTTTGTCTCATATTAGGGTACAACTATCCTGGCTTGCTGCTACTTCTACCATTTACAAGCAGAGAACTGTTTGTAAATTGAACATAAAGAATTCCTTTTCTAAGGCTCAGGGACCATCACAGAAGAGGTACGCCTGTGAGATTGTAAGAGCTGGATAAGAGGAACTTCATGGGCAGACAAATCTGACTCTATCTTAAAGCTAATCCTCCCTCTAAATTAAACATGGGCCTGGTTGATCTATTTTTTTTTGTATTGAGGCATAAACAACAAAAAGAGGGAAATTATAACCACAGGACCAGTTCAAAACGGTCCTATCCAATTGACAAGAACCGAGTTGTTTTTCAGAGACAATAGACCAAGACTGCAAGTCATGCAGCCTCGCCATGGGCAGAGGAGAAATTGCACCTAGAACTCAAGTCTCGCTTCCCCCTCACACCCGGAACCAAAGGACCAGGACACATCTGGAACTTGAACACTGGAACCATTTCAGAATCTAAGTGTTGCTTATCCAGGAATATCTGGTTTTGATGCCCCTTTACCATCATGGCCAAGTTCCAAGTTCCTTTAAGTAAAACTTGCTTTATCAGCACTTCAGCATACCTGTTCCCCCAGCCCCTTAAAAACCCTTAACCTATTTCAGCGAGCAAGATGGATTTGAGGCACCATTAGGTCTCCCATCTTCTCAGTTGACATCTTTCCTTACCCCAAATTACCAGTTTTGAGTTTTGGTCTTTCAAAGCTTTGGGCACACAAACTCAGGTTTAGTAACAAGAATAGCAATGTTATGCAGACATTTATCCAATAAATGTTTTTGGTGGAAACTGAATTTAAGCATCTACATTCATTTTGCTTTCTTTGTGCAAGAGTATTTTGTTTTGAAACACCCACTGAGTAGAAGAAAACAATTAAGTCAATGTGGAGATTCTGCCCCATTAGCTGGTACAGGGAATTCTCCATTGCATAAAATAAACTGTGGTTCTGATTTTGAGACCATTGGACATTAAGATAGAAAAATAACTCATTAAAATTAAGATTAGGCTTGATTCTGGGAAACATGGCTGAGTGAGAGACGTCCTCAGATCTCTCCCTTTGAAACAACAATAAGCTGAACATCTAAAACTCAACAAAAAACACCTAAACAGCACACCAGCATGTCTGAGCATGGGATCTGCACATAAGAGCTACCACAGCTCAGAACTCCAGGCATCAGGCAGTGTACTGGGAGAGATAAAAAAGCTGCTTCTCGCAGCTGCTGGAGCTCCTTGCAAAAGGAGGGGGAGAGGTGAACGTGTGTCGGATTCCTGATCAGCCTGCCTAGAAGTGCCGGAACTTCTAGCAGCTGGCAGCAGGGTCCTGTCATCAGGCAGAAAGCAGAGAAGCAGGACAGGATGCAGAGAAATAACAGTTGATTTTACCGGCTCTGGATCCAAAGTGAGGCTGAGCTGCAGACACCCTCCCCAACCCACAGAGCCCCTACTCTCATACCTCCTAGATCGATCAATGCAGAGCCCCAGGGGAATCTGAGCAAAAACTGCCAAAACTGTTGGAACACTGACAGGGCCTGAAACTGAGAGTAGCAAGTGTGATTAAATATCTATAAGAAAATAAAAAGGATTTGTAGGCTTTATATAAAGCAGGAATCCAAGAGGCTTAGACACCACCTGCTGGAAATCAAAGAGGAGCACCTTCTCTGCAACAAGCTAAAGAGAGACCTTTATATAATAAATCTTCTTTCTGGAAAAACAGCATAATACACTTTCATTAATGCCCAGATGGAGAAATAGTCCATTAAATACCATGAACAACCAAGGTGACAAGGCATCTCAGAAAGAAAGAGAAAAATCTCCAGAAAATAAGTGTACAGACATAGAAACAAGCGACTTAAATGACAGAGAATTCAGGATGGTATTTCGGAAAAAAAACTCAAAGAGATCAAAAACAACTCAAATCAACAATTTCAGGAATGAAAAAAAAACTAGATAAGCAGAGCAAAGAGATTGAGACCCACAAAAGGAACCAAAAAGATCTTCTGGAGATGAAGAACACATTGCAAAAGTTGAAAAATGAAATAGCAAGCTTGGGAAATAGAGTTGACCAAATGAAGGAAAGGATCAGTTATATTGAAGACAGAAATCTAGAAATGCATCAGAAGGAAGAAGAGAGAAATCAAAGAACGAAAAATAATGAAAGAGAAATTCAAGAACTAGCAGATTCCATCAGGAGAAGACACATAAGAATAATGGGCATTACCGAAGGGGAAAAAAGGAGCAGAGACTAGAAAGCATTTTCAGACAAATAGTGGATGAGATTTCCCAAATCTAAGGAATGAGGTAGAACTTAGAATGCAAGAAGTCAACAGAACACCCAATTATCTCTACCCAGTAAGGCCTTCACCAAGACACATTGTATTAAAATTATCAAAAATCAATGACAAAGACAGCATTCTCAGGGCTTCCCTGGTAAAGAACATGGTAACCTATAAAGGAAAACCTATTAGATTATCATCGGTCTTCTCAGCACAAACCTGACAAGCCTGAAAAGAATGGAATCAAATATTTAAAATATTAAGTGAAAGGAACTACCAACATAGAATAATGTATCCAGCTAAGGTCTCCTTTAGATATGAAGGAGAAATTACGACCTTCCCTGACATACAAAAATTCAGGGAATTCTCTACTACGAGGCCTGCACTACAGAAAATACTGAAAGTTGTCAGCTCACCTAAAACAAAATAACAAAGCAAAAAGAAATACATGATTAGGAGTAAAGTGAGTATCAGGCAAATAGAAGCAGAGGAGTGCAACCCTTACTAAGAATAGGACATTATAAGCTTAAATAATAAGAAGAGAATTATTATAACAAGATAGTAATGAACATTCAGCATACATAGGGACAAACTGAGATAACAGTGACTGAAAAGGGGATGATTCAAAGATCCAAATTCTCAAAGAGAAAATGAGATAAGGCACACGCAGAAGAAAATGGACGACTGTATCTATGTAACTATCTTTTTCATATTCGTAATGGTAACCACACACCAAAGATTCAGAACTGAAGTATATAACAGAAAATAAGAAAAACCAGAGACAAAACCACAAAAACCAAACAAAATAAAGAAAACAGAAACACAAGGACAAGGAAACAATGGAAACACCAAGCTACTAGAAGCAACAGATAAAATAGCTATAAGACCTCATATTTCAATAATAATCCTAAATGTAAATAGACTGAACTTACCAATAAAAAGGCACAGAGTTGCAGAATGAACCAAAAAATAAAACCCAACCATATGCTGCCTCCAAGAGACACATCTCAGCTCCAGAAACAAATATAGACTCAAAGTGAAAGGGTGGAAAAATGATATATTAAGCAAATGGCATTCAGAGAAAAGTGAGAGCAGCAGTACTCATATCGGATGAAATAGACTTCAAAATGAAAAAGATAAAGAAAGATACTGAGAGACACTTCATGATGATAAAAGGAATCATGCATCAAGAAGACATAACACTTACTAATATCTATGCTCCCAATCAGAGAGCCCAAAATATGTAAAGAAATTACTAACACGACTAAAAGGAAAAACAAACCAAAACACTATCGTAGTACGGGAACTAAATACCCCACTGTTAGATATGGACAGATCATCCAAACAGAAAGGCAATAAGGAAATAACATCCTTAAATGACACATTAGACCAAATGGACTTAATTGACATTTACAGAGCCTTCCATTCCAAAACAGCTGCTTATAGATTCTTCTCTAGTGCACATGGTACATTCTCAAGAATCGTCCACATACTGAGACACAGAAATAACCTCGATAAATATAAGAGGGTTGAGATCATATCAACCATATTCTCTGATCATAATGCTTTGAAACTAGAGATCAAGTGCAAAAAGAAATCAGTAAGAACCACAAATACATGGAGATTAAGCAACATGCTACTGAAGAATAACTGGATCAGAGAAGAAATAAATAGATCAAGAGATACACAGATACGAATAACAATAGTACAACATATCAAAACTTTTGGGACATGACAAAAGCAGTCATAAGAGGAAAGTTCATATCCTTACAGGCCTATCTCCGAAAACAAGAATGAGCCCAAATAAACAACCTAATGCTTCATCTTTAAAAACGAGAAAAGGAAGAACAAATAAAGCCTAAAGTCAGCAGAAGGAAAGAAATAATTAAACTACACCAGGAATAAATGAAATTGAAAAAAAAAACAATAGAAAAAATAAATACAACAAGGAGCTGTTTCTTTTGAAGATTAATAAAATCGACAAACCCCTGGCTAGACTAGCTAAAGAAAAGAGAAAGGACTCAAATAAACACAATCAGGGATAAAAGAGGAGAAATTACAACTGACATTGCAGAAATACAAAGGACCATAAAAGAATGTTATGAAAAAAATATATAATAACAAAATTTAATAACCTAGAAGAAATGGACCAGTACTTAGAAAAATCATTCTAGACTGAATCAAGAAGATCTGCAAAATCTAAATGGACCGGTCAGCAGTATGGAATATGAAACAATCATCAAAAACTTACCAAAATGTAAAATTCCAGTACCAGATGGCTTCAACAGTGCATTCTAACAAACATTCAAAGAAGATTGAAAACCTATTCTCCTCAAACTCTTCCAAAAAATCAAAGAGGAGGCAATACTTCCCAACTCATTTTGAGGCCAGTATTACTCTGATACTGAAACCTGGTAAAGATAACACACACACAAAAAAAACTACCGACCAATACCTCTCATGAATATCGATGTAAAAATCCTAAATAAAATACTAGCGAACCAAATACAACAACATATTAAAATGATTATTCACCACGATCAAGTGGGCTTCATCCCAGGGGCACAGAGATGGTTCAACATATGCAATTTGATTAATGTGATACACCATATAAACACATTATCAAATAAGAATCATATGATCATATCAATAGATGGAGAAAAAGGCTTTGACAAGATACTGTATCCATTTATGATCAAAACACTTAACAAAATCGATGTAAAAGGAAAATACCTTAACATAATAAAGGCCGTCTATGACAAACCCTCAGCCAACATTATACTTAATGCTGAAAAACTAAAAACCTTCCCTCTAAGATCAAGAACAAGACAAGGCTGTCCACCATCACCACTGCTATTCATTTTAACATTGGAAGTTCTAGCAAGTGCAATCAGACAAGAGAGAGATATAAAAGGCATCCAAATAGCAAACGAAGAGTCAAACTGTCACTATTTGAGGATGACATGATTCTCTATACAGAAAACCCTAAACACTCCATAAGAACACTACTAGAAACAATAAGCAAATACAGTACAGTTTTTGAATACAAAGTCAATGTCCAAAAATCCATAGCGTTCCTATACTCTAAGAAAGAAGCGTCAGAAATAGAAGTAGAAAAAATAATGCCTTTTGCAATTGCAACAAAAAGAATAAAATACCTAGGAATAAATCTAACAAAACATGTGAAGGACCTATATAATCAAAACTACAAGACCCTATTAAAAGAAATCGAAGAAGATACAAAGAAATGGAAAGATTTTCCATGTTCTTGGATTGGAAGAATCAACATAGTTTAAATGACCATATTACCTAAAGCATTATACAGATTTAATGCAATCCCCATCAAAATCTCATTGGCAATTTTTAAAGAAATAGAACAAAAAATCATAAGATTTGTATGGAAGCACAAAAGACCCCAAATTGCCAAAGCCATCCTGAGAAAAAAGAACAAGGCTGGAGGTATCACTCTGCCCGACTTCAAATTGTACTACAATGCGAAAGTAATCAAAACGGCATTGTATTGGCAGCAAAACAGACACATGGACCAGTGGAACAGAATCGAGAGCCCAGAAGTAAACCCATATTTATATGGGCAAATAATTTTCAACAAAAAAGTCAAAAACATATGGTGGAGAAAGGAAAGCCTCAATAAATAGTGCTGGGAAAACTGGAAATCCACCTGCAAAAGAATGAAACTAGACTGTTGTGTATCACCACACACCAAAATTAACTCAAAATGGACTAAAGACCTGAATATAAGACCAGAATCAATAAAATTCATAAAGAAAACATAGGAACTAAACTCATGGACCTTGGACTGAAAGAAGATTTTATGAATTTCACTTCAAAGGCAAGGGAAGTAAAAGTAAAAATAAATGTATGCGACTACGTCAAATAAAAAGCTTCTGCTCAGCAAAGAAATTGTCAACAAGGTAAAGAGACAACCATCCAAATGGGAAAATATATTTGCAAGCAACACCTTCTATAAGGACTTAATATCCAAAATATACGAAGAATTCATACGACTCAATAACAACACCACCACCACCAACAAAAGATCCAATCAAAAATGGAGAGAATTCGTTGCCTCTCCTATTCCAGTTTCTCATGGCCACATATGTTTCTTGCCTCCTGGCCTTTTCTCCATCTCCAAAGTCACCAGTGTAACATCTTCTAATCTCCCTCTGATTCCAGCTAGTGTTCCTTCCTGTTCCATTTTCTAGGACCAAGGTGATAACATTAGTTCCACCTGCTTAATCAGGGCCAATGTTCTTTTCTTAAAGTCAGCTGATAGGCAAACTTATTCCAAGGGCTTCCTTAACCTCCATTTCTATAATAAATAGTACATACAAAATTTCCAGGGAGTAGGATGTAGACATGTTTTGGAGGTCCTAATTCTGCCTACTACTAACACTTTTTCTGAAGTACATTATTTGGTGATATTGAAAGGCATTTATATAAAAGAAACAAACACAGAATTTATCACAGCCTCTAGAGTGAGTGCACATAGTCAGGAGCTGATAAGGACATTTTGGTCAACAAGGGACCACACATATAAGGTTGATTCCATAAGATTATAATGTTGCTGAAAATTTCCTATCGTCTAAGACTTCATAGCCTTGGTAACATCAGAACTTAAGGCATTACACAAATAGTCATTGTGATACAATTTCCTGCAGTGTACTGTAAAATAACACATTATACAGGTCTGTAACCTAGAAAATGCAAGGAAACAGAATTTCTCATGCCAAAATATATCAATTGGCCACAAAGATTATTTTAAGCTGGTTAATTTTAAGAAACAGCAGTCATAGGAGAAGCTCTGAAATCCAAGTACAGGTTACACTTTGTAAGGAACATTTGCATAGTAAGGAAAATCTCCAATTGTAAGGGTGTCTCCCTGGCTGTACCAGAAAAAGCGGGATGACCTTTTCTCTAGAAACTCAGCAATGAAGAAGACAATGACTTACAGCTGCATAACAAACTTATCTCATTGACTGGGCTTTTCTTGATAACCTTACATAACTGACTACAGCCATCTCCAGCACCTTCTTCTATCTTTAGTTAAAATGGTAGTTAAGATGATACCGCAGATCATTCTGGGGAGTTACTCAGTTTTCCTAGGTCTCTTTTATGTATGCAGAGGAAATACATGTAATTAAACTTTATTGGTTTTCTTCTATTAATCTGACCTTTGTAACAAGGATGTGTCAGCAAAGTAACCAGAAGAGTAGAAATAATTTTTTTCTTCCTCTAAAGAGCAAAAGACTATACCACATAGCCTAGGTATGAAGTAGGCTAACCACCTAAGTTTGTGTAAGTGCACTCTATGCTACCTAACCTACCCCGTGTTTCTCAGAATTTATCCCCTTTGTTTGATGGTGCATGATGGCACACATTTCAACCAGGTTCCAATGCTTTGAAGACCAAGGGATCTAGTGCAGACAGTATCCTCAATCTAGACTTCTAAGAGAACTTTAACTCAGGATTGGGATAAGGTTCTGGGAGGTTGAGATAAGGTGAGACCTTTTGCAGGTAGGAGAATCATGGAGAAGGAATAATGAAAACAGGATTCACTTGACTTCTAACCTGGTCCTTTGGGAACAAAGTATCAACAGTAGAAATTTTCAATCCATCCAGACCAGTGTCCCACAGGGAAATCAGGGCCCATAAGTGGGAGTAACATTGGAAACAGTGGCTAATGAGCAGATAAATGAAGTAGAAATGATCTCTTTTCTGTACGTGCAAGCCTGAGCTTTACAGGACCTACTTGTTATTTTGGATTCTTAAGTCAGAGTGGGACCAATGCTTTACTCCATCTTGCTGCCTTGTCTGGGGACAGCGCTTCAGTCTCCATCATTAACCATCCAGAGAGGCATTCAGACTTCTACATGGAGTCCTCTCTTTCAGAGACCCCATTCAGGTGAGTCTGATAGCCCAGCAGGTACTTCAGGGAAGGGTCAGAGTGGATGGAACCTGAGAAGTTCTATCTGATGTCTTCTGAGAGCCTATCCACTCTGGCCCACAGCCCAGAGATGGCCATGTTTGTTGTCTAGGTAGACTAATTAATTTATTTAATTTGTAAATTGGAGTTTTTTCTACCAACTTTGCTGTTTGGCATTGAATTCCTTTATGTATATAGATATGTATTTGGGGGAGAGTATGAAAATTATAATTTTTTTGTTCAATTCTAACAGTCTGTCATATTGTGTCCCCCCTCATTATTTTTACACATAAAGTTAAAGAAGTACAAATTAGTAGTTGATAGTTGGTCACGGGGATGGGGAGCATGGCAAAGGGAATGCTGTTAGTATTAATATGATGACTAGATAGAGGGCCAGGGGAGGGAGGAAGCAGTAGTGGGGATCGTTTTATGAACTATACAGATGTCTAACCAATCTATTATATACTTGAAACTAATTTAAATAAATAAATTTTTAAAAACCCTATATGTCTTCACCCATCTTTTGATGAGCATTCTTTTGCATTCATTAATGATCACATCTAAACTTTCCTAAGGACATCTGAATCTATTTATGTTTACATAGGTAGTAATTATAACAGTAGATTGTTCTTCCTCCACAGATTTTCAAAAGTAGATTTTAATATTTTCTTTCCAGGTTTGCCAATTCTCTGGAATTAAAGACTCATTACAAATTGATTAAATTATTGTATTTTATAGCTTTTCTTTTAGAAATAGTCTTTCATGCTAATCAAGTTGATGACACAGTTACCAAAATTCAATACTATTTTAACTTGGTCGTATTTTCTCATTCCTCAACATTTGTTCTATATAAATGCACATACTATGAATCCACATATGTAAGCAAAATAAGTGAAGTCTTTACTCATTGAATATCACATGACAAAGGAGAAGGCCCAGTACAGTAAAATGAGTGTAATATGACATCATTTCTTTAGGGATAAATATATGAAGAAAGGGGACCAATGGACCATATAAAAATGTGGGTAGCCAAAAAATGTGGAATTAGTGCAGGAATAAAAATTAGATCAGGGCTGAGGTGGATACCACGATGAGACCAGTGGGGCAGTAAAGGTCCAGTCAGTGTTAGGTCCCTTGAATCTGAGGGAACTGCAGCACCCATGTCAGCTGCCTCTTCTCTTTACATCTGACTCTCTGCAGGCTCTTCATTCTTCTTGCTTTTCCCACATTGGCAGGAAGTGGTCTTTTTAAACTCTTCTTGTATTTATTGCAGTATATTCCAGAGTGTTTTATTTTGTCCCAAAGTAAGACATTCTTTTTATGTTATGATCCAGCATGCCTTCGCACAATCACAGTTACACAAACACACACACACACACACACACACACACAGAGGACTGACGAAGAGAACCATGAAATGATTATATATGTACTCTATGTATGAAACATTCACATATTTTCTCTTATGATTTCTTGATTCTATTCTAGTTAATTCTTACAAACCATAGTCTTCCACCCTACTGGGTCCTGATATAGAATATGGAAAACATTCTTCTGCCGTGTCCTCCACACCTAGGTCAGAGTTGCCTTCTTCTCTTCCTTCTCTCATCATCAACAATTTCTGGGAGAACGTTCTCTCATCCCTCCATGGAATGCTTACTTACTCATCTACTGTTCCCATCTCAGCCAAGTCTGGTGTGAGGATGGTGATATGTATAATATGCTGCATGCCTCACCACACTCACTGTGTAGCAGGCAGAGAAGATATGGAACTAAATAAAAACTCCACCATGGGCATCCTAATATGTAATTAACTTGATGAGAAAGTATCCTTTTCCTGTGATAATGTTCAGAATAAGAAAAGGCTCATGAAGGAGAGGATGCAGGCAATCTGAAAGAGGACATGGAGTTTGGAGGATGGAGAGGGGGTGAAAAGTTCCAAAATGTCTCATGGGGTAACACCAAGCAGAGAGAAGCATGTGTGTAAAGGCTCTGAGCCTTGTAGCTGTGGTTCTGGGTGAAGCTGGGATTCAAGTTCCATGTTTTGGAGATTAATGTGAGCACGAGCACAGCTCTGTGTAGGTGAAGCAGGTGAAAAGGTCACAATACTTGAGTCTTGTGTTTGAAGCTACAAAATTTGTCTTCTATCTGCATTGAGAAGTCTCGGGGATGGAGTTTAATGCGAGAGTCTTATGAATAGTTTTCAATATACAGAAATCTCCATGAATCAATGTGATTATCTACATAGAGGGTTTCCAGCCTGTAAAACATAGGAGAGATGAAAAAATAATATAGCTGTGAAATTGGGGACATAGAATCAATGGAGATAGTAGATACAGAAAAAGTAATCAGCCTCATCTGATCACAGTGGTAATCATTTATTTACCAACAGAAATAAATGATTAACTTTGCTAAGCATATTACATATATTGTTCAAACCCGTCACCATTCTGAATTGATATTACTGTCTGCACTATTTGGGTGAGAATATTAGCACTTAGAATGTCCAGCTGTCTCTCCTCATTCAAAAAGCTAAGAGGTGATAGATCTCAGAATCAAAACTGGGTTTCCTGATTCCCAAGGTTTTGCCTTTAATGTTATTAACTAAAGTCTCATTTCAGCTTTAAAAATCTCTGCTTTTTTATATACATTGTATATTTCCTTTTGTAAATTGTAGGTTTATTCTTTGTAAATCTTCTAGTAAGGTGATTGATCTGTAAGGGGTCTTGATTCCATGAAGATATTGCTCTTTTTGTTTTGAGTAAATCGTTATTTGATACTTTATTGATTATTCTGGGCATAAGGCAAAACAACTGTGGTTGGCATGTCACCACAACCAAGGATGCTTTCTCTTTATCACAATCTCTCAGGGACGACCGGATATTATTAGATCTACCTCTGTATATTGAAACATCTGTCTGTTTGTCTCTCTTTCATCTTTTTATGTCTGTTTATTTAACTGCTTTTTAATGTACAGGGCAGAAAATAGTTATATGAAAATGGAGCCCCATTTTTACATGTCGATTTGGGGGCTTATCAATGAACTTTCAAACTATTTCTATAACTTATAGGGGCAAGGCAACCTGATATTATCTTGCCTTGTATTATTTCTTTCCTCATTATTGTGTCTGGTAGTGAGTAGAATCTCATAATAACATGACTGCAGGAGGACATACTGTGTGTGTCTGTGGGTGTGAGTATATATGTGAGTATATGGTTTTTGGGGCAGGGGTACCTAGGTAATATATTCTGAAATGTGTTCTTTAAAATATAGATACAGAATGTCAACCAACAGATGGAAATAAAGAAGGCATCACTTCTCCTCACAGGATCCCTTGCAAAGATAATAAAGTTTAAGGAACAATATATGATTGAGGGATCCCTGTGTCTTGAAGTTTCATCTGTAGCAGACAGGCCAGCTCATTCCTCCACATTCTCTCACACCATCGCTATCACCTCACTCTAGTTCATTCCCCTCACCATCCCGATTCCTTTTGAGCCTTGATTACTTGAGACAAGTGCCAACCTCAGGACCTTCGCACTGGCTCTTTCCCACACAGCCTACACACTTCCCCAAAATCTTCCTGTCTTTCCTGTATCTTCCTTGAGGTCTCTGTTCAAATAGCAGCTTGTTTTCAAGTCTTTCTCATTTCCATTAAAAATAACATGCACATCTACGTTCTTTTATACCTACTCTCTTTTTTCTTCAGAGTACATGAAGCATCTAACATCGTGTATGATTTTTCACAACCTTATATTCTTTCTCTGTCTTTGGATTGTAAAGACTTCTGTTTTTCAGCACCCTGTTCTCCTTGACGAGAGAAAGGTCAGAACTCAGCACGTATTTCTCAATGAGTGTGGTATGACATCATTTCCTCAGGATAAATGTATGAAGAAAGGAGACCAATAGTTGTAGCATAAGCTGGATTTTATATAATATGTCTAAGAAGCACTTCGCATGTTGAAAACAGAATAGAACTAGGACTAGTGTACCCATCAGATGCGTCATGAAACTCAAAGCCAAGAATAACAAAGAAAAATACCACAAGAAAAGTGAGAGAGGGCCAGCCTCATCCACTAAGTGCCATATAAAAACAAGGGTGGTCAAATAAACATGATATAGGTGCAGGAATCACAGAAATTACATGTGAAAGAATTTCTCATTAAACCTGTATAAAAATGACTTATTTGGCAAACTACTGATAGTGGGACAGGAATTCCTATTTAGAGAGAAGATTATTTAAAGGGGATCAGATGTCTACAAACCGACATATGTATCATATATACATTTTACTGCAAAATACAAATTGTAACATTTCAAGATGCTAGTAATGCCCATGTTTGTTAATTAATTATGTAAATTTTATTTCCCAGTCATTACGCAAAACACATGGAACCAGAAAATTATTCACAGATTACGGAATTTCTTCTCATGGGATTTTCCGAGGAACCAGAACTGCAACCTTTCATATTTGGGCTTTTCTTCTTCATGTACTTGATCACCATGGTTGGAAACTTGCTCATCATCCTGGCCGTCAGCTCAGACTCCCACCTCCACACGCCCATGTACTTCTTTCTCTCCAAAATGTCCTTTGTGGACATCTGTTTGACCTCTACCACCATCCCAAAGATGCTGGTGAACATCCAGACACAGAGCCAAGTCATAACCTATAAAGGCTGCATCACACAGCTGTATTTTTTCCTACTCTTTGCAGGATTGGATGATGCTCTTCTGACTGTGATGGCCTATGACCGCTTTGTGGCCATCTGTCACCCCCTGCACTACACTGTCATCATGAACCCCCGGCTCTGTGGACTGCTGCTCCTGGTGTCCTGGATCATGAGTGCCCTCTATTCCTTGTTACAAAGCTTAACAGTATTGCGACTGTCTTTCTGTACAGTCTTGAAAATTCCCCACTTTTTCTGTGAACTCAATCAGATGATCCAACTTGCCTGTTCTGACACCTTTCTTAATAACATAATAATATATTTTGCAGCTGGAACGTTGGCTGGTATTCCCCTTACTGGCATCCTTTACTCTTACTGTAAGATAGTTTCTTGCATTCGTGGAATGTCATCAACTCATGGGAAATATAAAGCATTTTCTACCTGTGTGTCTCACCTCTGTGCTGTCTCCTTATTTTACTGTACAAGTCTAGGAGTGTACCTCAGCTCTGCTTCTCCCCATAGCACACACTCAAGTGCAATAGCCTCAGTGATGTACACGGTGGTCACACCCATGCTGAACCCTTTTATCTACAGTCTCAGGAATAAAGACATAAAGGGGGCTTTGAAAAGATTCTGTGAGATGACAGCTTATAACAAACAACTGTTTTAGAGCTGAGGAACTCCCCATGATTGGTGGGCTAAAAGCTTTGAAGCCAGAAAATGTGGAAATTGAATGTTCCTCTTCTATTTAGTTGCTGGAATATCTATTTACTTAATTCTCCTACTGTGTACAATGTAAGTAATTCGGTTTATCGTGCTTTCTCCTCTAATATATGGACATTTTCCTCCCTTGTACATTTTTCCAGTCTTAAAAAGTTTTACCTAAATTTGAACCAAAAATATTTGGAAAATCCCAATTACTTTGTGAATTCGTATGGGATTCTTAAGAAAAATTTCTTCTCAAATGATCATATCTCAAGAATTTTATTTTGTGTTACTGAAAGAATATTCATGTGTTGTATTACTCACATATAACAAATTATGCTGTTGACTAAGTTTGTTAACATGATGTTTAAAAAACAAAAACCTTGAAATATAGTTTCACTTTGGGCTTGTCATTCTATTTTATTTCACTCCCTTAACTCCTCTTACTGATAATGTGGACTTTAACATTCTGCTTGTTTTTTTCAACTGGACTCCTACTTTTTTACGGTTTGAGTTCAGCATCTACAATGCTTACCATAGTCCCTGAAAAAGTATGATTATCAAATATGTATCTCCAGGTAGAATTGTGAGGAAAATGGAAATTTGATAAAGAGGTATATCTAATATACTCTTTAGAAAGAATTCACCTTAAATACAAAGAAGCATTACTCCTAGTATTGCATTAATTACTATGCAAATATTTCTTTTTCATGCTGTAATCTACTCCTGAAGTATAGAAGATGGATTCCATGTGTGAGGGCCTGTTTTCACTGAGGTGAAGAATGGTTGGTGTATTTATGTTTTATAGCTAAATTACCTTCCTGTTTGTCCTCCAAAATTTCTGTCCTGCCTACAAATATGATTCCTATAAACAAAATATCTCCACTTTTCTTAATTTTGTCATACCTACTAAATGTTAGGTGTTTTTTCTTGAGTTTTACATATTCATCTTATTGTTGTTTCAAAGGGAGAGATCTAGAAACGTCTCTCACTCCAGTATGTTTCCTTTCCCAAGCCCTCCCCCTTTATACTATTAGCTTCACTTGGATAAGGTCTTTTGTGTTAAAATCTCACCTGAAGTAGAAGGAAAAATTCAAAAATCAATTTACTCCATTAGGTGGTCTAATGAATCCTACACTGCATAAAAGTAAATGTCATCTGAATTTAAAGCCTTTATGCATTAAATTAGGAAATATAATTCATTACAAAAAGTAAGGTCCACCATTCCACTTTAAATATTTGTGTCTAAATGTATACATTCTTTCAGCTTCATATTAACGTAATCAAGCATTCTATTCTCTCCAAATTTTTTCAAGTTTCTTTTCGACCTTAAAGGTGACATTATTAATGAGTCTTTGTTGTGCATATGTATGTGTGTTTATTTTTGAGAAAGTCAGGCAAAAATATACATATATGTATACTTAAATATACTCCATATGTGAAATTATTCTTAGACTCACCAAATGCTTCTAAAACTTTACTTATTTCTAACACCATTCACCTGAATTAGATTTCTCGTTTCACATCACCATCAGGAATAAACAAACTGAGGATCAGAATCATTGCATTTTTTTACAATTATAAAAAAAAAGCAATTTAACTGTTGCGCGCTTTTTTAAATTTAAATATGTGTGTGTCTATGTATGTATGTATATACTTATGCAGTATGTATGTATGTATATTCTTGGTTTTTGAATGACTCCTTTAATTCAGAAATGTATGTATTTTAAAGAAGACACAAATGAATGGAAAATTATTCTGTACCCCCTCATTGGAAGATTTAATACTGTTAAAATGCCATACTCCTACTGTTAAAGAGAAAACTGCAGGCTTCATAAGTGTCACTGTTGCTAAAAGCTCATAATGTCAAACTGAGATTTAATCTAATTCTAATGGCAATTTCAACCTATCAGAAATGTCGTAGTAATCAACCAGTCTGGAATTTTTTGTTAAAGCACCAGTAAGGTAATCTGTCACGTGGGCTCTCTCCATCCTCTCATAGAAAGAAGAGGGAATCTGCAGGATCAAAACCCTTGCTGTTCCCAACCCTCCAAAAATGATGCCCTGCTATAAAAATAAGTCTTTCTTTTCTTTTGTTAATACCTCTCTAGTCCCTCCCTTCTTTCTAAGAAAACATTCCAATATGTACAACCACTGAGAGTTAGTTTCCTTCTAATTGCTAGATGGGATGCTGCCCCATGTAAAAATTTCTTAATAAAGATAAATAGATCTCTAAATTTACTCTGTCAATTTTTGTTTTTTTGCACTATCCAAAGTAAACTATAGATTTAATGTAACCCCTATCAGAATTCCAATATCGTTTTTCGCAGAAATAGAAAAAACAATTCTAAAAGTTATATGGAACCATGAAACACCCTTAATATCCAAAGCAATCCTGATAAAGCAGAACAAAGCTGGAGGCATCATGCTCCCTGATTTTGAACTTTGTTACAGAGCTATCGTAATCGAAGCAGTATGGTGTGGATGAAAAAGAAGCTACATACCCTACTTGACAAGCTCAAGAAAGGCCTACATGATGGACCTTACAACTCAAAGACCAAGGTAACCATAAAGAGGTGTTCTGAACATAAAATTCCTCAATAAAACCAGTCGTGGCAGGTTGTCACAAGTTTCCTTAGGCCTATAGTTTCCTTGACAAAGGTCAATCTTTAGCTTTGAAATAGTTTATTGCCTTTGTGAATCTAAGATAAAACACCTTGAAAATATCAGAGTCACCTTGTTTCACAGACCGCTTGAAGGCACAACTGCCGGCCCCACACCACGAGACCACACTGTTATCCTGTTGCCCACATACCATCTCTATGAGTTGTACATGTGAACTACTCTGTACCCACCATTGTAAAAAGTACATGCCTCTCTGCTATACTTTTTATCCAATCTCAGAGACTTCCTTGCTTTGCTTTCTCCCATCTCTCTAATCTTCTAGCAACGAAGGTCCTGAAGCCCCGCTTACATCTCTTCCTTTCTTTCTAAGTACAAAGTAAGCTGCAAAACTGCCAAAAATTTGTTGAGATTTTATTTCCCATCAATTTTCTCCAGTTTGGGTGACAGATGACACCCAAACTTTTAAGAGACCTTTTCTTAAGCTGGACATACTTACGGAAATAAAAACAGACACATAGATCAATGGAACAGAATAGAGAGCCTAAAACAACCAGACACATTAATGGTCATTAATTTATGAGAAAAGAACCCAGAATATCCAAAGGGGAAAAGAAAGTCTTTCTAATAAAAGGTACTAGGAAAACTGGACATACACATGGAAAAGAATGAAACTGGGTCATTATTGTTAAGCTTCAGAAGAAGTTACCTCAAGATTTGTATGTGGATTATTCTTGAGGCCCCTTAGGCCCAAGAGAAATTTTTCACTCCCCCTTAAAGAATTTAAATGTGGGGGCTTGCCTGCAATAAGAGTGATCATTAGAAATAACCTATTATGATCTATGTATAGGATAAGGCAAATGTCTATTTCGGCATCTAATTAAACATCTTCTAACTGAACATCTGCTCTTACTGTCTTGCCCACGAACTTCTCTCTGACACCCCAGATGCCTTACCTCATCCTTAGTTCAGAATGTCATATATGCCTCATTTTCTGTTTGTCTCTGAAAAGCTCCTGTATTTTTCCATACAGACCCCACTGGGAGATATATATTTCATAATTATTTTTTTCCAATGACCACTCTAGGTATTCTAGACACCAAACTGAATGAGACCACAAAACCAGGAGACCACATATAAGTTATGTGTAATGCCTGACATTAAACTTTTGATTTTGAGTCATTCATTTTAAATCTATTTATATCAAAAATGAAACAAAACTAAACAAACACCAAAAAAAATAAAAGCCACATTGCTAGCTGTATTGCAAGGCTAGTAGATAAGCACAAAGTTCCCCCTACTTAGTCCATTCCCTCCCTCTCCCTCTCTCTCTTCTCGGATGCCCTCTCTCATGTTTTCCTGTGTGAGTAACAAAGCTGGTGTTTTCATAGTTCTCTGATGCTTGTTGCAAATATAATAAGGACCACAAGATCTGATCCAGCCACAACATTGGCTCTGGTCTAAGTAACAAGCAATAGGGGCCTAGGCCAGAGCCCCAGGCCTTCCTCAACTTTAGCATCACTAGCAACAGGCTGAGACTTGAAAGGAATTATGATGAATTCTACATTATCAGGAAGAGCAGTTAAGGTACTGCTTAAATAGAATGAGGGACATCAAAGTGGAAACGGGAGTTTCAGATTTTCTTGGAATGAAATTATGCAAATTGGCTCAGTAGCAAGTGAAGTCATTTTACATGAGTAATACAACTTATGACTATTCTATCTGTAAAACAATAAAACATAACTTACAATGATATATGTCATAATGGAAGACATATTCTTTAGAAATCCACGTAACTCATTAAAGAAACAGAAATTTACAAATTTTCTGATCAAGGTTGGAAAAGATTTTGTGACAGTATGGGGAAAAAGTAGAAAAACTGGCTACGTAACAGAGAGAAGAGAAAACTTAATAAATTGGTTACTTAAATTGTATAGAGAAGTTGAACTCAAGCAAATGGAAATTTCAGAACATAAATAAAAGGACCAAGTTCTACAATCAGAATCTTATTAAAGTATCACAGATTATACGACGCCTTTTCAGCCCTAGGGTAATTGTTCATTTTATAGCTGCCAGCTTAAAAATCATTTCAGAGCCCCCTTTATGTCTTTGTTCCTTAGACTGTAGATGAAAGAGTTCAGCATGTGTGTGACCACAGCATACATCACTGAAGTTACTGTGCTTGAATGTGAGCTGTGGCTTGCAGCAGAGCTGAGGTACACTCCTAGAATTATACAATAAAATATGGAGGCACCTGAGAGTTGAGACGCACAGGTAGAAAATTCTTTATACTTTCTCTGAGCTGATGATATTCCACGTATGGTGGAGACTATCTTAAAGTAAGAGTAAATGATACCATCCAGAGGACCCACACCCAGCAGAACGGTTAAGAAATATATCACCATGTTATTAAAAGATGTCAGAACAAGCAAGTTGGATCATCTGATTGAAGTCATAGATAAAGTGGGGGATTCTCAAGATTGTACAGAAAGATATTCACAACACCATTAAGCTTTGTAGCAAGGAATACAGAGCACTCATGAGCCAGGACACCTGAAGAAGCAGTCCACAGAACTGGAGATCATGATGACCGTGTAGTGCAGAGGGTGACAGATGGCCACAAAGCAGTCATAAGCCATCACAGTCAGAAGGAAGTCATCCAATCCTGCAAAGAGTAGGAAAAATATATTTGTGATATGCAGCCTCCATAGGTTATGACTTTGCTCTGTATTTGGATGCTCGCCAGCATCTTTCGGACGGTGGTGGAAGTAAAACAGATGTCCACCAAGGACAGGTTGCAGAGGAAGAAGTACATGGGCGTGTGGAGGTGGGAGTCTGAGCTGACCGCCAGGATGATGAGCTGGTTTCCAAACACAGTGATCAGGTACATGGAGCAGAAGAGCCCAAATGTAAGGGGCTACAAATCTGGTTCCTCTGAAAATCTCAGAAGAAATTTGAAAATATTGTGAGATTCTCTGGTTCCATGTCGTAGAGGTGACTTACAGGAAAGAGGAAAATAACATGCATAATTTTCATACAAACTGGCATTACTCACATAGTTCTAATACTAGAGTTCATATTTTGAATTCAAGAAATTAATTTCAATATTTTTTATGGATGTGGTCCCCTCTTGGAGTTTTCTGTGTGATTTCACATTAGGAATGTTGGTCTCATTCTGCTTTTTCTCCTAGGGGTTCATGACACTGTATTCTACAGTGTTATTGAAAAGGTCTTCATGCACTTTAGGAATATTGTTTGCTGACCACGTTTTAGGCACTGTCTAGGCTTTGAAGAATGAGAGCTGAAAAACAAAAGTCCCTCAATTCAATGATGAGGGATGTTGAAGAAGAATGTACAATAAAATTGTAAAAATATAACATTTCAGATGATGTCAGGTGTTATGAAGAAAAGGAAAGCAGATGTAAAGGAGAAAGTGACGAGGACAGTGTGTTTTTTATGTGTATTTAGGCAAGACCTGCAAACACATGATATTTGCACATTGCTTCTAGGATGAAAAGGAGGGAGATGCCATGTTATGTGGACAACTGTGTACCTCACATAGGGATTGGCAAGTGCAAAGGCCTTAGGCGGAGAAGAAGGAGTTAGTGATGTGCACAAAGTTAACAGACTATCTGTTAGGCCTTGATTATAATTTTTGCAGGTTGCTTCTAAGCAGGGATTCCCACCCAGAAATGATTTTGCCTCTGGGATATTCGGCAATGTCCAGAGGAATACTGCTAAACAACAACAGTCCATGGGAAAACATCCTATAAAATTATCCACCCATATTGTCAACAGTGAGAGGTAAAAAACCTAGTCTGCTCCAGCTCTTCAACTTGAGTGTGACTATAAATCAACAAGGATTCTACCAGAAATGCAGAATATGATTTAGCAGGTCCTGTTGGGCTGAGAAACTCTGCATTTCTATCAAGCTCCCAGGTGGTGTTGATGCTGCCAGTCCTGGTTAGAGCAAAGCTGAGGTCTTGGGTAAGAGCCAGCTAGACAAATTTTAGGTTTTCCGAACTAAATTTTTTTTGCATGTAGTTTTAAAGAATGATGTAGTCACTCATTCAGGAAATATGAAAAATGCTGTGTTTATTCCTTTATATAAGTGCCCTCAAGTGGCACATAGTAATAAACTTTTCAAAAGACTTTATAGTGAACAGAATAAGGACCTCCTGAATGTGTCTGCACCCTCAGCCCCAGGGCATTGAGTTTGATAATTTTATAATAGGGCAGGTTACGGTAGCAGATGAAACAGGGTTGCTAATTGGTGACTGTGAGTTAGATAAGCCAGGATCATCCATGTGGGACTAACGTAATCACAACGCTCATCTAGAAGCAGAAGAGGAGACAAGATGAACATGCCACACTGCTGGCTTAGAAGAAGGAGGAAGGGCCAGGAACCAAGGAATGCAGCTGGCCAGAATGCAAACTGGAATGAGAAAGAAAACAATTTCACCTGAGCCCTTACAAGAAAACCAACCCTGCAGACATCTTGAGTTTAGATAATGAGATACATTGAAGTGTCTGACACCAGAACTGTGAGAGCATACATTTACTTGTTTTAAACAACTAGTGTGGGAATACTTTACAGCAGTGGCAAAATCTAATATAGACATTTATTCAATAAAATTTCCTGAGGGAACTGAGTTGAAGCCTCTCCATTCATTCATTAAAGTCCTTGGATAAGAGAATTTTACATTGAAAACCCACATGAAGAAGAAAGAAATTTTAAATAGAGTTGGAGGTATTACACCCAATCAGTGGTACAGTGAAGTCATCATTGCATAAATGTAAACATGATCTGGCTACGATGCATTGATGCATTAAAATTTAAGGTACAAACAGTGACCTTAACTTCTCCATCATTGAACTGCAAAAACTTTTGTTTCTCATCACCTTACACTCTTTGCCTAGAAATCAGCCAGTCCTTTGTTTTTATTCCCCATATACATGACAAAATTTCTCATTAAATATATAGAAGATACGACCACTGGGGGAAAAGGCTGAATGTGGGACAGGAATTCCTACTAACTGTTCCAATAGAGAAAGTAAAGGTAACAAACCCCAAAATATAGGCACCCTCTCTAGTAGTGAAATAATTACAAGTAAAACTATTTGGTATTCCTTTTTAGACTCATTACATAATTACTTTTCTCGTGGATAACCAGCATGAGAGAAGATACTGCAACGTATGTCTCATGACAGCTGCTGCAAGGTAGTTTCTATCCTTACTCATCTGGAACTTTTCAATGAATGCAAGACATGATCAAATACAGCCCATCTTAGAAATTTAACACAAACACTCTGACTTCACTGCACTTTCTTCTACCCCTGACACTCAGTTTCCTACTCCCTGACCAACATAACTCCTCTGATGTGTTTTCACATTACTACATCCATTTTATGCATCTCACTCACTCTACAATGTCACCCAACTGTACATCCATGCCCATCACTTACTTGTAAACCATGGTCCTCGTAGTGTTGACTGAGACAGACACATGGTTATTAACACACTTACGTGAATTAATTATAAATTAGTTAGTTAACCAAAAATACAAACAGAGATCCCTTGTCTCTGACTGGGCTGATTGGGCTCGCATGTGATTCAGGTAAGAGTTCTCAGGTTCTATCCTCTCTGAGCCACTCCTGAACTAGCTGCTGGGCTATCAGACTCACCTGGATGGGGTCTCTGAAAGGGACAACTCAGTGTGGAATTCTCAATTCCTCCCTGAATGGTTGACGATGGAGATAAGCTCTGTCCCCAGACAACACAGCAGGAAGGAGTGAAGCATTGGTCTCTGAGGCAACTTAGGAGTCAAAAACAACAACCATTTCCTGTGGAGCTCTGGGATGCACACTCCATGAGACTGCAGCAGAGGAGGTAGTTTCAGCTCCCTTTATCTGCTCATCAGACACTGGTTCCACTGTTGCTCCCACCTCTGAGCCCTGATTTCCCCGTGGGACAGTGTTCTGGACATACTGAAAAGTTTTCCTGCTGATTCTCTGTTCCCAAGAGACCAAGATGGAAGTCAAGTGAATCCTGTTATCATTACTCCTTCTCTATGACTCTCCTGCATGCCTGATATCTCAGGTCCCAGGACCTTATCCCAAACCTGAGTTACATTTCTTTCAAAAGTCTAAGTCGAAGGAATCTGACCTGACTAGCTCCCTTGGCGCTTCAAAGCTTTGGGTTGTGGTGGAATACAACCTTTGATAACTCCAAAAAATTGCTATTTCTTCTTTAAAAATCAAGAAAACTGTGTAACTTTGATGTAAAGCTTTGGCCACCATACATTTGACACATTAGCATCCTGACACATTAGTCTGTGTGAGTTTCGGAAAGAGACACTCCAAGATGTACCTCAGAAGTTGGGAATTATTTTGAGCTGAAGGCGGTTTTAACTGCCGGCTCAAAAGAAACTCCTGCTTCTCCCTTTAACTACCCATAAGTACTTGAATAGGAGGCCTTTTCTATACTAAGAGATTATCAGAGACAATCTCACTTTGACACACCTGTATGGCAGGGCAAACTTTTATTTACTAAACATCTTCTCTTTGTATCCTCCTACATTGTTCCTTGAAACCCTAAAGCATCTTATCTCATCCCTAGCTTGGAATATCTTATATATCACAATCACCTTTTCCATGTCTAAACCAATCCTGCATGTAGGGTCTCTGACTGTCTCCTGTGTGTGGGGTTCCCATACATGTGTATGTATTAAATTTGGTTATTTTCTCTTACTAATCTGTCATGTCCATTTGACTATTAGACCAGCCGAAGAACCTTGAGGATGGAGGTGTTTCCTCCTCCCTCACAGTTTGCACAGTGAAGAAGATAACCTCAATGCCTGGAACCCTGAACTTCCCCCATGAGGCTGCTGCAGATGAAGAGATCCTAGGGTGTCTGACACAGGCCAGTGGAAGTTAAGGGTTCTTACCATGTCATCACACCGAAAATCTCTCTGTGGATCTGGTGGGAGTGAAAGTTTTGAGAGCCTTTCTTTCTTCTCAATTTGATTGGCAGCAGAAAACATTTGTTAAACTATTTTCTAGGTACAGTGACCCTTGGTTACTTGGTAGGAGTACTCATGGGGTTCAGTTTTCTCTGTCTCTGTCTTGTTTCTCTGCTTTCATCTTGTTATGTGTCCTGAGAGCTTGGCCTTATTGCCAGTGAGAATGTTTTCTCTCTGCCTGTACCAACCAGTGCACTTGTCAACATGCACCTTTCCTCTGTCCAGCCAGGACAAGCTGTCAGGAGCTTTCCTGTGTCTATCCCATTGCTCCCAGAGATGGTCTGTTATCTCTGCCAGCTGGAGGATGCTTATGCAGGCAAATAGGCTGTGGGTCCAAGCTTAGGGAATCTTAAATCTTATTCTTTTCAAGGCAGAAAAGCACGTGATTCTCTGTTTTGGAACAGCTGTTTAAAGACAGGGCTCCCCATCTTCCTTAAGCTAACTCCAGAGGTAAACTTGTGTGAGGATTGCATTGTTTTGCATTCTCCTTTGGGAGATGTCCACAGTACTGGTTTGAGTTGCTATAAACCCTACCGTCATGGCCAGATGATGGCACCTTTTAATTAGCAAAACTTCTAAATTGAAAAAAAGAAAGAACATTTTTTTATACTTTATTTTTTTTTATGGTGACATTGGTTAATGAAATCCAATAAGTTTTAACTGTACCCTTTAACATTAAGGCATATTAATATATTTACACTGTGTGTTCACCTCCCATGGTTAGAACATTCTTTTAGAGAGCTCTTGCATTGTTATAATAGCTAGTCTTTAAGATTCCATTAATCAGATGGGAGGACAGAAATTAGAACAAAAATCAAAGTCCATTCAGACTCCTTCCTGTTTGACTTCACATATTTGCAGGCACTATTAAAAAAAAATCAGGACATGAAAAGTAAAAATGAATGAAAAAGAATAACAAAATCTTTCTTAAAGATAACCTAAAATTTTATGTCCTAACAACTCAGCTTGGGAAGTATCAGGTTGAAAGCTCCAAAAGTAACCACACACAAACTGATTCAAGTTGATTTTTCCTCGATAACAGCATTGAGAATCACTTGCCTTTTCTACCCTTATCGTCTGTATGCCTGCAGCTTTATAATGAATTCTTAGGACATAAGATTAATGAGCTTCAGATCTGTCTATAATCATGAAGATGATAGATTTCAGTTGGACTTTAGACTAAGAATAATACTTGGCTTTAGATGTGTTTCAGGCCCAGGCCCATTGAAGCAGAACAGCAGCCCCAACAGTGAAGAGACCAGTAGCATGGTGCCCGTGGCTGATTTCAGAACCAGACACGTGATCAATTACTTCATCTCCCTCCAATCATCCAATCAGTATAATCCGTGATCCCAACTCCCTTACTTTCCATGATTACTGATTTTCCCTGTATTCCTGAGACACTTGGAGAGAAAGGCCTTTGAGCGGTAGCATGACTGTGTCTCTAGGGCTTGTAACTCTCTAATAAACCTTACTTTCTTTGCTGCAAAACCTGCACGATCTCTACTTTGGCTTAGACGCATGCAGGAAGACGGACCCATTTTTTATTCCAGTAATTAGGCAACAAAATAACAATGTAGTCTCATGCTCTGCTTCCAGCAGTTATGCCTCAAAGGGTCTGGAAAAGAAGATGAGTCTGACATTTCCAAGGCACGTTATCTATAACACACAAATACAATAGATAACTTTAAAGTTAAATATTGACCTTCGTCAAGGAAGCTACAGGCCTAGGAGATGAGGATGCTCCATGACCTGCTTTTAGTTAGGAATTTTACATGTAGATCACCCTGGGTGGTTACTTTGGGTTTGTAAGGCTTTATTAAGGGATTCATGAATGGGACAGCATCCCATCTAGCATTTAGAAGGGAACTCCCAGTGGTTGTAGAAAATGGAAGGATTTTATAGAAAGATAATAAGCCAAGGAAGCTGTTAACAAAAGAAAGGATTATTTTTAGACCAGCAAAGCTGTTTTGCGTAGAAAGTGAACAGCAAAAGTTTTTATCCTCCAGATTCTCTTTTCCTTCTTTAGGAGGATGGAGAGGGTCAAAGTGACAGGTTACGTTACCGGTTCCTTGATAGAAAATTCCAGATGGGTTGATTAGGAAAGATTGAAACTGCCATTAGATCTGGTATTAAATCTCATTTTGCCTTCACTGGCTTTTAGCACCATCAACACCATTTAGGGCCTGTGGTTTTTTTCTTTAAAGGTAGTATGGACAGTTTAATGGTATTTAATCTTCCAATAATTGAGCACAGAATATCTTTTCATTTATTGTGTTGTCTTTAAAATGTACAAATTGCTGAATGAAAGGAGCTATATGAAAATTAAGAATACATACTGCATGAGTATATAAAAGCATACATATTATATATGTAATTAAAATTGTGCACAATAGTTTAATTACTTTGTTATATTATTGTAAAAAATGTAATCATTCTGATACTCTGTTTCCTTATTTCTAATGGTTATGTGAAATGAGAAACCTAATTCAGGTGAACGTTTTGGGGAATAAATAAAATGTTTGGAAATATTTGGTGAGTCTAAGGTCTCTTTCTCGGGTAAGCAGTGAATGTACATATGCACGACACAGACTCATCAATAATGTCATTTTTAAGGTTGAAAAGAAACTTAAAAGAAATTTGGAGAAAATAAAAATTAAAAGAATGGTTAAGTTAAAATGAAACTAAGTCTATGGCCATGATACCCTGAACAAGCTCAATCCCATCTGGACTCGGAAGCTAAGCGGGGTCGGGCTTGGTTAGTACTCGGATGGGAGACCACCTAGGAAGACCAGGTGCTGTAGGCATAAAAGACAAGAAAATAAGAGATTGTAAGCTGACAAAGTTCTTGCAATCTGTGAGGTCAACCAAGGGTTGCCTCACCTAAAAAAAAAGAAAGAAACTAAAAGAATATAGACATTTAGACAAAGATTTAAAGTAGAATGGTAGACCTTAATTTTAATAATAAATTACATTTCCTATCTTAATGTACGAAGGCCTCAGAGTCAGAAACACATTGACTTTTATGCCATGGAGAATTCATTAGATCAGCTAATAAAGTAAAATCCCAAAGACTTGTGATTTTTTTTCTACTTAATGTGGGACTTCAATACAAAAGTCCTTACGCAAGGGAAGCTAATAGAATTATCTGAGAGGCTAAAATTTTGTTTCCTACAAAAAATTTATTGAATAAATATATTACATGCCTGTTGTAATAAATTAAAACCATAGGGTATGAAGGAAACAAATGTATGTTCACACAGTTTTGAATTTCAGAAGGCTGAAGCAAGTCTCGTTGGACTAAAATCAATACGTCTGCAGGGTGATTATTCTGGAGGTTCCTGGAGAGAATACATTTCCTCTTCTATTTTAGTTTCTCATGGCCACAAACATTCCTTTGCTCACAGCCCTTTCTCCATCTCCAAAGCCAGCAATGTAGCATCTACTAATCTCTCTCTGATTCCAACTATTTTTCTTTCCTCTTCTACTTTCTAGGACTACGGCAATACACTATTTCTATTTGTATAATCACAGCCAATCTTTTTATCTAAAGGTTACTGATGGCAAAAGTATTCCAAAGGGTATCTCAATCTTTCCTTACTATGATAAATAACACGTTGCAAGTTTCCAGAGAGTAGAATGTAGATATCTTTTGGAGGCCCTTATTCTGCCTACTACAAAGTCTTTTTGTGATGTGTATTATTTGGTGATGCAAGGGTCTTTCTATAAAAAATATATATATATATCACAAGAGTTTGGAGAAACATGGTGGAGTGAGAGACATCCCCAGATCTCTCCTATTAAAACAACAATAAGTCGAACATCTAAAACTCAACAAAAAAGACCCAAACTGAACACCAGCAGATCTGAGCATGGAGTGTGTGCATAAGAGCTACCACAAGTCAGAACTTAGGTGTCGGCAGGTAGAATGGGAGAAATAAAGAAGCTAATTTTCCTAGCCACTAGAGATTCTTGTAGGAGGAGGGGGAGGAGAGAAGGTGTGTTGAGTTCCCTGCCTGGGAGAGTTGTAAGTTCCTCTCAGTCTGTGGCAGGGCCCAGTCATCATGGCAGAAAATATAAAAGCAGAACAGCCAAAAAAGAACAGTTGATTTTTACCGGCTGTGGTTGAAAAACTGAGGCTGAGCTGCAGCTTCCATCCCCTAAGCCATTCCAGACTGAACACCATGGAGCCCCAGGAGAATCTGAGCAAATGCAACCGAAACTGTTGCTAACACTGACAGGAACTGAAAATGAAGGTAGCGAGCATAACTAAACATCTATTTTTTAAAAAAAGACATTCTTAAGGCTTTTATAAACTAGGGATCCAAGAGACTTAGATACCACCAAATGGAAACCAAAAGAAAACCTCGTTTTATGCAGCAGGCTAAAGAGAGACTTTATATGATAAACCTTTCTGAAAAAAAATAGAAGAATATACTTCCATTAATGCCCAAGGAGAGAAATAGTCCACTAAACACCATGAACAACCTAGGTGACAAGGCATCTCAAAAAGAAAGAGAAAAATCTCCAGAAATTAAGCTTACAAACAGAGAAATATGCACCTTAAATGACAAAGAATTCAGGATGATACTTCTGAAAAAACCCAGTGAGTTCCGAAATGAGTCATATCAACAATTTCAGGAATTGAAAAAACACCTACATGAGCAGAGCAAGGAGATCGAAACCCTCAAAAAAAACAGAATAGATCTTCTGGAGATAAAGCACATACACACACACACACACATACACACAAACTCACACACACACAGAGCAAGAGTTGAAAAACGAAATAGAAAGCTTGGTAAGTAGAGTCAACCAAATGGAGAAAAGGATCAGTGATATCGAAGACAGAAATCTAGAAGTAAATCAGAAGGAAGAAGAGAGAAACCAAAGAATGAAAAATAATGAAAGAGAAATACAAGAACTAGCTGATACCTTTCCTCAGGAGAGGAAACATAAGTAAGAATAATGGGCATTACCGAAGGCAGGGAAAAGGAATAGAGACTACAAAGCATTTTCAGACTATTTAGTGGAGGAGAATTTCCAAATCTAAAGAATGAGCTGGAGCTTGCAATTCAAGAAGTCAACAGAACACCCAATTATTCCAACCGAAAAAGGCCTTCACGAGGCACATTGTATTAAAATAATCAAAAATCAGCGACAAAGATAGAATTCTGAGGGTAACCAGGAAAAGAAGAAGGTAACCTATAAAGGAAAAGCCATTAGATTATCATCAGACTTCATAGCACAAACCTGACAGCCAGAAAAGAATGGAATCAAATATTTAAACCATTAAGTAAAAGGAACTACTAGTGTAGAATAATGTATCCAGCTAAGCTCTCCTTTAGATATGAAGAAGAAATTAAGACCTTTCCAGATATATAAAAATTGAGAGAATTCTCCACTATGAGGCCTGCACTACGAGAAATACTGAAAGAGGTCAGTTCTCCTAAAACAAAATAACAAAACAAAACAAAACAATACATAATTAGGAGTAAAGTGACTGTCAGGCAACTAGAAGCAGAGGAGTGCAACCTTTACTAAGAACAGGGCATTATAGCTTAAATAAGAAGAGAAATGTAACAAGATAGTAATGAACATTCAGAGTACATAGGGATGAACTGACACAACAATGACGGAAAAGAGGATTCAAAGATCCAAACTCGCAAAGGGGAATAGCGATAAGAAACGCACTGAAGAAAATGGACAGCTTTATATATATAACTATCCTTTTCATAATCGTAATGGTAAAAACATGCCAAAGATTCAAAACTAAAGTATATAACATAAAAAAAGAACCAGAGGCAAAACCCACAAGCCAATAAAAATACAGAAAGTAGAAACACAAAGACGACGAAGCAATGGAAACACTGAGCTACCAGAAAGCAAAAGATAAAATGGCTATAAGAAGACCTCATATTTCAATAATCATCCTAAATGTAAATGGACTGAACTCACCAATACTAAGGTACAGAGTAGCAGAATGAATCAAAAAACAAAACCCAACATATATTGCCTCCAGGAGACACATCTCAGCTCCAAAGAAAAATATAGACTCAAAGGGAAAAGGTAGAAAATGATATTTCAAGCAAAAGGCATTCAGAGAAAAGTAGGAGTAGCAATACTAATATCAGATGAAATAAATTTCAAAATAAAAAAGGTAAAGAAAGATATGGAGGGACACTTCAAAATGGTAAAGGGAATCATTCACCAAGAAGACATAACACTTATTAATATCTATGCTCCCAATCAGGAAGCCCCGAAATATTTAAAGCAATTACTAACAGAACTAAAGAGAGAAACAGAGCAAAACACCATCATAGTAGGGGACCTAAATACCCCACTGTCTGATATAGACAGATCATCCAAACAGAAAATCAATAAGGAAATAACATCCTTAAATGACACTTTACAGCAACTGGACATAACTGACATTTACAGAGCCTTCCATCTCAAAATAGCTGTTTATACATACTTCTCTAGTGCACATGAAACATTCTCAAATCGACCACAGATTGGGACACAGGGATAGCCACAACAAATATAAGAAGATTGAAATAAAACCAACCATATTCTCTGATCAGAATGCTTTGAAACTAGAAATCAACTGCAAAAGAAATCAGGAAGAACCACAAATACATGGAGATTAAACAACATGCTACCGAAGAATGATTGGGTCAGAGAAGAAATAAAAAGAGAGATCAAGAGATAGATAGAAACTAATGATAATGATAGTACAACATATCAAAACTTTTGAGACACTGCAAAAGCGGTCATAAGAGGAAAGTTCATATCATTACAGGTCTATCTCCGAAAGCAAGAATGAAACCTAAATAAATAACCTAACACTTCATCTTAAAAAACTAGAAAAGTAAGAACAAATGAAACCTAAAGTCAGCAGGAGAGAAATAATCAAAATAAGAGCAGAAATAAAAGAAATTGAAAACAAAACAAAACAAAAAGATAGAAAAAAATAAATGCAACAAAGAGCTGGTCCTTTGAGAAGGTTGATAAAATTGACAAATCCTTGGCTAGACTCACTAAAGAAAAAAGAGAAAGGACACACAAAAAATCAGGGATGAAAGGGGAAATTACGACTGACATCACAGAAATACAAAGGATCATGCAAGAATGCTATGAAAAAGTATATGACATCAAAATTAATAACCTAGAAGAAATGGACCAGTACTTAGAAAAATACAACCTTCTGAGACTGAATCAAGAAAAACTGGAAAATCTAAATAGACCGATCAGCAGTATGGAAATTGAAAGAATCATAAAAAACATACCAAAAAGTGAAAGTGCAGGACCAGATGGATGGCTTCACCAGTGAATTTTACCAAACATTCAAAAAAGATTTAATACCTATTCTCCTCAAACTCTTCCAAAAAATCGAACAGGAGCCAATACTTCCCAACACATTTTATGAGGCCAATATTACTCTGATATCGAAACCTGGTAAAGATAATACAAAAAAAGAAAACTGCACACCAATATGTCTCATGAACACAGATGCAAAAATCCTAAATAAGATACTATCAAACAGAATACAGGAACATATTAAAAAGATTATACACCACGATCAAGTGGGCTTCATCCCAGGGGCACAATGATGGTTCAGTATACACAAATTAATTAATGTGATACACTAACTAAACAAATTAACAAATAAGAATCATATGGTTATATCAATAGATGCAGAAAAAGCCTTCGACAAGATACAGCATCCATTTATGATCAAAACACTTAACAAAATCAGTATAGAAGAAAAGTATGTTAACATAATAAAGACCATATATGACAAACACTCAGCTGACATTATACCTAATGGTGAAAAAATGAAAACCTTCCCTCTAAGATCAAGAACAAGGTAAGGTTTTCCACTATTGCCACTAAACTAAGAATCTTGGACTTAAAGAGGATTTTATGAATTTGACCTCAAAGGCAAGGGAAGTAAAAGAAAAAATACATGAATGCAACTACATCAAACTAAAAAGCTTCTGCTCAGCAAAAGAAACCATCAACAAGGTAAAGAGAAAACCATCAGAATGGGAAAATATATTTGCAAGCAATGCCTCCAGTAAGGGACTAATATCCAAAATATACAAAGAACTCATACAACTCAATAACAACAACAAAAAAACAAAGGATCCAATCAAAAAATGGGCAGAGGACCTGAACAGACACTTCTCCCCAGAGGACATACAAATGGACAACAAATATATGAAAAGATGCTCAACATCACTAGCTATCAGGGAAATGCAAATCAAATCTACAATGAGATACAATCTCACACCTGTTAGAATAGCTATAATCAACAGGACAAGTAGTAACAAATGTTGGAGAGAATGCGGAGAAAATGGAACCCTCATACACTGCTGGTGGGACTGCAAATTGGTACAGCCACTATAGAAAACAGTATGGAAGTTCCTCAAAAAACTAAGAATTGATCTACCATATGAGCCAGCAATCTCTCTACTTGGTATTTACCCCAAAGACTTGAAAACTCATATCCAAAAAGATACTTGCACACCGATATTCATAGCAGCATTGTTCACAGTGGCCAGGACGTGGAAGCAACCAAAGTGTCCTATGATAGATGAATGGATAAAGAAGCTGTGGTATATATATACAATGGAATATTACTCAGCCATAAAAGCAGAGGAAATACTACCATTTCCGACAACATGGAAGGACCTCAAGACAATCATGCTAAGCGACATAAGCCAGACAGAAAAAGTTGAAAATCGCATATCACTTATATGTGGGATATAAACCTAAAAGCAACAAATGAACAGGACAAACAAAGAGAGACTCATGGCATGAACAATAGACTAATGTTTACCAAAAGGTAGGCGGGAAGTGGGATGGGAAGGTAGATGGGAGTCAATGGGTCATATATGTTTTAACAAAAAGAAATCTAATTATTGGAGGTAACACACAGTGTAAACATATGTGTGCCTTACTGTTAAAGTATATAGATGAAACTTATTGGATTTCATTAACCAATGTCACTATAAAAATAAATAAATAAATAAAACTTAAAAAAATTATAACAAAGAAAATTTTTAAAATATATCACAGATTGTAACGTTGCTAAAAAATTCCTATCACCTAAGACTTCATAACCATTGTAACATCCGAACATGAAGCATTACACAAATTGTCATTATGATACAATTTCTTGCAGTGTACGGTATAATGACACATTATATAGGTCTGTAACCTAGGAACTGTAAGGGAACAGAATTTGTCACCCCAAAATATATCAATATGGTAAAACAATTTTCTTTAGGCTGGTGAGTTTTAAGAAACAGCAGACATGGGAGAAGCTCTACAATCCAAGTACAAGTTACACTTTGTAAGGAATATTTACATATTAAGGAAAAGCTCCAATTGTAAGGGTGTCTCCCAGGTTGTACCAGGAAAAGGGGGTGACCTTTTCTCTAGAAGTTCATCAGTGAAGAAGATGATGACTTATATCTGCATAACAGCCTTACCTCATTCACTGGGCTTTTCCTGATAACCCATAACTTACTACACCCAAACCCAGCACCTTCTATCTTTAGCTAAAGATTTTAGTTAACATGGTAGCTCAAGCCAGTCTTGGTAATTACTCAGTTATCCTTGATCTCTTCCATGTACACAGAAGAAATACATGTTATTAAACTTTACTAATTTTCTTCTATTAATCTGTCATTGTTACAAAGAAGTATCACCAAAGAACCCAGAAGAGTAGAAAGAAATTTTTTCTTCCCCTACAGAGCAAGGCTATACCACATAGCCTAGGTGTATACCAGCCTAACCATCTAGGTTTATGTAAGTGCACTCTATGCTTCCTAACCTACCAGACATTTCTCAGAATTTATTCCCTTTGTTTGATGGTGAATGACTGCACACATTGCAACCAAAATTTAATGCAAATGCAATTTTGGGTGAAGACGATGTACAACTTACAGAGGTCCTCAGCTTTACTACTCACAGTGTCCTCAGATCAGGACCTGCAGCATCAGCATCTTCCTGGAGTCCCTGGGGCCCATCGGACCTGCTGAATTAATATTTGCACTTGAACTACAATCCTGCATGAGTCACATGCACATTAGAGTTGGAGAAGTGCCGGTCCAGACTGGCTCTTCTCACCTTCTCTATTTGACGTAATTATTTGTATTTGATGTTGTAAGTTTTTAGCAGCCTCCCTTCAGACATTGCCTAATAGCTCGGGGGCAACATCATCTCTGGCTGGGAACCACTGGCCCAGAGATTAAAAACTAAAAGCGTCCTGACAGCTTCTAATTAGCACCTATTCCTTATTTTGATTATAACTTCGGGCAGATCGCTAAAATTTTTCAAGCTTCATTTCTGCAATGTGAGATACAGTTCAAAATAGAACAACTCCATAGGATGGACTTTCATAAAATTGAAATTTGACAATACCTTAAGGTAAAAGCTCAGATTATACGGCATAAAATTATGTAAATATATTTCTTATAATTATCAAAACTTTCATAATGTGGGACCAAAGGACAACTTTTAACTACTGATATAAGTATAATATTCTTCATTAATTTGGTAAAGTGTCATGTAGCCAAGGTGTGTAGTGTCCAAAGTTTACATGAAAGTCACAGAGTTTCCTATTGATGAAAAGGGAAATGGCAATTTTCTTTACCTATCAGGATTTGTGTCCTACCGCATGCCAATTCTTTGAAGACCCTGGGATCTAACACAGACAGTATCCTCAGTCTAGGCTTTTGAGAGAACTTTAATTCAGGGTTTTGATAAGGTTCTGGGAGGTGAGACATCTGGCAGGCAAGAGAGTCATGGGAAAGAGTACGAACCAGGATTCACTTCACTTCTCACCTGGTCTCTTGGGAACAGAGAATCAGCAGGAAAAATTTCCAGACAAGTGTCCCACAGGGAAATCTAGGCTCAGAGGTGGAAATAACATTGAAAACAGTGTAATGAGCAGATAAATGAAGCAGAAACGATCTCCGCTCTGCATGTGCAAGCCTGGGCTTTACAGGACCTATTTGTTATTTTGGATTCCTAAGTCTGAGTGGAACCAATGCTTTACTTTGTTCTGCTGCCTTGTCTGGGGACAGAGTTTCAGTCTCTATCATGAACTATCCAGGGAGGCATTCGGACTTCCACAAGGAGTCCTCCCATTCCAAGACCCCATTCAGATGAGTCTGAGACCCCAGAAGGTACTTCAGGGATGAATCAGAGGGGATGGAACATGAGATCTTGTACCTGAGGTCTTCTGAGAGCCTATCCAGCCTCACTCAGAGCCCAGAGATGGAGATGTTTGTCTTCTAGGTAGACTAATTAATTTATTTAATCTGTTAAATTGGAGTTTTTTCTACCAACTTAGCTGTTTGGCATTGTATTCCATCATATATAGAGAGATGTACTGCGGGAAAGTATGAAAATTATAATTTTTTTGTTCAATTCTAACAGTCTGTCATATTGTGTCCTCCTTCATTATTTTTACACAAAGAAACTTAAATGTCCTCACCCAACTTTTGATGAGCATTCTTTTGCATTCATTAATGATCACATCTATCCTTTCCTAAGGATATCTGAATCTATTTGTGTTTATATAGATACAATTAGAACAGTAGATAATTCTTCCTCCACAGCTTTTCAAAAGTACATTTTTTTATTTTTCTTTCTAGGTCTTTGCCAATTATCTGGAATTAGAGACCCATATTAATGTGATTAAATTATTGTATTTTATCTTTTCTTTTAGAATTAGTCTTACATATAAACTAAATTGACAACACAGTTACTAAAATCCACTATTTTAATTTGGTCATATTTTCCCATTCCTTAACATTTGTTCTGTATAAATGCACATATTATGAAACCACATAGGTAAGCAAAATAAGTGAGGTGTTTACGCATTAAATATCACATTATGAAGGAGAAGGCCCAGTACAGTGAAATGAGTGCAATATGACATCATCTCCTTAGTGACAAATGTATGAAGAAAGGGCACCAATAGTTGTAGCTAAAGCAGGATTTTATAGAATATGTCTGGGGAGGCCTTTTCATGTTGGACAAGGAACAGAACCAGGACTAGTATACCCATCAGATTTGTTACAAAGAGGTCAAAACTCAAAGCTCAAAAATAACGAAGGAAAGAATTCCACAAAGAAAAGTGAGAAAAGGGCCAGGCTCATCCACTCCTGGGCCATATAAAGAAAATTGGTCAAATAAACGTGGAATAAGTGCAGAAATAATAATTAGATCAGGGCTGAGGTGGACACCATGCTGAGGCCAGTGGGGTGGTAAAGGTCCAGTCAGTGTGAGGTCCCTGGAGTCTGAGGGAACTGCAGCACCCACGCCGGCTGCCTCTTCTCTCTGCTCCTAACTCTCTGTGGGCTCCTCATTCTTGTTGCTTTTCCCTCAAGAAGTGGTCTTTTAAAACTATTCTTGTATTTATTGCAGTGGATTCTAGAGTTTTTTATTTTGTCCCTAAGTAAGACATTCTTTTTATGTTGTGATCCAGCATGCCTGCACACAAACACAGCAACACACACACACACACACACACACACACACACGACTGACCAAGAGAACCATGAAACGGTTATGTATGTACTCTGTATATGATGCACTCTCATATTTTCTCATGACTTCTTGATTCTATTCCACTTAATTCTTACAAACCATAGTCTGCCACCCTACGGGGTCCTGATACGGAATATGGAAAACATTCCTCTGCCATGTCCTCCACACCTAGGTCAGTGTTGCCTCCTTCTCTTCCTTCTCTCATCATCAACAATTTCTGAGAGAACATTTGCTCATCCCTCCATGGAATGCTTATTTATTCAGCTACTGTTCTCAACTCAGCTAAGGCTGGTGTGAAGGTGGTGATGTGTATAACATGCTGCATGCCTCACTGCACTCACTGTGTAGCAGGGAGAAAAGACATGGAACTAAATAAAAATTACCCCATAGGCATCTTAATACGTAACTAACTTGATGAGAAAGTATCCTTTTCCTGTGATTATGTTCAGAAAAAGAAAAGACTCATAAAGAAGAGGATGTAGGCAATCTGAGAGTATATGGAGTTTGGAGGATGAAAAGGGGGTGAAAAGTTTGAAAATGTCTCATAAGGAGACTCTGAGCAGAGGGAAGTGTGTGTGTAAAGGCTCTGAGCTTATAGCTGTGGCGTCAGGGAAGCTGGGAGTCAAGTTCATCATTTGGGAGATTAGTGTGAGCACGGGCGGGCAGGGCTCTATGTGGGTGAAGTGGGTGGAAAGGTCACAAGACTTGAGCCTTATGTTTGAAGCTACAAAATTTGGCTTCTATATGCATTGAGGAGTCACTGGGATGGAGTTTAATGCAAGAGTCTTATGAACAGTTTTCAATATACAGAGATCTCCATGGGTCAATGTGATTATCTGTCTAGAGGGTATCTGGCCCGTAAAAGATGGGAGAAATGACGATAAACTGAAATACGGCTGTGCAATTGGGGATCTAGAGTTGAGGAAGCAAGGGAGACATTAGATGCAGAAAAAAAATAATCAGCCTCATCTCATCTCAGTTTGCTAAGCATGTTACATATATTGTTCAAATCTGTCACCACTCTAAATTGATACCACTGCCTGCACTATTTGGGTGAGGATATTAGCATTTAGAATGTCCAGCTGTGTCTCATTTCCTTTTGTAAATTCTAAGTTTATTCCTTGCAAATTTTTTAGTAAAGTTTTTGATCTGTAAGATGTCTTGACGCCATAAAGATATTGCTCTTTTATATTTTGAATAAATAGTTATTTGCTCCCTTATTGATAATTCTGGGCAGAAGGCAAAAGAACTGTGGTTGGCATGTTACCAAAACCAAGGATGCTTTCTCCTCATTACAATTTCTCAGAGACCATCTGAACTGATTAGATCTGTCTCTGTCTCTGTCACTGTCTCTGTCTGTCTGTCTATCTTTCATCTTTTTATCTCTGTTTATTTAACTGATTTTTAATATACAGGGCAGATAATATATATATGAAAATGGAGCCCCAGTTTTACATGTCAAATTGTGAGCTTATCAAGAGGACTTTGGAATTATTTCTATAACCTATAGGGAAAAGATAATCTGATATTATGTTGCCCTGTGTTATTTCTTTCCTCATATTGTGTCTGGGAGTGAGTAGAAGCTGGTATTAACATGACCCCAGGAGGACATAGTATGTGTGTCTGTGAGTGTGAAGTACATGAGCATTTCTCCACTCTCGGGGCAGGGGTACCTAGCTTATATACTCTGATATGTGTTCTTTAAAATACAGATACAGAATGTCAATCAACAGATGGAAGTAAAGAAGGCATCACTTCTTCTCACAAGATTCTTTGCAAAGAAATAAAGTTAAGGACATGTGATTGAGCAAGTCCTTGTGTCTTGAAGTTTCATCTGTAGCAGACAGGCCAGCTCATTCCTCCACATTCTCTGACAGCATCCCTATCATCTCCCTCTTGCTCATTCCCCTCACCACATGGCTTCCTTTTGAGTCTTGATTACTTGAGACAAGTGCTAACATCAGAACCTTTGTACTGGCTCTTTCCCACACAGACTACACACTTCCCAAAAATCATCCTATCTTTTAGTGTCTCCCTTAAGGTCTCTATTCAAATAGCACCTTGTTTTCAAGTCTCTCTCAATTCCATTAAAATAACATGCACTTCGACACTCTTATATACCTACTTTCTTTTTCATCAAAGCAAATGTACCATCTAACATCGTGTATAATTTTTCACTTCCTTATATTCTTTCTCTTTTTTTGGATTATAGGGACTTCTGTTTTTCAGTACTGTGTACTCTTTACCTAGAAAAAGACCAGGACTCAGCAATTATTCCTCAATGTATAAAAAAAATTCTCATTAAATCAATTTAAAAATGATTTATTTGACAAATTGCTAAGAGTGGGGCATAAATTCCTAATTAGAGATATCACATGACCTTACTTAAAGGGGGTCAGATCTCTACAAAACCATATATATGTCATCAGTATATTTTACAGTTAAAATATAAGTTGTAGCATTTCACAGGTTAGTAATACTCATGTGTAAAAATTAATCATGTTATTTTTTTTCATTTTTAGTCATCAACTCTACCACATGGAAATAGGGAATGGTACACAAATTTCAGAATTTCTTCTTCTGGGATTTTCAGATGAACCAAAACAGCAGCCTCTCATATTTGGCTTCTTCTTCTCCATGTACCTGATCACCATGTTAGGAAATCTGCTCATCATCCTGGCCGTCAGCTCAGACTCCCACCTCCACACACCCATGTACTTCTTCCTCTCAAACCTCTCCATGATAGATATCTGTTTCACCTCTACCACCATCCCAAAGATGCTGGTGAACATCCAGACACAGAGCCAAGTCATAACCTATGGAGGCTGCATCACACAGATTTTTTTTTTCCAACTCTTTGGAGTGTTGGATGACTTCCTCCTGACTGTGATGGCCTATGACCGCTTTGTGGCCATT
Source organism: Pteropus medius (assembly GCF_902729225.1). Taxonomy (NCBI): domain Eukaryota; kingdom Metazoa; phylum Chordata; class Mammalia; order Chiroptera; family Pteropodidae; genus Pteropus; species Pteropus medius. Next base: position 62,516 of record NW_024343935.1, on the reverse strand, counting down.
TGTCATCCCCTGCACTATATGGTCATCATGAACTCCAGGCTCTGTGGACTGCTGCTTCTGGTGTCCTGGATCATGAGTGCCCTGTATGCCTTGTTACAAAGCTTAATGGCTTTGCAACTGTCTTTCTGTACAGTCTTGAAAATCCCCCACTTTATCTGTGAACTCAATCAGATGGTCCAACTTGCCTGTTCTGACACTTTTCTTAATAACCTGGCGATGTATTTGTCAGCCGTGCTGCTGGCTGGTGTTCCTTTTGCTGGGATCCTCTACTCTTACTCTAAGATTGTTTCCTGCATACGTGGAATCCCATCAGCTCAGGGGAAGTATAAAGCATTTTCTACCTGTGTGTCTCACCTCTCTGTTGTCTTCTTATTTTATTGTACAGGTCTAGCAGTGTACCTCAGTGATGCTGCTACCCACAGCACACACTCAAGTGCAGTGGCCTCGGTGATATACACCGTGGTCACACCCATGCTGAATCCTTTCATCTACAGTCTCAGGAACAAAGACATAAAGGGGGCTTTGAAAACATTCTGTGGGATGGCAGCTATAAAAGGGACAACTGTTTTGGGGCTGAAGAATTTCCGTGTTTGGAGAGCTAAAAGCCTTAGAACCAGAAAATTGTGGAAATAGAATATGCCTCCTTTATTTTTTGCTGGAATTTCCATTTATTTTATTCACCTTCTCTATACAATGTAAGTAATTGTTTATCATGCTTTCTGCACTAATATATATATATATATATATATTCCCATTTTGGCCATTTTCCCAGTCTCACAAAGTTTTCCCAAATTTGAACCAAATATATTTGGAAAAGCCAAATTATTATGTGAAGCCATATGAATCTTAAAAATAATTTCTTCTGCCCTGTGCCTCTTTGCTGTTGGAAGAGGGCCTTGGGGTCATTGTCTGCTCTACCACTTCTTTGCTCTGCCACCTCTCTGTGCCAAGCCGACTCCCGTGACAGATACTGGTTCCTTAAGAGACTGACGGCCACTTTGAGGAAGCAGTGGCAGAGGCAGCAGAGTTGGGCTCTGGGGCCGCTGCAACCAAGCAGTGGTTACTTCTGAAGGGTGAGGTCAGCCCCAAATGCCCAGAATATGTATCCCCCCAGATGTGAATCAGGCTTTATTAAAGAAGAGATAGATGATTCTAGGTTTTTTTTTTGGTGATGGCAGCAGCCAGATAGAAAATAAAACATTTTGCAGAGGTCAGGCGCAATTTGAACCTCAGAATGATTATACAAGATTTTAGACCATTTCTAAGTAGCAATCCACTGGACCAAGATAATAGAGCCAATTAGGGAGGTCACCAAACTCACACTGACTCTGGGGACCAAGTCAATCTTCAAGGTTGCCAATGACTCTGAGATGCAGATCACAAGGAAGTACTCATTCCAGTAGATCTCCGGCTATCGAAAGAATAATACAACAGTTCTTTGCTGACATCTTTGCAAATTCTGTAGTTCCTAGAATCTCCATCCCTTTTGCCTGGAGCGGGTTGCTACACTCCAACCCTGGGGACTATGCCTGGGGTCACACAGGGCTTGATGCCATTGTAACCCAGCTTTTAAGACAACTGGAAAACACAGGGCCTCCACGAGCTGACAAGGGAAAGATCACATCTCTCCCAACAGTGACAGTAACTCAGGAGCAAGTTGATAAGTGTTTAGAGTGTTCGGTATGCAAAAAAAGATTACACAGTTGAAGAGGAAGTCGGCAGTTACCAAGCAGCCACATCTTTCACAGCAGTTGTAAGGTGCCGTGGTTAGAACTGCATGATACATGTTCTATATGTAGGAAGAGCTTAAATGGTGAGCACTCTACTTGGCAAACCCAGAGCTCTGAGGCTTCTGCACGCAACAGATTTAGCAGTGACAGACAACTACAGGACCGATGGACTTTCTGAAGCTAAAGACCATGTCTGAGTCAGGGCTGTGGTGCTCTTCTTATCACAGCTGTAAATTGTATCAAAACAAACAAACAAAAAAATATTAGGTAGATTTAGGAAACGTATAAGAAAGCCCAACCCATAATAATGCAATGAGTGTTTTTCTTCCCTAAATTTAGAGTTAGCATCTATAGATGGAATGATTAAATCAAAATGCTTTGGATTTCTCAACTCATAGTGATAATTTTATAAATGCAAAATCTAATTATATGGATTTACCCCCAGCCAGAATAGAATCAGTTCCTTTAAGCCTAGCTAGAGTCCTGTTATCTGTCAAGTTGCCCTGTATTGGATGCTTTCACCTCCTTGTTCAACCTCTATCCTATCATCAGTTCATTTTATAGTAAATACAGTGGAACCAGAGCCCTAAAATAAATAAAAATAAAAATAATTTCTTATCAAATGGTCATATCATCTCTGTAATTCTCTTTTGGGTTACTAAAGATTATTCATGAATTGTATAATTCACATATAGTAAACTACACTTGTTGACTAAGTTCATTTACGTGATGTTTTGCACAGAGAAAAATGAAATAGTTTTTTCTTTGGGTCTTTTCTATTCCATTTCACTACCTTAACTGCTCTTAAGATATCATGCACTTTAACATTCTGCTGGTTTTAACTAGACTTCTGCTTTTATTCTCTTGTTGAGTTCGGTGTCCAGAATGCCTCTCATAGACCTGGGGGAAAAAATTGATTATCAAATATATATCTCCAGGTAGAGCCGTCAGAGAAAGACAAAAGGAATAATAGATTCAGCTAATATGCTCTTTTTTATTTTAAGTTTATTGGGCTAACATTGGTTAATATAATTATATAATTTTTGAGTGTACATTATAATTTGACATCTATATATTCTATTGTGTGATTACCACCCAGAGTCTCGTTTCCTTCAGCTACCATATATTTGATTCCTTTTACTCACTTCACCCTCCCACAACCCCCCTTTCTCTGAACTCTTTTACCCTGTCTACCTCTTTCTTCTTCCCTCACCCCCTACCCTCTGGTAGAGCCATTGTCTATGTCCCTGAGTCTCTGTTTGTTCTGTTCATTTGTTGCTTTTAGGTTTATGTCCCACAAATAAGTGATACCATGTGATTTTCTACTTTTTCTGTCGGGCTTATTTCACTTAGCATAATTATCCCGAGGTCTACCCAGGATGTCACAAATGGCAGTATTTCATCTCTTTTAATGGCTGAGTAATATTCCATTGTATATATGTACCACAGCTTCTTTAGCCACTCATCTATTGTAGGACACTTTGGTTGCTTCCATGTCCTGGACACTGTGAACATGCTGCTATGAACATCGGTGTGAAAATATCTTTTTGGATATGAGTTTTCAAGCCTTTGGTGTAAATACCCAGTAGAGAGATTGCTGGATCATATGGAAGATCAATTCTTACTTTTCTGAAGAAACTCCATCCTGTTTTCCATAGTGGCTGTACCAACTTGCAGTCCCACCAGCAGTGTATAAAGGTTCCTTTTTCTCAGGATCCTCTCCCACATTTGTTACCACTTGTCCTGTTGATTATAGCTATTCTAACAGGTGTGAGATGGTATCTCATTGTGGTTTTGATTTCCATTTCTCTAATATCTAGCGATGTTGAGCATCTTTTCACATATTTGCTGGCCATTCGTATGTCCTCTAGGGAGAAGAGTCTGTTCAAATCCTCTGCCCATTTTTTGATTGGATCCTTTGTTTTTGTTGTTGTTGTTGTTCTTGAGTCGTATGAGTTCTTTGTATATTTTGGATATTAGTCCCTTATTGGAGGCATTGCTTGCAAATACATTTTCCCATTCTGATAGTTGTCTCAATTGCCAAAGCCATCTGAATTGCCAAAGAGCAGAAGCTTTTTAGTTTGATATTGTCCCATTCATTTATTTTTCTTTTACTTCCTTTGCCTTTGAGGTTGAATTCATAAAATCTTCTTTAAGTCCAAGGTCCTTAAGTTTAGTTCCTGCTTCTTTTATGCATTTTATTGATTCCGATCTTATATTCAGGTCCTTAATCCATTTTGAGTTAATTTTGGTGTATGGGGATAGACAAGAGTCTAGTTTCATTCTTTTGCAGGTGGCTTTCCAGTTTCCCCAACACCATTTATGGAAGACGCTTTCCTTTCTCCACTGTATGTTTCTGGCTTTTTGTTGAAAATCATTTACCCATATAAATATGGGTATACTTCTGCACTCTCTATCCTGTTCCATTGATCTGTATGTCTGTCTTGCTGCCAATACCATGCCGTTTAGATTACTGTCGTTTGGTAGTATAGTTTGAAACCTGGCAGAGTGATGATTCCAGCCTCGTTCTTTTTTCTAAGGATGGCTTTGGCAATTCAGGGTCTTTTGTGCTTCCATACAAATCTGATAATTTTTTGTTGCATTTCTTTAAAAAATGCCAATGGGATTTTGATGGGGCTTGCATTAAATCTGTATAATGCTTTAGGTAACATGGTCACTTTAACTATGTTGATTCTTCCAATCCAAGAACACAGAATATCTTCCCATTTCTTTGCACCTTCTTCAATTTATTTTAAGAGGGTCTTGTAGTTTTCATTATACAGGTCCTTCACATGTTTCGTTAGGTTTATTCCTAGGTATTTTATTCTTATTGCTGCAGTTTCAAAAGGAATGTTTTTTTTTTTCATTTCTTTTTCTGATACTTCATTATTAGAGTATAGGAATGCTATGGATTTTTGAATGTTGATTTTGTATCCAGAGACTTTACTGTAATAACTTATTATTTCTAGTAGTGTTCTTGTGGAGTCTTTAGGGTTTTCTACATAGAGAATCATGTCATCTACAAATATTGACAATTTGACTTATTTATTTCCTATTTGGATGCCTTTTATATCTTTCTCTTGCCTGACTGCACTCACTAGGACCTCCAATGTTATACTAAATAACAGTAGCGACAGCCTTGCCTTGTTCCTGATCTTAGAGGGAAGGTTTTTAGTTTTTTACCATTAAATATAATGTTGGCTGAGGGTTTCTCATAGATGGCCTTTATTATGTTAAAGTACTTCCCTTCTGTACCAATTTTGTTAAGTGTTTTGATCATAAATGGATACTACATCTTGTCGAAGGCTTTTTCTGCATCTATTGATATGATCACGATTCTCATTTGTTATTTTGTTTAGTTGTTGTAACACATTCATCAACTTGCAGATGTTGTACCATCCCTGTGCCCCTGGGAAGAAGCCCACTTGATCGTGGTGTATACTCTTTTTAATATGTTGCTGTGTTCGGTTCACTAGTATCTTATTTAGGACGTTTGCATCTGTGTTCATGAGAGATGTTGGTCTGTAGTTTTCTTTTTTGTGTTATCTTTACCAGGTTTTGGTATCAGAGTAATATTGGCTTCATAAAATGTGTTGGGAAATATTGCCTCCTCTTCGATTTTTTGGAAGAGTTCGAGGAGAATAGATATTAAATCTTCTTTGAATGTTTGGTAAAATTCACTGGTGAAGCCATCCATTTGGTCCTGCACTTTCACTTTTTGGTACGTTTTTGATGATTCTTTCAATTTCCATACTGCTGATTGATCTATTTAGATTTTCCAGATCTTCTTGATTCAGTCTAGGAAGATTGTATTTTTCTAAGTACTGGTCCATTCTTTCTAGGTTATTAAATTTGCTACTATATACTTTTTCATAGTATTCTTGCATGATTCTTTGCATTTCTGCGATGTCAGTCATAATTTCCCCTCTTTCATCCCTGATTTTGTTTATATGTGCTCTTTCTCTTTTTTCTTTAGTGACCCTAGTCAGGAGTTTGTCAATTTTATTAACTTTCTCAAAGAACCAGCTCCTTGTTGTCTTTATTTTTTCTAGTGTTTTTTGTTTTCAATTTCATTTATTTCTACTCTAAGTTTGATTGTTTCTTTCTTCTGCTGACTTTAGGCTTCATTTGTGCTTCCTTTTCTAGTTTTTTAAGATGAAGCATTAGGTTGTTTATTTATTCTTGTTTTGGATATAGGCCTGTAATGATATGAACTTTCCTGTTATGACTACTTTTGCCCTGTCCCAAAAGTTTTGATATGTTGCACTATTATTATCATTCATTTTTATGTATCTCTTGATCTCTCTTTTTATTTCTTCCATGACCCAGTTATTCTGCTGTATCATGTTGTTTAATCACCATGTATTTGTGGATCTTCCTGATTTCTTTTTGCAGTTGATCTCTAGTTTCAATGTATTATGATCAGAGAATATGGGTGGTATTATTTCAATACCCTTATATTTGTTGTGGTTATTACTGTGTCCCAGTACGTGTTTGATTCTTGAGAATGTTCCAAGTACACTAGAGAAGAATGTATAAGCAGCAGCAGCTGTTTTGAGACAGAAGGCTCTGTAAATGTCAATGATGTCCAGTTGGTCTAATGTGTCATTTAAAGAGGTTATTTCTTTACTGATTTTCTGTTTGGATGATCTGTTCATATCCAACAGTGGCGTATTTAAATACCCTACTACAATAGTGTTTTGGTCTGTTTCTCCCTATAGTTCTGTTAGTAATAGTTTTATATATTTCAAGGCTTCCTGATTGGGAGCATAAATATTAATAAGTGCTATGTCTTCTTGGTGTATGATTCCCTTTTTCATTATGAAGTGTCCCTCTGTATCTTTCTTTACCTTTTTTATTTTGAAGTCTATTTCATCTCATATTAGTACCACTACTCCCACTTTTCTCTGAATGCAATTTCCTTGAAATATCATTTTCTACCCTTTCCCCTTGAGTCTATATTTGTCTTTGGAGCTGAGATGTATCTCCTAGAGACAGCATATGGTTGGGTTTTGTTTTGTAATCCATTCTGCAACTCTGTGTCTTTGTATTGGTGAGTTCAGTCCATTTACATTTAGGGTGATTATTGAAATCTGAGGTCTTCTTGTAACCATTTTATCTTTCGCTTTCTAGTAGCTCAGTATTTCTATTGCTTCCTTGTCCTTGTGTTTCTGTTTTCTGTATTTCGGTTGGCTTTGGGGGTTTTCCCTCTTTTCCTTCTTGTTTTATGTTATATCCTATGGTTTTGAATCTTTAATGTGTGATTACCATTATGAATATGAAAAGGATTGTTATCTATATACAGTCATCCATTTTCTTCTGCTTGTGCCTTATCAACTTTCCCCTTTGCAAATTTGGATCTTTAAATCTTCCCCTTATCAGTCATTGTTGTCTCAGTTTGTCCCTATGTAAGCTGAACATTCATTACTATCTTGCTATAGCATATCTGTTCTTATTATTTAAGCTTATAATACCCTGTTTTGGTAAGGGCGGCTCTTTCTCCTCTGCTTCTATTTGCTTGATACTCACTTTACTCCTAATTATGTATTGTTTTGTTTTGTTTTGTTTTGTTATTTTATTTTAGATGTGCTGACATCTTTCAGTATTTCCTGTAGTGCAGGCTTCATAGTGGAGAATTCTCTCAATTTTTATATGTCTGGAAAAGTCTTAATTTCTCCTTCATCTCTAAAGGAGAGCTTAGCTGGATACATAATTCTAGGCTGGTAGTTCTTTTCACTTAATAGTTTAAATATTTGATTCTATTCCTTTCTGGCTTGTAAAGGTTGCTCTGAGAAGATCAAAGATAATCTAATGGATTTTCCTTTTTATGTTACCATTTTCTTTTCCCTGGCTGCCCCGAGAATTCTGTCTTTGTCATTGATTTTTGTAAATTTAATACAATGTGTCTTGGTGAAGGCCTTTTGGGATTGAGTTAATTGCGTGTTCTGCTGATTTCTTGAATTCCAAGCTCCAGATCATTCCTTACATTTGGGAATTTCTCATCAACTATTTGTCTGAAAATGCTTTCTACTCCCTGTTCCTTTTCCTCTCCTTCGATAATGCCCATTATTCTTATGTTTTCTCTCCTGATGGTATCAGCTAGTTCTTGCATTTCTCTTTCATTATTTTTCATTCTTCAGTTTCTCTCCTCTTCCTTCTGACTTATTTCTAGATTTCTGTCTTTGATATCACTTACCCTTTTCTCCTTTTGGTCAACTCTATTTCCCAAGCTTGCTATTTCATTTTTCAACTCTTGCAGTATGTTCTTCATCTCCAGAAGTTCTGTTTGGTTCCCTTTGAAGGTTTCAATCTCCTTGCTGTGCTCATCTAGTTGTTTTTTCAATTCCTGAAATTGTTGATATTACTCGTTTAGGATCTTTTTGAGTTTTTTTGGAAGTATCATCCTGAATTCTCTGTCATTTAAGTTGCATATTTCTATGTCTGTAAGCTTATTTTCTGGAGATTTTTCTCTTTCTTTCAGAAATGCCTTGTCACCTTGGTTATTTATTGTGTTTAATGGACTATTTCTCCACCTGGGCCTTAATGGAAGTGTATTCTGTTGCTTTTCCAGAAAGATTTATTTTATAAATGTCTCTCTTTAGTCTGCTGCAAAGAAGGCACCTCTCTTTTGGTTTCCAGTAGGTGGCATCTAAGTCTCTTGGATTCCTGCATTATATAAAGCCTAAAAGTCTTTTTTATTTTCTTATAGATATTTAATCACACTTGCTACTCTCAGTTTCAGTCCCTGTCAGTGTTAGCGACAGTTTCAGTACCGTTTGCTCAGATTCCCCTGGGGCTCTGCAGTGATCTGTCTCAGAGCGTATGTGTGGAGGGACCTCTGGGTTGGGAGTTGGGTTGGCTCTCAGTCTCGGTTTTGCAACCGGGGCTGGTAAAAATCAGCTGTTGTTTCTTTGCAGTCTCATCTGGCTTCTCTGCTTTCTGCCCTGATGACAGGGTCCTGGTGCCAGCTGTTAGAAGTTCCGGCACTTCCAGGCAGGCTGGTCAGGGACATCGTCTCACCTTCTTCCCTCCTCCTCCTCCCACAGGGAGCTCCAGATGCTGCCAGAGGTAGCTTTAGTCTTGGCAGCTTTTGCTCAGATTCCCCTGGGGCTCTGCAGTGTTCGGTCTTGGAGGGTGTGCAGGGAGGGGCCCTTTGTTTAGGGAGCTGCAGCTCTGCCTTGGTTTTGGAACCGGGCCAGTAAAACTCAACCTTTGTTTCCTTGCTGTCTCATCCCACTTCTCTGCTTTCTGTCCTGATGACTGGGCCATGTTGCCGGCTGTGTAGAAGTCCCAGCACTTCCAGGCAGGGTTGTTCAGGAAAGTCACCACACCATCACCCCTCCTCCCCCTCCTGCAAGGAGCTCCAAAGGCTGCCAGATGCAACTTCTTTATTTCTCCAAATCCACCAACTGGCACCTGGGTTTCTGACCTGTAGTAGCTCTTATGCACAGATCCCACACTCAGACATTCTGGTGTGCCGTTTGGGTGCTTCTTGTTGAGTTTTAGATGTTCAGCTTATTGATGTCCCAGGGGGAGAGATCTGAGGACGTCTCTCACTCCGCCATGTTTCCTCGCCATCTCCCCTGTTCTCATATGCTCTTTAGAAAGAATTGACCTTATATGTGAGGAAGCATTACTCAGTTGATTACTATGCAAAGATTTCTTTTTCATGATGTAACCTACTCCTAAAGTACAGAAGATGGATTTCACGTGTGAGGGTTTGTTTTCATTGAGATGAAGAATGGTTGGTGTATTTACGTTTTATTACTAAATTACTTTCCTGTTTGCCCTCCGAAATTTCAATTCTGTTTACAAATATGACTCTTCTGCAGTCTAAGCAAAATATCTCCACTTTTCTTATTTTGTCTTAACCACTAACTGGATAGTGAATGAACAATGTCACTATCATCCCTTTCATAGCTCCTCATATGCAGGAAATTCTTCCATCTTCATGATCAGAACATGACTCCGAGGAGAATTTGATTTCTTCAGAGTTTCTGCTAAAATGCACATCCTTCCAACATCTCCTGGTTACATGAAAGCAACCTTTAATAGAGTCAACTGTTAATCCAGTTATCCAAATAAACTCGAATAACAGAAAGATTTAAATGCTATGTCCAAATATCAGAACATATGCCCATAATTAAAAACCAGCCAGTAATTATAATTGCTCTCATTTAATTCTTTTTAGTTATTGTATCAGATAGCTAATGCTGCATAACAAGCTAGCCTAAATGATATAATTTACATCAAATGGGATTATATGAGGGGAGTTGTTCTGATCTCTATTCAGATACTCATGGGTCCACATCAGCTTGGAATCTCTACATTGTGTATCTCCAGCTCATCCATGATGTTGTGTAAGGCTGTAATGCACCCATCTTGAACCAATTTATGACAGTTTATTTATATATGAAGTATAATCTAGTATACAAAAAAAATGAGTTTACCAAAGTAATTTTTCATAAATTAATGTCACTGTTTTTATATCCATATAAAACACTTTGCTTTCTACCAAATGATATTTCTCCCCTTTCCATTAAAGTGTGACTCAAGCTACCTGTACTCTACATCCTACCTTGAGCCAGAATCATTTTACTTTTTATCTTGTTAGCTAATTTATTGGAGTGTAATTACATGCAATATATTTCATATATTTAAAGTGTACATGTTGCTGGATCAAAGGGACCTAACAAATAAGAGGATATATTGAATGAGTCTAATGACACATCATTCAAGGAACTGTATGAAAGCCTTAACTGCATTATTACATACCTGTGAAAAATAGAATCTCCCTGAGCCTTTTTCCTTATTTCTGATGGTAAAACTCTACAATAATATTTCTGATAAATGTGGTGGAGAATACATAAAATCTGTGGAAATACTTGTTGATTCCAAGAATTCTCTCATCAGATAATAGTCTGTTTATGTATATGTGTATTTATATATGATTATTTAGTAAATAAACACACTACTCACATTTATATGCATAAACAGACTCAATAACCCTATCTTTTATGTTGAAATAAAATGTAAGATAATGTTGCAGAGGATATAAATGAAAATAATGTTAGGTTGAATTAACATGAAATTTTAAAAATATAGAAACAGAAAAATTTCTAATGTAGAATGCTTATCGTTAATTTTATTTTATTTTATTTTATTTATTTATTTTTATTATGGTGACATTGGTTAACAAAAGCCAGTAAGTTTCAGGTGTACAAATTAACAGTAAGGCATATCTGTACATTGCGTTGTGTGTTCACTGCCCATAGTTAGATATCTTTCTGTCACCACATATTTGACCCCTTTTACTCTCTCTATCTTCCTACTCCCCGCCCCCCAGTAATCACTAGTCTATTGTCCATGTCCATGATTTTAATAATGAATTATTGTCCTATCTTTATGTCCAAAGGCCTCAAATTCAGAACCACATTTACATTTATGCAATGGAAAATTCTCTGTATCAGCTAATGGGGCAAAATCCCCATTTTGACTTTGGGTTTCTTCTACTTAATGCGGGTTTCAATACAAAATGTCCTCACCCAAGGGAAGCAAAATGAATGAATTGAGACCCTTAAAGTCATTTTTCTCCAAAATTAGTTATTGGATAAATGTCTATATAACATTGCTATTGCTGCTGAAACAAAACATCACACTAATGGGTTTAAAAGAAGCAAATTAATTCACCTAAAGTTCAGGACGTCAGAAGTCTGAAGAGACAATGGACTAAAATCAAGTTGTCTGTCAGGCATGTTTCTTCTGGAGGCTCCAGGAGAGAATTTGTTTTCTCTCCATTTCCAGCTTCCCATGGCCACAAGCATTCCTTGGCTCGTGACCCTTTTTCCAGCTTCCAAGCCTGCACTATAGCACCTTCCAATCTCCCTCAGTTTCCATTTTCTTCCTTCCTCTTTCACATTTTAGGATGACGGTGATGACAATCATCCCACCTGCAATATCACGGCCAGTGATATCATTAAAGCAGTTTATTAGTCAACCTATTCCATCTGCTATCTTAATCCTTCCTTGTAACGAAAAAAATAACATATTACAAATTTCTGAGGATTACGATGTGGTTATCTTTTGGAGGCTCTTATTCTGCTTACAATAATATTTTTATCTGTGACAACACAAGAGTCTTTATATAAAAGAGTCAAAATAAGTATTTTTAGAAGTATATCATATAATGTCATTTATGAATTCTTATATAAAAAACTGAGCAATGAATTTATAACAGCCTTTGGAATGAGTAAATACACTATTTGTTCAAAATTACATGTAAATACATTTTTTCATTCAGGATATCTAAAATTACTTTATCTGACTCTAACACAGAGTTACAGTCTTGCTATTCAAAAAGTGATCCTCAGACTAGGATCTGCAGCATCAGCATTACCTGGAAGATCGTTTAATTCTCAGAATCTCTAGGACCAATAGAATCTGCATTTGAAGTAGAATCCTAAGTGACTCATACACAGAGCGAAGTTGGAGAAGTGCTGATCTGGACTAAGTTTTCTCATCTTTAGGACAATTGGGGCAGAATAATCATGTATGTTGGGTATTGTAGGTGTTTAGCAGTCTCCCTAGACATTGCAGAATAGCCCAGGGGCAACGTCATCTCAGGCTGGGAATCACTGACCTAGAGTTTGAAAACTAGAAGCGTCCTGACAGATTCCAATCAAGGCTCATCCCTCACTCAGTTTGTAACTTAGGGCAGAGACTAAATTCCTTCAAGCCCCATTTCTGTGATGGAAAATGGAGTTCATGAGAGTACTACCTCAGAATGAACTTTTCAAAAATTAAATCAGGTGATGATTATTAGATGCTAATCTCAGGTTATATGGCAAAAAATATCTAAATGTATCTCTCATAATTAACAAATATTTTATAATGAGGCACTAAATGATAACATCTAATTACTTGTGATATAAGTACAAACTCCCTAATTATTTTGACAAATGTGTCAGGAAGCCATAGAGAGTGGTGCCCCAAATTGCATATCACAAGAACAGAGCTCTCCCCTTGTTGAAGGGGAAGTAGCATCTCTCTGGAGACATCAGAACTGTATCCTGACCACAAATCAATGATTTAAGAAATAAAGAGATATGTTCCTGACAGATTCCTTAGTCTCAGATTTGGAGAAAACATGAATTACAGTTTAGGATAAGGTACTAGGAGATTAGACCTCAGGGAAGCAGGTGAGGTAGAGGACAAGGAGTCATAAAAACTGAATTCACTTGACTTTTAATTTGGTCTATTGGGATCAGAGAATCATTAGAAAAAAAAAATCCTTTCTGTTTATTCCAGAGTCCTAGAGGGAAATCATGTACTTAGAGGTTAGAATAACAGGAGGGAGATGTCTGATGAGCATGGAGGGACAGAGTGATAATTTCTCCTCTGTGCAGTCCCTCAGCTTGTATAGCATCGGTGGACAGGACACAATTGTCACTTTTGACTACTTCAGTTTTACTGGAGAGCACACAGCACACTCAGGGCCACACAGGAAGGTCTGGGAGAAGGGGGAGAGTGAGGGAGTGGGGAGAGAGAGAGAGAGAGAGAGAGAGAGAGAGAGAGAGAGAGAGAGAAAATGGATTGAGTGCCCTGCCTATGTTACGGTCCAAAGACAATACAGCTGGGGTTCTGTAGATTTGCATTTTGGGGTCAAATTTAAAACATGACTGTAATTAGAGTGTGAGAAATGAAAAAAGGGGTCACTCATGTGGTTCGTCATCTAGGTTACCCAAGGCTTTCAAAAGGGGACCTTCTTTGGTCAAGTGGCCTGAGTGTTTATCTGGTATCTGTGTCATATAGCTGGTGATGAAGACTAACTAGAACTTTAAGCAAATGTAATCCGTCGGAAGAGTCTATAAGAAGAGCTAGGGCTTATGGAAGTTCTCGCACTCTTATGTAATCGCGAGAAAACTACACACAAAGAACCCTACAGGAAGAACTCTGTTTCTAATAAAGCTCTATGGTTCTAACTTCCCTTTCACTTCTATAAATACCTCTCCATTTTGACATCCAGGCCAGAGTGTGCACTGGCTTGCCATGTCTGCATGCTCTGGGCTGCAACCCTTTTTGGTGATGAAAAACCTAACCAATATTTTCAGTTGATGCTTGCAATATGTTTATTGAACATGGTGGTCATTGGAATGAATGCCTCAGAAATCAAAAGTTTAATGTCAGGCACTTAGATTACAGTCAAAAAGTGTAATGTCAGGCATTTATACTATAAACACACTACTGGATTTTATACCACGTGTTCTGGTTTATTGTCTTATTCAGCTCAGGGTCCAGAATATCGACCATATCACTGGAAACAATCGATTATCAAATATCTATTTCCCAGGGGAGTCCAAATGGAAACATACATGGAGGGTCAGAGACAACAGAAAATGAGTTGTATATTAATTTCTGAGCTAAGGATGAAATAAGGCATCTGAGTCTTCAGAGGGAAAAGATAGTTACAGGATAGTAAAAAGAGCAGATGTTCAGTAATTATGTTTGCCCCGCCTTATACTTAGGTCATAACAGGTTATCTCTGATGATCACTCTTATAATGAGCAAGGCCCCAAATATAAATTTAAGGAAAGATAAACATTTCTATTCAGCTCCCAGAGTCTCAATTGCAATCAACTAAAAATAATGCACATCCACATCTTGGAGGGGAGTAGGAAGTTATGTGGTCAGTGAGAGTCAGCAGTTCTTTACCAGGGGTAAGTATTTAATTCTTGTGAAAACAACTCAAGGTCTGCACCAATATGTTATCTGTGGATCCAGAGAAAAGCTAGTGACCCAAGACCCTGATTTATGTCTGAGAAAGTTGACTTCGGTGAATGTAAGGAAAGGAAGCTCAGGTATGGTTTCTTGCAAATGAGAAACTTGTGGCGGAGGCTTTGTCAAGAACAGATTCTGTTCAATAAATGTGATATACCACGTAAACAAATTAAAGAATAAGAATCATATGATCATAACAATAGATGCAGAAAAAACCTTCGACAAGATACAGCATCCATTTATGATCAAAACACTTAACAAAATTGGTATAGAAGGAAAGTAACTTAACATAATAAAGGCCATCTATGATAAACCCTCAGTCGACATTATACTTAATGGTGAAAAACTAAAAACTTTCTCTCTAAGATCAGGAACAACACAAGGCTATCCACTATGACCACTATTATTATTATTATTATTATTATTATTATTATTATTATTATTATTCAATATAACATTGGAAGTCCTAGCGAGTGCAATTGGGCAAGAGAAAGATATAAAAGACATCCAAATAGGAAATGAAGAAGACAAAATGTCACTATTTGTGGATGACATGATTCTCTATATAGAAAACCCTAAGCCTCCACAAGAACATTACTAGAAACAATAAGCAAATATATTTGAACATTACTAGAAACAATAAGCAAGTATATTATTCCTTTTGTAATAGCAAAAGGAAAAATATACCTAGGAATAAACTAAACGAAACATGTGAAGGACCTATATAATCAAAACTACAAGACTCTATTAAAAGAAATCGAAGCAGAAACAAAGAAATGGAAAGATATTTCGTATTCTTGGATTGGAAGAATCAACATAGTTAAAGTGACCATATTACCAAAAGAATTATACAGATTTAATACAAGCCCCATCAAAATCCCATTGGCATTTTTTAAAGAAATAGAACAAAAAATCATCAGATTTCTATGAAAGAACAAAAGATCCCAAATTGCCAAAGCCATCCTGAGAAAAAAGAACGAGGCTGGAGGCATCACTCTGCCCGATTTCAAATTATATTACAAAGCGACAGTAATCAAAACAGCATGGTATTGGCAGCAAAATAGACACATGGACCAATGGAACAAAATCGAGAGTTTAGAAGTAAACCTGTATTTACATGAGCAAATAATTTTCAAAAAAAGCCAAAAACATACAGTGGAGAAAGGAAAGCCTTTTTAATAAGTGGTGCTGGGAAAACTGGAGAGCCACCTGCAAAAGAATGAAACTAGACTGTTGTCTATCACCACATACCAAAATTAACTCAAAGTGGATTAAGGACCTGAATGTAAGACCTGAAACAATAAAATGCATAGAAGAAAACACAGGAATGAAACTCAAGGACCTTGGACTTAAAGAGGATTTTATGAATTTGACCTCAAAGGCAAGGGAAGTAAAAGAAAAAATACATGAATGCAACTACATCAAACTAAAAAGCTTCTGCTGAGCGAAAGAAACCATCAACAAGGTAAAGAGACAACCATCCGAATGGGAAAATATATTTGCAAGCAATGCCTCCAGTAAGGGACTAATATCCAAAATATACAAAGAACTCATACAACTCAATAACAACAACAAAAAAACAAAGGATCCAATCAAAAGATGGGCAGAGGACCTGAACAGACACTTCTCCCCAGAGGACACACAAATGGCCAACAAACATATGAAAAGATGCTCAGCATCACTAGCTATTAGGGAAATGCAAATAAAAACCACAATGAGATACCATCTCTCACTGTAAGAATGGCTATAAGCAACAGGACAAGTAATAACAAATGCTGGAGAGGATGCAGGGAAAATGGGACCCTCATACACTGCTGATGGGACTGCAAATTGGTACAGCTACTATGGAAAACATTATGAAGGTTCCTCAAAAAACTAAGAATTGATATACCATATGATCCAGCAATCCCTCTACTGGGTGTTTACCCCAAAGACTTAAAAAATCATATCCATAAAGATATTTGCACATCTATGTTCATAGTAGCATTATTCACAGTGACCAGGACATGGAAGCAATCAAAGTGTCGTATGATAGATGATTGGCTAAAGAAGCTGTGGTACAGATATACAATGGAATATTACTCAGCCATAAGAAGAGATGAAATACAGCCATTTGTGACAACATGGATGCACCTCAAGATAATTATGCTAAGCGGAATAAACTTGACAGAAAACGTTGAAAATTACATGATATCATTTATATGTGAGATATAAACCTAAAAGCAACAAAGGAACAGGACAAACAAACAGAGACTCATGGACATGGACTATAGACTAGTGATTACCAGAGGGTAGGGGATGGGGGAAGTGGAGGAAGATAGATGGGATAAAGGAGGTCAAATATATGGGAGTAGAGGGTAGGGGTGAAGTAGGTAAAGGGGATCAAAATGGTAGTTGAAGGAAACTGGACTTTGGTTGGTAAACACACAATAGGATATATAGATGTTAAATTATAATACACACCTGAAAATTATATAATTGTATTAACTAATGTTACCCAATAAACTTAATTAAAAATAAATAAATTAGTCATCAGATTTGTATGGAAGTCCAAAAGATCCCAAATCTCCAAAGCTATCTTGAGAAAAAAGAACAAGCCTGAAGGCATCACTCTGCTCAACTTCAATTTATACTGTAAAGTGATAATAATCAAATGGCATGGTATTGAAAGAAAAACAGACACATAGACCAGTGGAACAGAACAGAAAGTCCAGAGGTAAACTCCCATGTACATGAGCAAATAATTTTCAACAAAGGAGCCAAAAATGTACAGGAGAAAAGAAAGCCTCTTCAATAAATTGTTGCAGGAAAACTTGAAAGCCATCTGCAAAAGAATGAAACTTGAATGTTGTCTCTCACTACACACCAAAATCTACTCAAAATGGATTAAGGACCTAAATATAAAACCTGAAACAATAAATTGGACACAAGAAAACATAGCTACTAAACTCATGAACCTTGGACTTAAAGAGGATTTTATGAATTTGACTTCAATGGCAGGGGAAATAAAAGCAAAAATAAATGAATGGAACTATATCAAAGTAAAAAGTCCGCATCGCTAAAGAAACTATCACAAGGTAAAGAGACAACAATATGAATGGTAAAATATATTTGCAAACAACCCCTCCCGTAAGGTTCTAACACTCAAAATATATAAAGAACTCATACAAGTCAATAACAACAACAACAAAAAAAAACAATTCAATTAAAAGCTGGGCAGAGGACCTGAAGAGACACTTCTCCCAAGAAGATATACAAATGGTCAACTTCACTAGCTATTAGGGAAGTGAAAATCAAAGCCAAAATGAGATACTATCTCATACCTGTTAGAATGGCTATCATCAACAGGACAACTAGTAACACGTGTTGGAGAGGATATGGAAGAAAAGAAACACTCATACACTGCTGGTTGAACTACAAAATGCTACAGTCACTATGGAAAACAGTATGGAGGTTCCTCAAAAAAACTAAGAATTGATCTACCATATGATCCAGCAATCCCTCTATTGGGTATTTACCCAAAAGACTTAAAAACTCATATTTGAAAAGATCTTTTCACACTGATGTTCATCGCAGCATTATTCACGATTTTCAGGACATGGAAGCAACCGAAGCACCCTACAACAGATGAATGGATAAAGAAGCTGTGGTACATATATGCAGTAGAATATTACTCAGCCATAAGAAGAGATGAAATACTGCCATTTGCGATAGCATGGATGGACTTTTAGATATTCATGCTAAGTGAAATAAGCCAGTCAGAAAATGTTGAAAACCACATTATATCACTTAATGTGGGATATAAACCTAAAAGCAACAAAGGAACAGGACAGAGACTCATGTACATAGACAATGGACTAGTGGTTACCAGAGGGTAGGCTGGGGGAGGTAGATGGGGGAAAAAGAGAAAAAAAAGAAATACGGAAACAAGCTCAGGGAGATACCATTTTTTCACAGATATGTAACAGTGCAATTAAAACTTTCATACAGTTCTTTGGATGATGTGTAAATAGACCCTTTCAATATATACTCTTAATTTATTAGGTCTCTTTGATTCAGCAATTTGTACACTTTGAATATCTGCAAGACATTTGATGCAATTACACTCCAATCAAATAACAAACAGGAAAAAATCTAGTGATGCCAGGTAGGATGTAGAGCACAGGTAGCTTGAGTCACACTTTAATGGAGGAAGGAGAAATATCATTTGGTAGAAAACAGTGTTTTATATGGATATAAAAATAGTGGCATTAATTTGTCACAAATTACATTTGGTAAACTCATTTTTTTGGTAAACAAGGTTATACTACTTATGTAAATAACCTTCATAAATTGGTTCAAAGCATTATAGCCTCTCACAATTTCATGGATGAGCTATAGACACACAGTGTATAGACTACAGCTGATGCAGACTCATGAGTATCTGAACAGAGATCAGAACAACTCCCATCATATAATCCCATTTGATATAAATCATAGCATTTAGGACAGTTTGTTATACAGCATTAACTAACTGATACAATAATCAAGGCAATCAAACTAAAGGCAATTATAATAAGTTAATGTTTTTAATTTGGGGCATATATTGTGATATTTAGACATAGCATCTATGACTATTTTGTTATTCGAGTTTATTTTGGATAACTGGATTAATAATTGGCTCTATTGAGAATTGCTTCCAGGTAACCAGGAGAGGTCGGAAGGACATGCATCTTAGCAGAAATGATGCTGATCCTGAATCATATGACAGGGCAGGAACACAAGCCCTTCTGTGAGTCACATTCAGGTCTTGAAGAAGGAAGTGATTCCTGCATATGAGGAAGTATGAAAGGGATGCTATTGATATTGTTCATTCACTATCCATGTAGTGGTTATGACAAAATTAAGAAAAGTGGAGATATTTAGTTTATAGGAATCATATTTGTAGGCAGACTGAAATTTTGGAGGACAAATAGGAAGGGAATTTGGTAATAAAATGTAAATATACCAATCATTCTTCACCTCAGTGAAAAGAGGATCTCATACATGGAATCTATCTTCTATAATTCAGTAGCAGATTACAGCATAAAAAAGAAATATGTTGCATACTAATCAACTGAGTAATGCTTCCACATATACAAGACCAATTCTTTCTAAAGATCATATTAGGTGAATCTATTTATCAAATTTGTGTTTTCCTGACGACTCTACCTAGAGATGTATATGTGATAAACAATTTTTTTCAGCAACTGTGATAGGCATTGTAGACGCCAAACTCCATAACAGTAAAATGTAGGAGTCCAGTTAAAAAACCATCAGAATGTTAAAGTCCACATTATCAGTAAGAGAAGTTACGAGAGTGAAATTAAATAGAATGACAGACCCAAAGTGACACCATATTTCAGTTTTTTATAAAATATCATGTTAATGAACTTAGTCAACAAGCATACTTTGCTATATGTGAGTTATACAATCCATCAATATTCTTTCGGTAACACAAAATAAAATTCTTGAGATGATATGACCATTTGAGAAGAAATTTTTCTTAAGAAATCCATATGAATTCACAAAATAATCAGGTTTTCCAAATATTTTTGGTTCAAATTTGGGTAAAACGTTTATGACTGGGAAAATGTACAAGGGAAGAAAATGTCAATATATTAGAGAAGAAAGCATGATAAATGGAATTACATGGTACAGAAAAGGTGAGTTAAGTAAATGGAAATTCAAGTTAATAAATAAAAGAGGCATATTCAATTTCCACATTTTCTGGCATCAAGGCTTTCAGCCTTCCAATCATGGAGAGCTCTTCATCCCTAAAACAGTTGTCCCTTTGATAGCTGCCATCTCACAGAATCTTTTCAAAGCCCCCTTTATGTCTTTATTCCTGAGACTGTAGATGAAGGGGTTCAGCATGGGTATGACCACAGTGTACATCACTGAGGCTACTGCACTTGAGTGTGTGCTGTAGGGAGAGGCAGAGCTGAGGTAAACACCTAGTATTGTACAATAAAATAAAGAGACAACAGAGATGTGAGACGCACAGGTAGAAAATGCTTTATACTTCCCCTGAGCTGACGACATTCCACGAATACAAGAAACTATCTTAAAGTAAGAGTAAAGAATCCCAGTAAGGGGAAGAGCAGCCAATAGTCCAGTTGCAAAATACATCATCACATTATTAAGAAAGGTGTCAGAACAGGCAAGTTTAATCACCTGATTGAGTTCACAGAAAAAGTGAGGGATTTTCAAGACTGTACAGAAAGATAGTCGCAACACCATTAAGCTTTGTAACAAGGAATACAGAGCACTCATGATCCAGGACACCAGAAGCACCAGTCCACAGAGCCAGGGGTTCATGATGACCGCGTAGTGCAGGGGGTGACAGATGGCCACAAAACGGTCATAAGCCATCACGGTCAAGAGGAAGTCGTCCAACACTCCAAAGAGTTGGGAAAAATACATCTGTGTGATGCAGCCTCCATAGGTTATGATTTGGCTCTGTGTCTGGATGTTCACCAGCATCTTGGGGATGGTGGTGGAGGTGAAACAGATGTCCACCAAGGACAAGTTAGAGAGGAAGAAGTACATGGGTGTGTGGAGTTGGGAGTCCGAGCTGACGGCCAGGATGATGAGTAGGTTTCCAAATACAGTGATCAGGTACATGAAGAGGAAAAGCTCAAATATGAGAGGTTGCCATTCTGGTTCCTCATAAAATCCCACGAGAAGAAATTCTGTAATCTGTGAATAATTTTCTGGTACCATGTGCTGATGGTTATGACTAGCAATAAAAATTTAAATAATTACTTAACAAATATGGGCGTTTGTAGCATCTTGAAACGCAACAATTTTTACTTTACAGTAGAATGTATATACAACACATATATGGTTTTCTGGAGATCTCATTCCTTTTAAATAATTTCCCCCAGCATTTCTAAGTAGGAATTCCTGTCTCCTTATCAGAAATTTGCCAAATAAATCATTTTTACACACAGTTAATGAGAAATTCTTTCACATATAAATTCTGATATTCCTGCACCAATTTCGTGTTTATTTGACCACCCTTGTTTTTATATGGTCCTTAATGGGTGAGGCTGGCCCTTCTCTCACTTTTCTTGTGGCAACTTTTTTTGTAATTCTTGGCTTTGAGTTTGGACCTTTTTTATAACACATCTGATAGGTACACTAATCCTAGTTCGGTTCCGTTTTCAACATGCAAAGTCCTCTCCAGAATATTACAGAAAATCCTGCTTATGCTACAACTATTGGTCCACTTTCTTCACACATTTAACCCTGAGGAAATGATGTCATACCACAATCACTGATAAATACATGCTGAGTCCTGATCTATCTCTCGTCAAGGAGAACAGGGTGCTGGTAAACAAAAGTCCGTACAATCTAAAGACAGATAAAAAGTACAAAGAAGTGAAAAATCACATATTGTTAGATGGTGCATGTGTTCTAAAAAAAAAAGAGTAGGTATAAAAGACAGTAGATATGTGTGTGTTATTTTTAATAGAATTGAGAAAAATCTGAAAACAAGGTGCTACTTGAATAGAAACTTCATGAAACACACAGGAAAGACAGACAGATATCTGTAGAAGTAGGTAGCATGCATGGGAAAGAGCCAGTGCAAATGTCCTGAGGCTGGCACTTGTCTTAAGTAATTCTGCTCAAAAGGAAACCGTGTGGTGAGAATAAGCAAAAGGGATATGATAGGGATACTATCAGAGAATGTGAAGGAATGCGATGGCCTAATTGCTACAGATGAAACTTCAAGACACAAGGACTCGCTCAATCACAAATTGTTCCTTTTATCTTCTTTGCAAGAGATCCTGTGAGGAGAAGTGATACCTTCTTTATTTCCATCTGTTGATTGACATTCTGTATCTATATTTTAAAAAACACATATAATCTAGCTACCCTTGCCCCAAGAAGTGGAGAAATGCTCATGCTCCACAAACCACTCACACTCACAACCCATAGACACACACACTATGTACTTTTGGGGTCATATTAATACCAGCTTCTACTTACCCCCAGACACAGTAATGAAGAGAGAAATAATACAAGGCAAGATAATATCAAGTTATCTTGTCTCTACAGGTTATAGAAATAGTTCCAAAGTCCTCTTGATAAGCTCCCAAATTGACATGTATAAATGGGGCTCCATTTTTCATATAATTATTTTCTGCTCTTATATTAAAAATCAGTTAAATAAGCAGAGAGATAAAAGATGAAAGACAGAGACAGTGACAGAGACAGAGACAGATCTAATAATCTCAGGTGGTTCCTGAGAAATTGTGATGGGGAGAAATCATCCTTGATTTTAGCGATATGCCAACCACAATTGTTTTGCTTTATGCCCAGAATTATCAATAAAGTAACAAATAACAATTTGCTCAAAACAAAAAAGAGCAATATCTTCATGGCCTCAAGACCCATTACAGATCAAATATCTTACTAGAAGCTTTGCAAAGAATAAACCTACAATTTACAAAAGGAAATGTACAATGTATAGGAAAAAAGCAGTGGTTTTTAAAACTGAAATGAGACTTTAGTTAATAACATTAAATTCAAAACCTTGGGAAGCAGAAAACCCAGTAGTGATTCTGAGCTCTACCACCTCTTAGTTTTTTGAATGAGGAGAGACAGCTGGACAATCCAAGTGCTAATATCCTCACCCAAATAGTGCAGACAGTGATACCAATTCAGAATGGTGACAGATTTGAACAATATATGCAACATGCTTAGCAAAGTTAATCACTTATTTCCTGGTGGTAAATAAAAGATTACCACTGGGAAGAAATGAGGTTGATTGTTTTTTTCTACCTCTAATGTCTCCATTGCTTCCCTACCTCTAGGTCCCCAATTCCACAACCATATTTTGGTTTCTTGTTATATCTCACATCTTCTATGGGCTAGACATCCTCTAGAGAGATAGTCACATTGGCCCATGGAGATCTCTGTATATTGAAAACTGTTCATAAATCTCCCGCACTAAACTCCATCTCAGAGACTCCTTCATGGCAATAAAAGCCAGAATTTCATAGCTTCAAACACGAGGCTCAAGTCTCTGCGACCTTTCCATTCACTTCAGTCACACAGAGCCCTGCCCGTGCTCACACTAATCTCCCAAAAGTTGATCTTGACTCCTAGCTTCACCTGACGCCACAGCTACAAGGATCAGAGCCTTTACACACACTTCCCTCTGTTTGGAGTCTACTCACGAGACATTGTGGAACTTTTCACCCCGCTGAATCCTCCAAACTCCATGTCCTCTTTCAGATTGTCTGCATCCTCTCCTTCATGGACCTTTTCTTATTCTTAACATTATCACAAGAAAAGGATACTTTCTCATCAAATTAATTATGTATTAAGATGCCCATGGTGACGTTTCTATTTAGTTTCATGTCTTTTCTCCCTGCTACACAGTGAGTGTGGTGAGGCATGCAGCATGTTATACACATCACCACCTTCACACCAGACTTAGCTGAGTTGGAACAGTAGCTGAATAAATAAGCATTCCATGGAGGGATAGGAAAATGTTCTCAAAGAAAATGCCGATGATGAGAGTAGGAAGAGAAGGAGGCAACACTGACCTAGATGTGGAGGACATGCCAGAGGAATGTTTTCCATATTCCGTATCAGGACCCTGTAGGGTGGCAGACTATGGTTTGTAAGAATTAAATAGAATAGAATCAAGAAGTCATAAGAGAAAATATGAGAGTGCATCATGCACAGCAATGGTATACACATAATCGTTTCATGGCTCTCTTTGTCAATTGTGTACATACGAGTGTGTGTGTGTGTGTGTGTGTGTGTGTGTGAGAGAGAGTGTGTGTGTGTGTGAGAAAGCATGCTGAATTACCATGTAACGGGCCTGTCTAACGTTGGGACAAAGTCAGGAAATCTGGAATCCACAGAAATAAATGCAAGATTCGTTTGGAAGGTCAGTTCCTGTCAATGAGAAAAAGCTACAAGAATGAAGAGCCCAGCAGAGAGCCAAGTGCAAAGAGCAGAGGCAGCTGGCATGAGTGCTGCAGTTTCCTTGGATTCAAGGGAACTCATACTGACTGGACCTTTCCTGCCCACTGACTTCATCCCAGCATCCACCTCACCCCTGATCTAATTCTTATTCTGGCACCTATTTCATGTTTATTTGACCAACCTTGTTTTTATATAGCCCTGTAGTGCATAAGGTTGGCAAGGGCCTTATCTCTCACTTTTCTTGTGGAATCTTTCCTTTATTATTCTTGGCTTTGAGTTTTGACCTCTTTCATGACACATCTGATGGGTACGCTAGTCCTAGTTCTGTTCTGTTTTCAACATGTAAAGGCTCCCCAGACAAATTCTATAAGACCCTGCTTAGGCTACAACTATTAGTCTCCTTTTCTTCATACATTTATCTTGAGGAAATAATGTCATATCACACTCATTTCTTCATACTTTGCCTTCTCCGTTACAATGTAATATCCAAGGAGTAGAAAACTCACTTACTTTGCTTCACTATGTGGTTTCATAAGTATGTGCCTTTAAACAGAACAAATGTTGAGGAATTGGAAAATATAAGCAGGTTTAAATAGTGTCTTTTAATAACTGTATTGAGTGAACTTGAATAAATGAGTAAGACTAATTCTAAAAGTAAATAATAAAATAAAATAATTAATCACATCGATATGGGTCTCTAATTCCAGATAATTGGCAATAACCAGAAATGAAAAATATAAAAATAGAGTTTTGGAAAGCAGTGGAAGAAGAAGCTAGTGTTATAATTTCTACCTATGTAAACATAAATGGATTCAAATATACTTAGAAAAGGATACAGGTGATCATGAATGAATGCAAAAGATGAGTGATGACATATAAGTTTTTACATTTAAAAATAATGGGGGGAACACAATATGATAGACAGAATTGACCTAAAAATCTTTTTTAATTTTCATATTCTCCCCCAAATACATCTCTACTTATATGAAGGAATTCAATGCTAAACAGCAAAGTAGGTGGAAAAAACTGAAATTTAACATATTAAATAAATCAATTAGTCTACCTAGCAAACATAGATAGCCATCTCTGGGCACTAGGTGAGGTTGCTTAGGTTCTCAAGTAGAAGTTCTCAGGTTCTTTCCTCTCTGACCCTTTGCTGCAGTACTGGCTGGGTTCTCAGACTCACCTGGATAGGGTCTCTCAGAGGAAGGACTCCGTGTGGAAGCCTGAATTTCTTCCTGGATAATGGGGACTTAAGCTTTGCCCCCAGAGAAGAGAGCAGGAAGGAGTAAAGCATTGGTCTTCAACCAGACTTAGGAATCCAAAATAACAAATACACTCTATAAAGCCCAAGGTTGCAGACAGAGAAGAGGAGATATTTTCATCTCCCTTTATCTGCTCATTAGGCACTGTTTATGCTGTTGCTCCCCTCTCTGGGCACTGATTTACCTGTGAGACACTGGTCTGGACTGAATGGAAATTGTTCCTGCTGATTAGCTGTTCCCAAGGGACCAGGTTATAATTCAAGTGAATGCTGTTTTCTTTAGTCCTTTTCCTTGACTCTCCTGCCTGCCCAAGTTCTCACTTCCCAGCACCGTATCCCAACCCTGAGTTAACGTTCTTTCAGAAGTCTAGATTGAGGATATTGACTGCATTAGATCCCAGGGTCTTCAAAGCACTGACATGTGGGGGACATAACCCCTCATAGCTTGAATAAATTACTACTTTCCTCTTTGTCAATAGGGAAGCTTGGGGACTCGCATGTAAACGTTGCTCACTACACTCCTTGGCTTCATGACACTTTACCAAATTAATGAAGAATTTCATTCTTACATCAGAACCTAAGAGCTGCCTTTAACTCTCATATTTTAAAAACTTTGATAATCATAAGAGATATATTTATATAATTTTATGTCATATAATCTAAGATTTGTACCTTACAGGCTTTGTGCATTTTAAATTTTATAAAACTGATGCAAGACAAGGTAAATTTCCCTGAGTGGTGGGGAGAACAAGCCCTGAACCGAGAGAAGAAGAGGGTCAATTGGCAATGTGTGTGGTAAGAGTTCAAAACAAACGCCATAGTTAGAGTCAAAAGGAAAGTTTGTGAGGAAAGGTATAACGCTCTACAGAGAAAATGTGGTCTCCTCTCAGAGGCAGAGAGTGAGAAAGATAGTGAGAGAGACATAGAGAGAGACAGAGTAAAGGTGCTGAGAGAGACCCTGATTATTCAAAGAATTCAGTTTATATGACTGATTCTTTAGTTCCCATATGCTTTGATATGGACATAGAGCAAGGAAGGGGAAGAGTATATAGCATGAAATGATAAGAATTTATAGAATGAAAGGCCTGCTGGCAGTTCTCAGCTTTTAACCTTAGGTTCCCCATGGTTTTAGCCATTGGGAATGACTTGGTTTCTGTTTCCCCTTCACAGGTGTGGGGAATGGGGTTGTTAGTAATCTCAGCAGAAATCTTCCTTTGTTCTAAAGGTATCCTCAAGGCCTGGCTGCAGGGCTGATAAATACATTGCAGTCTCTGGTTGTGGCTTTATTAACATTTTAAATCTCTTGCCACCTCTCTATTTTAAAAGTATATTATAGAGGATTCTCAAGAAACATTGCTGAGTGAGAGATGTCCTCAGATTCCTCCTCTTGAAACAACAATAAGCTGAACATCTAAAACTCAACAAAAAACACCCAAACTGCACACCAGCACATCTGAGCATGGGATCTGCACATAGGAGCTAACACAGGTCACAACCCCAGGTGTTGGGCAGTGGACTGGGAAAAATAAAGAAGGTGCCTCTTGCAGCTGACGGAGCTCTTGCAGAAGGAGGGGAAGGATTGAAGGTGTGGTGACTTCCCTGATCAGCCTACCTGGAAGTGCCAGAACTCCTAGCAGCCCGCAGCAGGGCCAAGTCATCAAGGCAAAAAGCAGAGCAGCGAGCTAGGACAACAGAGAAACAACAGTTGATTTTTACCAGCCCTGGTTGGAAAACCGAGGCTGAGCTATACCCCCCAAACTCCAACCCAAAGAGCCCCTCTGCCTAATACTCCAAGACCTATCACCAAGGAATCCCAGAGGAATCGGAGCAAATGCTACCAAAACTTTTGCTACCACGGACAGGGACTGAAACTGAGAGTAGCAAGTGTGATTAAATATCTACAAGAAAATAAAAAAGACATTTAGGCTTTATATAAAGCAGGAATCCAAGAGGCTTAGACACCACCTACTGGAAACCAAAAGAGAAGTGCCTTCTTTGCAGCAGGCTAAAGAAAGTCCTTTATATAACAAATCTCTTTCTGGAAAAACAACAGAATACACTTCCATTAATGCCCAGGCAGAGAAATAGTCCATTAAACACCATTAACAACCAAAGTGACAAGGCATCTCAAAAACAAAGAGAAAAATCTCCAGAAAATAAGCTGACAGACATAGAAATATGCAACTTAAGTGACAGAGAATTCAGAATAGTACTTCTTAAAAAACTCAGTGAGATCCTAAACAAGTGTTATCAACAATTTCAGGAACTGGAAAAGCAACTGGATGAGCAGAACAAGATTGAAACCCTCAAAAAGAACCAAATAGAACTTCTGGAGATGAAGACCACACTGCAAGAGTTAAAAAATGAAATAGCAAGCTTGGGAAATAGAGTCAACCAAATGGAGAAAAGAATCAGTGATATCAAAGACACAAATCTAGAAATAAATCAGAAGGAAGAAGAGAGAAACCGAAGAATGAAAAATAATCAAAGAGAAATGCAAGAACTAACGGATACCATCAGGAGAGAAAAACGTAAGAATAATGGGCATTACCAAAGGCAAGAAAAAGGAGCAGGGACTAGAAAGCATTTTCAGACAAATAATGGACAAGAATATCCAAATCTAAGGAATGAGCTAGAGCTTGGAATTCAAGAAATCAGCAGAACACGCAATTATCTCAACCCAAAAAGGCCTTTATCAAGACATATTGTATTAAAGTTATCAAAATTCAACGACAAAGATGGAATTCTCAGAGTATCCAGGGAATAGAAGACGGTAATTTATAAAGGAAAACTCATTAGATTATCATCGAACTTCTCAGCACAAACCGTACAAGCCACAAAAGAATGGAAGCAAATATTTAAACTATTAAGTGAAAGGAACTACCAGCCTAGGATAATGTATCCAGCTAAGCTCTCTTTTAGATATGAAGGAGAAATTAAGACTTTTCCATACAGGGAATTCTCCACTATGAGGCCTGCACTACAGGAAATACAGAAAGGGGTCAGCTCCCATAAAACAAAATGACAAGAAAAAAAATACATAATTAGGAGTAAAGTGAATATCAGGCAAATAAAAGCAGAAGAGTGCAACCCTTACTAAGAACAGGGCATTATAACCTTAAATAATAAGAAGAGAATTGCTATAGCAAGACAGTAATGAATGTTCAGCATACATAGGGACAAAGAGAGATAACAATGACTGAAAAGGGGAGGATTCAAAGATCCAAATTCGCAAAGGAGAAAGATTAGGCACACGTGTAAGAAAATGGATGACTATATATATATGTATATATAGTAAAAGGTAAAGAAAGAAAGGTAAAGAATGATAAAGAGAATCATGCACCAAGAAGATATAACTTATTAATATTTATGCTCCCATGCAGGGAGCCCCAAAATATGTAAAGCAATTACTAACAGAACTAAAGGGAGAAACAAACCAAAACACTATTGTAGTAGGGGATCTAAATACCTCACTGTCGTATATGGACAGATCATCCAAACAGAAAATCAATAAGGGAATAACATCCTTAAATGACGCATTAGTCCAACTGGACTTAATTGACATTTACAGAGCCTTCCATCACAAAACAGCTGGTTATACATTCTTCTCTAGTGCACCTGGAACAGAACTACAGGGAGAAACAGACCAAAACACCATCATAGTAGGGAACCTAAATACCCCACTGTCGGATATGGACAGATCATCTGAACAGAAAGGCAATAAGGAAATAACATCCTTAAATGACACATTAGACCAACTGGACATAATTGACATTTACAGAGCCTTCCATCACAAAACAGCTGGTTATACATTCTTCTCTAGAGCACCTGGAACATGCACAAGAATCAACCATATACTGGGACACAGAAATAACCTCAGTAAATATAAGAGAGTTGAAATAATACTAACCATATTCTCTGATTCTAATGCTTTGAAAAACATGCTACTGAGGAATAAGTAGGTCAGGGAAGAAATAAAAAGAGAGATCAAGAGATAAATAGAAACAAATGATAATGATAATACAACATATCAAAACTTTTGGGACATGGCAAAAGCGGCCATAAGAGGAAAGTTCATATCATTACAGGCCTATCTTCAAAAAAAGGAACGAGCCCAAATAAACAACCTAACGTTTCATCTTAAAAAAAAAAAACACTAGAAAAAGAAGAACAAATGAAGCCTAAAGTCAGCAGAAGAAAGAAACAATCAAACTTAGAGTAGAAATGAACTGAAAACAAACAAAAAAAATAGAAAAAACAAATACAGAAAGGATCTGGTTCTTCTGAAAGTTAATCAAATTGACAAACCCCTGGCTAGACTCACTTAAAAAAAGAGAGAAAGAGAGAGAAAGGGCACGAATAAACAAAATCAGGGACGAAAGAGAGAAAATTATGACTGACATCACAGAAATACAAAGGATCATGCAAGAATACTATGAAAAAGTATATAAGACCAAATTTAATAACCTAGAAGTAATGGACCAGTACTTAGAAAAATACAATCTTCCTAGACTGAATCAAGAAGATCTGGAAAAACTAAATAGATCAATCAGCAGCATGGAAATTGAAACAATCATCAAAAACCTACCAAAAAGTAAAAGTCCAGGACCAGATGGCTTCACCAGTGAATTCTACCAAACATTCAAAGAAGATTTAATACCTATTCTCAAACTCTTCCAAAAAATCGAAGAGGAGGTATACTTCCCAACTCATTTTATGAAGCCAATATTATTCTGATACCAAAACCTGGTAATCACACACACGCATATGGCCTTTTACACACACACACACACACACACACAAAACAGAAAACTAAAGACCAATATCTCTCATGAACACATATGCAAAAATCCTAAATAAAATACTAGCAAACCAAATACAGCAACATATTAAAAAGATTATACACCACAATCAAGTGGGCTTCATCTTAGCGGCACAAGGATGATTCAACATACGCAAATCAAATAATGCGATACACCACATAAACAAATTAACAAATAAGAATCACACGATTATATCAATAGATGCACAAAAAGCCTTTGACAGCATCCATTTATGATCAAAACACTTAAAATTGGTATAACATAATAAAGGCCATCTATGATAAACCCTCAGCCAACATTATACTTAATGCTGAAAAACTAAAAACCTTCCATCTAAGATCGGGAACAAGGCAAAGTTGTTGACTATCACTACTGATATTCAGTATAACATTGGAAGTCCTAGCAAGTGCAATCAGACAAGAGAAAGATATAAAAGGCATCCAAATAGGAAATGAAGAAGTCAAACTGTCACTATTGCAGATGACATGATTCTCTATATAGAAAACCCTAAAGACTCCACAAGTACACTACTAGAAACAATAAGCAAATACAATAAAGTCTCTAAACACAAAAACAACATTCAGAAATCCAAAGCGTTCTTATACTCAAATAATGAAGTATCAGAAAAAGAAGTGGAAAAAATAATTCCTTTTGCAGTTGCAACGAAAAAAATAAAATACCTAGGAATAAATTAATGAAACATGTGAAGGACCTATATAATGAAAACTATAAGACTCTAATAAAACAAATCAAAGAAGATACAAAGAAATGAAAAGATATTTCGTGTTCTTCGATTAGAAAAATCAACGTAGTTAAAGTGACCATATTACCGAAAGCATTACACAGATTTAATGCACTCCCCATCAAAATCCCATCAGCATTTTTTAAAGAAATAGAACAAAAAATCATCAGATTTGTTTGGAAGCACAAAGGACTCCGGATTGCCAAAACCTTCCTGAGAAAAAAGAACGAAGCTGGAGGCATCACTCTGGCCGACTTCAAACTATACTACAAAGCGACAGTAATCAAAATGGCATGGTATTGGCAGCAAAACAGACACATGGACCAGTGGAACAGAATCGAGAGTCCAGACGTAAATCCATATTAATATGAGCAAATAATTTTCAACAAAAAAAGCCAAAAATATACAGTGGAGAAAGAAAAGCCTCTTCAATAAATTATGCCGGAAAATTAGAAGGCAACCTGCAAAACAATGAAACTAAACTGTTGTCTATCGCCACACACAAAAATTAACTCAAAATGGATTAAAGACCTGAATATAAGACCTGAAACAATAAAATGCATAGAAGAAAACATAAGGTCTATACTCAACAACCTTGGACTTAAAGAAGATTTTATGAATTTGACCTCAAAAACAAGGGAAGTAAAAGCTAAAATAAATGAATGGGACTACATCAAAATAAAAAGCTTCTGCTCATCAAAAGAAATTGTCAAATAGGTAAAGAGACCACCATCCAAATGGGAAAATATATTCGCAAACATCGCCTTCGATAAGAGACTAATAACCATAATATACAAAAAACTCATACTATACAAAAAACTCATAATATACAAAAGACTCAATAACAAAAAAAAATCCAATCAAAAAATGGACAGAGGACCTAAACAGACACTTCTTCCTAGAGAACATACAAATGGCCAACAAATATGTAAAAAGGCGCTCAACATCGCTAGCTATTAGGGAGACACAAATCAAAACCACAATGAGATAACACCTCACACCTGTCAGAATAGCTATAATCAACAGGACAAGTAATAACAAATGTTAGAGAGGATGCAAAGAAATAGCAACCCTCATATACTGCTGGTGGGACAACCACTATGGAAAACTGTATGGAGGTTCCTCAAGAAACTAAGAATTGATCTACCATATGATCCAGCATCCATCTACTGGGTATTTACCCCCCAAACACTTGAAAATCAATATCCCAAAAGATATTTCCACACCGATGTTCATAGCAGCATTAATCACGGCGGCCAGGACATGAAAGCAACCAAAGTGTTGTATGATAGATGATTGGCTAAAGAAGCTGTGGCACACATATACAATGGAATATTACTCAGCCATAAGAAGAGATGAAATATTGCCATTTGCAACAACCTGGATGGACCTCGAGATAATCATGTTAAGGAAAATAAGCCAGACAGAAAAAGTTGAAAATCACATGCTATCACTTACATGTGTCATGTAAACCTAAAAGCAACAAATGAACAGGACAAACAAACAGAGACTCAGGGACATGGATAATGGATTAGCGGTTACCTGACAGTAGAGGCTGGGGAATGAGGGGAGAGGTAGACAGGGTAAATGGGGTCAAATATAGGCAGGTAGGAAGAGGGTGAAATGGGTAAAGGTGATCAAATATATGGTAGCTGAAGGAAACGGGACTCTGGGCGGTAATCACAGGATAGAATATATAGATGTCAAATTATAATGTACACCTGAAAATTATATAATTGAATTAACCAATGTTATCCCAATAAACTTAAAAAAAAGTATATCATATGAGGTGGTACCATTATGAACTCTATCCCACATTGCAGAAATGGGCCTTGAATAAAAGTTTCGTGATCTTTCTCAAGTTATATTGAGAGTTAGGAATAGGTATTGAATGGAATCTGTCAGGATGCTTCCAGTTTTTAATCTCTGGGCCACTGGTCCTCAGCCAGAGTTGTAGTTGCCCCTGGGCTATTAGGCAATGTCTGAAGGGAGGCTGCTAAAAACCTACAAGATCCAACACAAATAATTATGTCAAATTGAAACGATCTGAAAAAGCAAGTCTGGACAGACACTTCTCCAACTTTAATGTGCATATGACTCATGCAAGATTGGAGTTCAAGTTCAAATATTAATCCAGCAGGTCCTGTTGGGCCCAGGGACTCTGCCTTTCTCACAAGCTCCAGGAAGATGCTGATGCTGCAGATCCTGGCCTGAAGACACTGTGTGTAGCAAAGATGAGGTCCCGTGATCATGTAAAGGGCAACTAGCTGTACATCATCTCACCTAAAATTGCATTTACATAAAATTTTAGATGAAATGTGTGCCGTCATTCACCATCAAACAAAGGGGATAAATTTTGAGAAATGTGTGGTAGGTTAGGTAGCATAGAGTGCACTTACACAAACCTAGATGGTTAGCCTACTACATACCTAGGCTATGTCATATAGTCTATTGCTCTGTATGAGAAGAAAAAATTTCTTTCTACACTTCTGGGTTCTTTGCTGACACAACCTTGTAAAAAAAAAACCAGAATAATAGAAGAAAAACAATACAGTTTAATAACATGTATTGCCCCTGTATATATGGGAGAGATCTAGGAAAACCAAGTAACCCCTCAGAATATACTGAGGTACCATATTAACTACCATCTTTAGCTGAAGGTGCTAAGGTTGGGTATAGTCAGTTATGGGAAGTTATCAGGAAAAGCCCAGTAAATGACGTAAAATTGTTATGCAGATGTAAGTCATTGTTTCCTTCATTGATGAGTTTCTAGAAAAAAGGTCACCCTCCTTTTCTTGGTACAGCCAGAGAGACACTCTTACAATTAAAGATTTTCCTTAATATATAAATGTTCCTTACAAAGTGTAACTCGTACTTGGATTGTAGAGCTTCTCCCATGTCTGCTATTTCTTAAAATTCACCAACATGAAGAAAATTGTTTTTGTCAAACTGATATATTTTGGGGTAACAAATTCTGTTCCCTTACATTTCTTAGGTTACAGACTTTTATAGTGTATTAGTGTACTGTACACTGCAGGAAATTGTATCAAGATTACTATTTGTATAATGCCTTATGGTCCAATGTTACCATGTCTATAGCAATTTTTCAGCAACATTATAATCTTATGGGAATAATCTTATATATGTGGTCCCTTGTTGACCAAAATGTTCTTATCAGTGCATGACTATATGCACTCATTCCAGATCCTGTGATAAATTCTGTTTGTTTCTTTTACATAAAGGCCCTTCACTATCACCAAATAATGTACTTCGGAAAAAGACTTTGTAGTAGGCGGAATAAGGGCCTCCAAAAAATGTCTATATCTCACTCCCTGGAAACTTTGAATATGCTATTTTATAGAAAAGGAGGATTAAGGTAGCCGTTGGAATAAGTTTGCTAATCAGCTGACTTTAAGAACAGAACACTGGCCCTGATTAAGTGGGTGGGAATAAAGGGATCACCGTGGTCCTAGAAGATGGAACAGGAAGGAATAATAGCTGGAATCAGAAGGAGATTGGATGATGCTACACTGGTGACATTGAAGATGGAGAAAGGTCCAGGAGCCAAGGAATGCTTGTGGCTTCGAGAAACTGGAATAGGAGAGGGAACAATTCTCTCCTGGAGCCTCCAGGAAGAACCAGCCCTGCAGACATCTTGATTTTAGTCCAATGATAATCTTTTCAGGGTTCTGACCTTAAAACAGTAAGAACATGAATTAGTTTCTTTCATACCCCACTGTTTTTATTTATTACAACAAGAATGTAATACATTATCCAATCAACTTTTTATAGGAAATTTTAGCCTCCCACTTTCTTCTATTAGCTTCCTTTGTGTAAGGTCTTTTGTGCTGAAATCCCACCTCAAGTAGAAGAACAACTGCAAAAGTCAATTTACTCCGTTAGGTGGTCTAATGAATTCTTCACTGCATAAAAGTAAATGTCATTCTGAATTTGAGGCCTTTGTGCATTAAATTAGGAAATACAATTCATTACTAAAAGGAAGGTCCACCATTCTACTTTAAATCTTTGTGTCTAAATGTCTATATTCTTTCACTTTCATATTAATTTAATCATGCATTCTTTTAATTTCTATTCTTTCCACATTTCTTTCAAGTTTCTTTTTGAACTTAAAGGTGACATTATTAATGAGTCTGCGTTGTGCATATGTATGTGTGTTTACTTGAAAGAAAGTCAGGTAAAAATGCCTATATATATATATATATATATATATATATATATATATATATATATATATATGTAAATACACTCCATATGTGAAATTATTCTTAGATCTGCCAAATATTCCTAAACATTTATTTATTTCTAACAACATTTACGTGAATTAAATTTCACACTTCACATCACCATCAGAAATAAGGAATCAGAGGATCAGAATCATTGCATTTTTTTCACAATTATAAAACAAAGCAATTAAACTGTTGCACACCTTTTTGAATTTTATATATGCGTGTGTTTCTATGTATGTATGTATATACTCGTGCAGTATGTATTTTTGATTTTTGTAGGGATTTTTGTAGGGCTCCTTTAATTCAGCAATTTCTGCATTCTAAAGAAGACACAAATAAAAAGAAAAATATTCTGTGCTCACTGATTGGAAGAAATATTACTGTTAAAATGTCCATACAATTGTTAAGAGAAAACTACAGGCTCCAAATTGTCGCTGTTGCTAAAAGCTCATAACGCCGTCTGAGATTAATATCAAATCTAATGGCCATTTCAACCTCTCAGAAATTTAATATTAATCAAGCCATCTGGAATTTTTTTTTTAAATCACCAGTAAGGTTATCTGTCACGTTGGCCCCTCCATTCCGCCATAGAAAGAAGAGGGAATCTGCAGGATCAAAACCTTTGCTGTTCCCATCCCTTCAAAAAGATGCCCTGCTTTAAAAATAATTCTTTTTTTTCTTTTGTTAATAGCTCCCTTGTCCCTCACTTCTTTCTAAGAAAACATTCTAATATGTACAGCCACTGAGAGTTCCCTTCTAACTGCTACATGGGATGTGCTCCATTTACAAATGTCTTAATAAAGACAATTAGATCCCTAAATTTACTTCGGTGATTTTTGTTTTTCACGTTATCCAAAGTAATGTATAGATTCAATGCAACCTCTATCAAAATTCCAATATCTTTTTACACAGAAATAGAAAAAACAATTCTAAAATTTTTATGGAGCCATGAAACACCCTGAATATCCAAAGCAATCCTGATAAAGCAGAACAAAGCTGGAGACATCATGCTCCCTGATGTTAAAATATATTACAAAGCTATGGTGTGTAATATCCGCATGGTGTGGGTGAAAAAGAAGCCACATATCCTACTTGACAAGCTCAGGAATGGCCTAGATGATGGACCTTACAAAGACAAAGACCAAAGTAACCATACAGGGGTGTACTGAATGTAAAAACTCCTACCTAAAAGCCAGTCGTTGCAGGTTGTCACAACCTAGGCCTATAGCTTCCTTGACAAAGGACAATCTTTAACTTTGATATAGTTTACTGCCTTTGTGCATCTAAGATAACACACCTTGAAAATGTCAGAGTCACCTTCTTTTACAGACCCCTTGAAGGCACAACTGTCAGCCCCACATCATGAGACCATACTGTTATCCTGTTGCCCACATACCATCTCTATGTGTTGTACATGTGAACTACTCTATACCCACCATTGTAAAAAGCACAAGCCTCTCTGCTTTACTTTTTATCCAACCTCAGAGATTTCTCTGCTTTGCTTTCTCCTACCTCCCTCATCTTCTACCAATGAATAGCATAAAGCCCTCCTTACATCTTCTCCTTTCATTCTAAGTATAAATAAGGGGCAAAACTACCAAAAATCTGTTGAGATTTTACTTCCCGGCAGTTTTCACCAGTTTGGGTAACAGATGACACCCAATTTTTAAAGGACTTTTTCTTAAGCTGGACGTTTTTACAGAAATAAAAACAGACACATAGATTAATAACCAGAACAGAAAACCAAGAAATAAACATACACATATATGGTCATTAACTTATGAGAAAGGAGCCCAGAATATCCAATGGGGAAAAGACAGTCTCTCCAATAAAAAGTACTGGGGAAAACTGAACATGGACATGTAAAAGAATGAAACTGGATCACTATTTTTAGGGTTCAGAAAAAGTTACCCCAAGATGTGTACTCTTGAGAGCCCTTAGGCCCAAGATAAACTTTTCACTCATCCTTAAAGAATTTAAATGTGGGGGCTTGCCTGCAATAAGAGTGATTAGAGATAACCTGTTATGACCTATGTACAGGACAGGGCAAACTACTACTTCAGCATCTAACTAAACATCTTCTAACTGTACATTTGTTCCTACTGTCTTGCCCATGACCTTCTCCCTTCTGAAGCCCCGATGCCTTACCTCACCCTAAGCTCAGAATGTCATACACGCCTCATTTTCTGTTGTGTCTCTGAACTTCTCATGCATGTTTCCATAGAGACTCCACTGGGAGATATATATTTGATAATTAATTTTTGCCAGTGATCATTGTAGGTATTCTAGACACCAAACTGAATGAGATAATAAAAACAAGAGACCACATATAAGATATGTGTAATGCCCCACATTAAATAAATTTTTATTTATGAGTCATCCATACAAAACTAAACAAACAAACAAAAAACCACACTCCTAGCTATATGGCAAGGGTAGTAGATAAGCATGAAGTTCCCCACACTT
Organism: Pteropus medius; assembly: GCF_902729225.1. Lineage (NCBI taxonomy): Eukaryota > Metazoa > Chordata > Mammalia > Chiroptera > Pteropodidae > Pteropus > Pteropus medius. The sequence continues at coordinate 24,498 of NW_024343935.1, read as the reverse complement.
AGTCCATTCCCTCTCTCTTCTCAGATCCTCTCCCCCAGGTTATCCTGTGTGGCCCCCAAACACACAGGACCTGTGAGTAACAAACCTGGTGTTTTCATAGTTCCCTGATGCTTGTTGCAAATATAATAAGGACCACAAGGATCTGGTCGAGCCACAACATTGGCTCTGGTCTGAGTAACAAGCAGTAGGGGCCAAGGCCAGGGCCCCAGGCCTTCCTCACCTATAGCATCACTAGCAACAGGCTGAAACTTAAAAGGAACGATGATGAAGTCTACATTATCAGGAAGAGTAGTTAAGGTACTGATTAAATAGGATGAGGGGCACCAAAGTGAAAACTGGGGTTTCAGATTTTCTTGGAATGAAATTATATAAATTGGCTCAGTAGCAAGTGAAGTTGTTTCACATGAGTAATACAACTTATGAGTATTCTATCTGTAAAACAATAAAACATAACATAATAATATATGTCATAATGGAAGACATAATTCTTTAGAAATCCATGTGATGCATTAAAGAAACAGAAATTTTCAAATATTCCGATCAAGGTTGGAAAAAATTTTGTGAAAGTATGGAGAAAAAAGGAGAGAAATTGGCTATGTAACAGAGAGAACAGAAAGCTTAATAAAGTGGTTACTTAAATTGTATAGAGAAGCTGAACTCAAGCAAATAAAAATTCCAGGACATAAATAAAAGGACCAAGTTCAACAATCAGAATCTTATGAAAGGATCACAGATTAAAGGACACTTTTCACCTCGGGGTGATGGTTCGTTTTATAGCTGCCATCCTAAAACATCTTTTCAGAGCCCCCTTTATGTCTTTGTTCCTGAGACTGTAGATGAAGGGGTTCAGCATGGGTGTGACCACAGCATACATCACTGAAGTTGCTGCACTTGAGTGTGAGCTGTGGCTTGCAGCTGAGCTGAGATACACTCCTAGAATTGTACAATAAAATAAGGAGACAACTGAGAGGTGAGATGCACAGGTAGAAAATGCTTTATACTTTCCCTGAGCCGATGACATTCTACATATGGTAGAGACTATCTTAGAGTAAGAGTAAATGATACCAGCCAAGGGACCACCACCCAGCAGAACGGTTAAGAAATATATCACCGTGTTATTAAGAAAGGTGTCAGAACAAGCAAGTTGAACCATCTGATTGAGTTCACAGAAAAAGTGGGGGATTTTCAAGACTGTACAGAAAGATATCTGCAATACCATTAAGCTTTGTAGCAAGGAATACAAGGCACTCATGAGCCAAGACACCAGAAGCAGCAGTCCACAGAGCCGGGGGTTCATGATGACAGTGTAGTGCAGGGGGTGACAGATGGCCACAAAGCGGTCATAGGCCATCACAGTCAGCAGAAAGTCATCCAATCCTGCAAAGAGTAGGAAAAAATACATCTGGGAGATGCAACCTGCATAGGTTATGACTTTGCTCTGTGTCTGGATGTTCACCAGCATCTTTGGGACGGTGGTAGAGGTGAAACAGATGTCCACCGAGGACAGGTTGCAGAGGAAGAAGTACATAGGCGTGTGGAGGTGGGAGTCTGAGCTGACGGCCAGGATGATGAGCAGGTTTCCAAACACAGTGATCAGGTACATGGAGAGAAAGAAGCCAAATATGAGGGGTTGCAATTCTGGTTCCTCTGAAAATCTCAAAAGAAGAAATTCTGAAAATATTGTAAGATTCTCTGGTTCCATGCTGTAGAGGTGACTTACAGGAAAGAGGAAATAACATGAGTAATTTTCATACAAACTGGCATAACTCACATAGTTCTAATACTAGAGTTCATATTTTGAATTCAAGAAATTAATTTCAATATTTTTTATGGATGTGGTCTCCTCTTAGGGTTTCCTGTGCTATTTCATATTAAGAATTTTTGTCTCATTCTGCTTTTTCTCCTAGGAGTTCATGACACTGTATTCTATAGTGTTATTGAGAAAGTCTTTATGCATTTTAGGAATATTGTTATTCGACTACATTTTAGGCACTGTCTAGGCTTAGAAGAATGAGAGCTAAAGAAGAAATGTCCCTTCAATTCAATGACGAGGAATGTTGAAGGAGACTAGAATAAAATTCAAAAAATATAACATTTCAGATGGTGACAGGTGGTATGAAGAAAAGGAAAGCAGGTGTAAAGGAAAAAGTGATGAGGACGTTGTGATTTTTATGTGTATTTAGGCAAGACCTGCAAACAGATGACATTTGAATATCACCTCTAGGATGAAAAGGAAAGAGATGCCAGGTTATGTACCCTGTGTACCCTGCAGAGGGAACGTACCCTGTGTACCCTGCAAAGGGAATGGCTAACGCAAAGGTCCTTGGATGGAGCATAAGGGGTTAGTGATGTGCGCAAGGTTAATAGAGTACCTTTTAGGCCTTGATTATAATTTTTGCAGGTTGCTTCTAGGCAATGTTTCTCTTCCAGAAATGATTTTGTCCCTGTGATATTCGGCAATGTCCAGAGGAATACTGCTAAATACCAACAATCCATGGGAAAGCATCCTCCAAAATTATCCGCCACAATATCAACAGTGAGAGGTGAAAATATATAGTCTAGTCCAGAGCTTCAACTTGCGTGTGCTTATTAATCAACAAGGATCCTGTCAGAAATGGAGAATATGATTCAGCAAGTCCTGTTGGGCTAAGATACTCTGCATCTCTATCAAGCTCCCAGGTGGTGTTGATGCTGCTGGTCCTGGTTGGAGTGAGGCTGAGGCCTTGGGTTAGAGTCAGCTAGACAAACTTTTAGGATTTCTGAATAAAATTTTCCTTGCATGTATTTTTAAAAGAATAATGTATTTTCTCATTCATAAAATGTGACATATTCTGTGTTTATTGCTTTATATAAGGACCGTCGAGTGGCACATGGTAATACACTTTTCAAAAGACTCTATAGTGAACAGAATAAGGACCTCCTAAACATGTCCACACCCTCAGCCCCAGGGAATTAAATTTGATATTTTTATAATAGGGCAGGTTAGGGTAGCCAGTGGAATGGGGTTGCTAATTGGTGACTGTGAGTTAGAAGGTGAGCCAGGATCATCCATGTGGGACTAAGGTAACCACAATGCTCATCTAGAAGCAAAAGAGGAGACAAGATGAACATGCCACACTGCTGGCTTTGAAAAAGGAAGAAGGGCCAGGAACCAAGGAATGCAGCTGACCAGAATGCAAACTGGAATGGGAAAGAAAACAATTTCACCTGAGCCTCTACAAGAAACCTAACCCTGCAGACATCTTGAGTTTAGACAATGAGACACATTGACATGTCTGACACCAGAACTGTGAGAGCATATATTTGCTTGTTTTAAACAGCTAGTGTGGGAATATTTTACAACAGCAGTAGAATCTAATATAGACATTTACTCAATAAAATTTGTTGAGGGAACTGAGTAGAAGCCTCTCCATTCTATTCATTAGAGTCCTTGGGTAAGAGAATTTTACATTGAAAACCCACATGAAGAAGAAAGAAATTTTAAATAGAGTTGGAGATATTGTACCCAATCAGCTGGTACAGTGAAGTCATCATTGCATAAATGTAAACATGATCTGGCTACGATGCATTGATGCATTAAAAATTTAAGGTACAACCAGTGACTTTAATTTCTCTGTCATGGAACTGCAAAAACTTTTGTTTCTCTTCACCTTATACTCTTTGCCCAGAAATGGGTTAGTCTTCAGTTTTTATCTCCCATGTGCATGACAAAATTTATCATTAAATATATAGAAGACATGACCACTAAGGGAAAAGGCTAAACGTGGGACAGTAATTCCTACTAACCGTTCCAATAAAGTATAGGTAACAAGCCCCAAAATATAGGCACCCTCGCCAGTAGTGAAATAATTCCAAATAAAATTATTTGGTATTCCTTTTTAGACTCATTACATAATTATTTTCCTCGTGAATAACCAGCATGAGAGAAGATTCTACAATGTATGACTCATGAATGGCTGCTGTAAGGTAGTTTCTATCTCCACTCATCTGGAACTTTTAAATGAGGACAAGACATGATCAAATACAGCCCATCTTAGAAATTTAATACAAACACTCTGACTGCACTGCATCATCCTCCACACCTAACATTCAATTTCCTACTCCTCAACCAACAAAACTCCTCAGATATGATTTCTGCATCCATTTTATGCATCTCACTCATTCTACAGTGTCACCCAACTGTACATCTATGCCCATCACCTACTTGTAAACTATAGTCCTTAAAGTGTCGATTCTGACAGACACATGATTATTACACACTAACATAAATAAATTATAAATTATTTAGCCAAAAATAAAAACAGAGATCCCTTGTCTCTGACTGGGCTGATTAGGCTCTCATGAGACTCGGATAAGAGTTCTCAGGTTCCATCCTCTCTGACACACTCCGGAACTAGCTGCTGGGCTATCAGACTCACCTGGACAGGGTCTCTGAAAGGGAGGACTCAGTGTTGAACTCTCAGTTCCAACCTGGGTGGTTGACAATGGAGATCGAAGCTCTGTCCCCAGACAACACAGCAGGAAGGAGTGAAGCATTGGTCTCTGAGGCAGCTTAGGAGTCAAAAGCAACAACCATGCACACGCCACGGGACTGCAGCAGAGGAAGGATTTTCAGCTCCCTTTATCTGCTCATCAGACACGGATTCCACTATTGCTACCACCTCTGAGCCCCAATTTCCCTCTGGGACAGTGTTCTGGATGTACTGGAAAGTTTTCCTACTGATTCTCTGTTCCTAAGGGACCAGGTCAGAAGTCAAGTGAATCCTGTTTTCATTATTCCTTCTCCATGACACTTCTGCCTGCCAGATGTCTCAGCTGCCAGCACCTAATTCCAAACCTGAGTTACATTTCTCTCAAAAGTCTAAGACTGAGGAATCTGACTTGACTAGGTCCCTTGGCTCTTCAAAGCATTGACTTGTGGCGGGACACAACCTCCAATAACTCCAAAATAGTGCTTTTTTTTTCTTTAAAAATAAAGAAAAATATGTAACTTTGATGTAAAGCTTTGGCCACCAAACATTTGACACATTAGTGTCCTGACACATAAACCTGTGTGAGTTTCAGAAGGAGACACTCCACAATGTACCTCAGAGGTTGCAGATTATTTTGAGCCGAAGGCAATTTTAACTACTGGGTCAAGAGAAACTTCTGCTTCTCCATTTAACTACCCATAAGTACTTGAATAGGAGGCCTTTTCTATAGTCACATATTATCAAAAATAATCTCCTTTCGATTCACCTGTATGGCAAGGCAAACTTTTATTTCCTAAACATATGCTCTTTGTATCCTCCTGCATGTTCCTTGGAAGCCCTAAAGCATCTTATCTCATCGCTATCTTGGAATGTCTTATATATCACAATCATCTTTTCCATGTTTGAACCTATCCTGCACGTGGGCTCTCGGACTGTCTCTTGCGTGTGGGATTCTCATACATGTGTATGTATTAAATTTGGATATTTTCTCTTGCTAATCTGTCATGTCCATTTGATTATTAGACCAGCCGGAAGAACATTGAGGGTGGAGGAAAGTTTCCTCCTCTCCAACAGTTTGCACAGTGAGCAGGATAACCTCACTGTCTGGAACCCCGAGCTTCCCCACGAGGCTACTGCAAATGAGGAGATCCTGGGGTATCTGACACAGGTCGGTGGAGATTAATGGTTCTTACCATGTCATCACATCCTAAATCTCTGTCTGTGGGATCTGGTGGTAGTGAATGTTGTGAGAAACTTTATTTCTTCTCAATTTGATTGGCAGGCAAAATCTTCTGTCAAACTAGTTTCTCAGTGTAGTGACTCTTGGTTACTTGGTAGGAGTACTCATGGGGTTTGTTTTTCTCTGTCTCTATCTTGTTTCTCTCCTTTCATCTTGTTAATGTCCTGAGAGCTTGGCCTTCTGACCAGTGAGAATATTTTCTCTCTCCCTGTACTATCCAGTGCACTTGCCAATGTGCACCTTTCCTCTGTCCAGCCAGGACAAGATGTCAGGGGATTTTCTGTATCTATCCCATTCCTGCCAGAGATGGTCTGTTATATCTTGCAGCTGTAGGATGCTTATGCATCTGGTAGACAGCCAATAGGGTGTGGATCCAAGCTTAAGGAATCTTAAACCTTATTCCATTCAAGAGATAAAAGCACGTGATTCTCTGTTGTGGCATAGCTGTTTAAAGACAGGGCTCCCCACCTTCCTTATGCTAACCCCAGGGGTAAACTTTTGTGATGGTTGCATTGTTTTGCATTCTCCTTTGTGGGATGCCTCTAATGTCCACAGTACTGGTTTGAGTTGCTATAATCCCTACCGTCAAGTCCAGATGACGGCACATTTTAATAAGCAAAACTTCTAAATCAAAAAAAGAAAGAACATTTTTTTACTTTATTTATTTATTTTTTTATGGCGACATTGGTTAACAAAATCCAATGAGTTTCAGCTGTACACTTTAACAGTAAGGCATATGTATATATATTTACCCTATGAATTTACCTCCCATGGTTAGAACATTTTTTTAGAGAGGTCTCATATTGTTATGATAGCTAGTCTTTAAGATTCCCTTAATCAGATGGGAGGACAGTAACTAGAACAAAAATCAAAGTCCATTCAGACCCCTTCCTATTTGCTGTCACACATTTGCAGGTACTATAAAAACAAACAAACAAAAAATATCAGACTTTAAAAGCAAAAATGAATGAAAGAGAATAGAAAAATCTTACTTAAAGATGACCTAAAATTTTATGTCCTAATAACTCAGCTAGGTAACTGTCAGGTTGGAAGCTCCAAATGTAACCACACACAAATATCATTTCTTTCATAGATTTTTTTCTCTGATTCAAGCTGATTTTGCCCCAATGACAGCATTGTAACTCACTTGTTTTATTCTGCTCTTATCCTCTGTATGCATGTAGGTTTATAATTAAGCATTAGGACATAAGTTTAATGAGCCTCAGATCTGTCTATAATCATGAAGGTGATAGGTTTCAGTTGGACTTTAGACTATGAATAATATCTTGGCTTTAGATGTGTTTCAGCCCCAGGCCCATCGAAGCAGAACCATAGACCCACCAGCTATGAGACCAGATGGCATCGCGGCCGTGACTGATTTCATGACTGGACACATGATTAATTACCCCATCCCCCTCCAATCATCCAATCAGTATAACCCATGACCCCAACTCCCTTAGTTTCCATGACTACTGATTTTTCCCTAAATAACCTGTATTCTTGAGACACCTGGAGAGCCAAGGCCTTTGAGTGGTAGTTTGACTATGTATCCAGGGCTTGTAACTCTCTAATAAACTTTACTTTCTTCGCTGCAAAACCTGCACGGATCTCTTCTTAGGCTTAGACGCACGCAGGAAGACAGACCCATTTTTTTATCCCAATAAATAGGCAACAAGATAACAATGTAGTCTCATGCTCTGCTGCCAGCAGTTATGCCTTCAAAAGGTCTGGAAAAGAAGATGAGTCTGACATTTCCAAGGCACGTTATCTATAACACACAAATACAATAGACAACTTTAAAGTTAAATATTGATCTTCATCAAGGAAGCTACAGGCCTAGGACACGAGGATGCTCCATGACCCGCTTTTAGTTAGGAATTTTACATGTAGATCACCCTGGGTGGTTACTTTGGTCTCTGGGTTTGTAAGGCTTTATTAAGGGATTCATGAATGGGGCAGCATCTCATCTAGCAATTAGAACAGAATTCCCAGCGGTTGTACAAAATGGAAGGATTTCATAGAAAGAAAATTAGCCAAGGAAGCTGTTAACAAAAGAAAAGAAAGGATTGTTTTTAGATCAGGACAGCTTTTTTAGGAGAAAGTGAACAGCAAGGATTTTTATCTCCAGATTCTCTCTTCCTTCTTTAGGAGGATGGAGAGGGCCATACTGGTTCCTTAATAGAAAATTCCAGATGGGTTGATGAGGAAAAAATGAAACTGCCATGAGATCTGGTACTAAACCTCGTTTTGGCATCATGGACTTTTAGTGCCATAACGCCATTTAGGGCCTGTGGTTTTCTCTTTAATGGATGTATGAACATTTTATTGGTAGTAATTCTTCTAATCAGTGAGCACAGAGTATCTTTCCATTTATTTATGTCTTCTTTAAAGTGCACAAATGGTTGAATTAAAGGAGCCATATGAAAATTAGGAGTACATACTGCATGAGTATATACGCATACATATGTATTAATGTAATTCAAGTAAGTGCACAAGTATTTAATTGCTTTCTTATATAATTGTAAAAAAATGTAATCATTCCAATAATCTGTTTCCCTATTTCTGATGGTGATGTGAAATGAGAAACCTAATTCAGGTGAATATTTGGGAATAAATAAAATGTTTGGAAATATTTGGTGTCTAAGATCTTTTGGGGGGGTATGCAGTATATGTACATATATGTACATGTATGTGCCTTTGTACCTGCCTTCCTTTCGAGTAAACACACACTCATATGCACAACACAGACTCATCAATAATGTCATTTTTAATGTTGAAAAAGAACTTGAAAGTCATTTGGAGAGAATAAAAATCGAAAGAATGGTTAAGTTAAAATGAAACTAAAAGAATGTAGACATTTAGACAAAAAGATTTAAAGAAGAATGGTGGACCTTAATTTTAGTAATGAATTACATTTCTTATCTTAATGCAACAAGACCTCAAAGTCAGAACCACATTTACTTTTATGCCATGGAGAATTCATTAGATCTGCTAATGAAGTAAAATCCCCAGAGTTGTGATTTTCTTCTGTCTGCTTAAGGTGGGATTTCAACACAAAAATCCTTACTCAAGGGAAACTAATAGAATAAAATGAGAGAACAAAATTTTGTTTCCTACAAAAAAATTTATTGGATAAATGTATTACATTCCTGTAATAAATTAAAACCATAGGGTAAGAAGGAAAAAATTTATGTTCATACTGTTTTGAATTTCAGAAGGCCGAATGAAGTCTCAATGGACTAAAATCAAGATGTCTGCAGGGCTGGTTCTTCTGGAGGCTCCAGGAGAGAATCCGTTTCCTCTCTAATTTTAGTTTCTTGTGGCCACAAACATTCTTTTGTTCACAGCCCTTTTCCATCACCAAACCCAACAATGTAGCATCTTCTAATTTCCCTCTGATTCCAACTATTCTTCCTTCCTGTTCTAGGACTACAGTAATTACACTATTTCCACTTGCATAATCATAGCCAATCTTTTTATCTAAAGTCTACTGATGTCAAAAGTATTCCAAAGGCTATCTCAATCTTTTCTTACTTAATAACATATTCCAAGTTCCCAGGATGTAGAATGTAGACATCTCTTAGAGGCCCTTATTCTGCCTACTATGAAGTCTTTTTCTGATGTGTATTATTTGGTGACAGAAGGGTCTTTCTATATATATATATATATGTGTGCATATATATATACACACATATATATATATATATATATATCTCAGATTATAATGTGGCTGAAAAATTCCTATAGCCTAAGACTTTACAGCCATGGTAACATCAGAATGTGAGGCATTACACAAATAGTCACAATCATACAATTTCCTGCAGTGTACAGTATAATAACACATTAGAGATGTCTATAACTTAGGAAGTATAAGGGAACAGAATTTGTCACCCCAAAATATATCAATCTGGCAAAACAATTTTCTTTAGACTGGTGAATTTTAAGAAACAGCAGATATAGAAGAAGCTCTGAAATCCAAGTACAAGTTACACTTTGTAAGGAACATATACATAGTAAGGAAAATCTCCAATTGTAAGAGTGTCTCCCCGGCTGTACCAGAAAAAGGATGGTGGCCTTTTCTCTAGAAACTCATCAAAGAAGAAGACCATGACTTATGTCTGTATAACAATCTTACCTCATTTACTGTGCTTTTCCTGGTAACTTCCTATAACTGACTACACTCAACCCCAGACCTTCTTCTATCTTCAGCTAAAGACAGTAGTTAACATGGTAGCTCAGGCCATTCTGGAGAGTTACTCAGTTTTCCTGGATCTCTCCCATGTATACAGAAGAAATACATGTTATTAAACTTCTTGGTTTTCTTCTATTAATCTGTCCTTTGTTACAAGGATGTGTCAGCAAAGAAACCAGAAGGGTAGAAAGAAATGTTTTCTTCCCCTTCAGAGCAATGGACTATACCATATAGCCTAGGTGTGTAGTAGGCTAACCATCTAGGTTTGTGTAAGTGTACTCTATACTACCTAACCTACCACACATTTCTCAGAATTTATTCCCTTTGTTTGATAGTGCATGACTGCATGCATTTCTTCCGAAATTTAATGCAAACACATCTTCGTGTGAAGATGACTTACAACTAGTTGCTCCTTAAATGATCAGAGGACCTCAGCTTTACTACTCACAGTGTCCTCAGACTAGGACCTGCAGCATCAGCATCTTCCTGGAGCTTGCGAGAAATGGAGTCTCTGGGCCCAACAGGACCTTCTGAATTAATATTTGCACTTGAACTCCAATCTTACATGAGTCATATGTGCATTAAAGTTGGAGAAGTGCCAGTCCAGACTAGCTTTTCAAACCTACTCAATTTGACATAATTATTCGTGTTGGATCTTGTAGGTTTTTAGCAGCCTCCTCTTCAGACATTGCCTAATAGTCCAGAGGCAACATCATGTCTGGCTGGGAACCACTGGCCCAGAGATTAAAAACTGGAAGAGTCTCGACAGTTTCCAATCAGCACTTATTCACTACTTTGATTATAACTTCAGGCAGATCACTAAACTTTTCCAAGTTTATCCCCATTTCTGCAATGTGAGATAAGAGTTCATAATAGTATAACCCCATAAGATGGACTAATAAAACTGAAATATGACAAAGCCTTAAGGTAAAAGCTCAGATTATATGGCATAAAAATTATGTAAATATGTTTCTTATAATTATCAAAACTTTTATAATGTGGGACTAAAGGACAGCTCTTAAACTCTGATATAAGTATAATATTCTTCATTAATTTGGTAAAATGTCATGTAGCCAAGGAGTGTCGTGTCCAAAGTTTACATGAAAGTCACAGAGTTTCCTTATTGACAAAGAAGGAAATAGCAATTTTCTGGAACTATCATGGGTTGTATCCCACCACGTGTCAATGCTTTGAAGACCCAGGGATTTAATGCAGACAGTATCCTCAGTCTAGGCTTTTGAGAGAACTTTAACTCAGGGTTGGAATAAGGTACTGGGAGGTTGAGATAAGGTGAGACCTCTTACAGGTAGGAGAATCAGGGAGAAGAAATAATGAAAACAGGATTCACTTGAATTCTAACCTGTCTTTGGAAACAAAGAATCACCAGGGAAAATTTCCAGTCCATCCAGACCAGAGTTCCACAGGGAAATTGGGGCTCAGAGGTGAGAGTAACATTGGAAACAGTGCCTAATGAGCAGATAAATGAAGCAAAAATCATCTCCTCTCAGTGAATGCAAGCCTGAGCTTCATAGAACTTATTTGTTATTAGGATTCCTAAATCAGAGTGGGGCCAATGCTTTACTCCGTCCTGCTGCCTTGTCTGGGGACAGAGCTTCAGTCTCCATCTTCGATCATCCAGAAAGGCATTCAGACTTCCACATGGAGTCCTCCCTTTCAGAGACCCCATTCAGGTGAGTCTGAGAGCCCAGCAGGTACTTCAGGGAAGGGTCAGAGTGGATGGAACCTGAGAACTTCTACCTGAGGTCTTCTGAGAGTCTATCCAGCCTTGCCCACAGCACAGCGATAGCCATGTTTGTTGTCTAGGTAGACTAATTAATTTATTTAATATGTAAATTGGAGATTTTTTCTACCAACTTTGCTGTTTGGCATTGAATTCCTTTATATAGATAGATATGTATTTGGGGGAGAGTATGAAAATTATAATTTTTTTGTTCACTTCTAACAATCTGTCATATTGTGTCCCCCCTCATTATTTTTACATATAAGGTTAAAGAAATACAAATTAGTAGTTGATAGTTGGTCACGGGGATGGGGAGCATGGCAAAGGGAATGCTGTTAGTATTAATATGATGGCTAGATAGAGGGTCAGGGGAGGGAGGGAGCAATTGTGAGGATCGTTTTATGAACTATATAGATGTCTAACCAATCTACTATATACTTGAAACTAATTTAAATAAATAAATTTTTTAAAAACTTATACGCCCTCACCCATCTTTTGATGAGCATTCTTTTGCATTCATTAATGATTACCTTTATCTTTTCCTAAGCACATCTGAATCTATTTATGTTTATATAGGTAGAAATTATAACAGTAGATACTTCTTCCTCCATAGCTTTTCAAAAGTATATTTTTATATTTTTCTTTCCAGGTCTTTGCCAATTCTCTGGTATTAGAGACCCATACCAAATTGATTAAAATATTGCATTTTATATCTTTTCTTTTAGAATTAGTCTTTCATACTAATCAAGTTGACAGTACAGTTACTAAAATTCAGTACTATTTTAACTTGGTCATATTTTCCCATTCCTCAACATTCGTTCTACATAAATGCACATACTATGAAACCACATATGTAAGCAAAATAAGTGAGGTCCTTACTCATTGGATCTCACATTACAAAAGAGAAGGCCCAGTATAATGAAATGAGTGTGATATGACATTATTTCCTTAGAGATAAATATATGAAGAAAGGGAACCAAGATTTGTAGCATTAGCAGGATTTTATAGAATATGTCTGGAGAGGCCTTTTCTGTTGGATAAAGAAGAGAACCAAGACTAGTGTGCCCATCAGATTTGTTACAAAGAGGTCAAAACTCAAAGCTCAAAAATAACAAAGGAAAGAATTCCACAAAGAAAAATGAGAAAATGGCCAGGCTCATCCAGTACTGGACCATATAAAAAACAGGGGTGGTCAAATAAATATGGAATAAGTGCAGGAATAGCAATTAGATCAGGGCTGAGGTGGACGCTGTGATGAGGCCAGTGAGGCAGTAAAGGTCCGGTCAATGTGAGGTCCCCTGAGTCTGAGGGAACTGCAGCACCCACGCCGGCTGCCTCTTCTCTCTGCACCTGCTCTCTGTGGGCTCCTCATTCTTGTTGCTTTTCCCTCACTGACAAGAAGTGGTCTTTTCAAACTATTCTTGTATTTAATGCAGTGGATTCCAGAGTTTTTTATTTTGTCTCAAAGTAAGACATTCTTTTTATGTTGTGATCCAGCATGCCACACACACACACACACACACACACACACAGGACTGATAAATAGAACCATGAAACAATTATGTATGTATTCTATGTATGGTGCACTCTCACATTTTCTCTAATGACTTCTTGATTCTATTCTACTTAATTCTTACACACCATAGTCTGCCACCTTACTGGGTCCTGATATAGAATATGGAAAACATTCCTCTGCCATGTCCTCCACACCTAGGTCAGTGTTGCCTCCTTCTCTTCCTTCTCTCATCGCTCTATGGAATGCTTATTTATTCAGCTACTGATCCCAACTCAGCTAAGTCTGTTGGAGGGTGGTGATATGTATAACATGCTGTATGTCTCACCTCACTCACTGTGTAGCAGGGAGAAAAGACATGGAACTAAATAAAAATTACACCATGGGCATCCTAATATGTAATTGACTTGATGAGAAAGTATCTTTTTCCTGTGATAATATTCATAATAAGAAAAGGCTCATGAAGGGAAGGATGCAGGCAATCTGAAAGAGGACATGGAGTTTGGAGGATGGAGAGGGAGTGAAAATTTCCAAAATGTCTCATGGGGTAACACCAAGCAGAGAGAAGCATGTGAGTAAAGGCCCTGATCCTTGTAGCTGTGGTTCTGGGTGAAGCTAGGAGTCAAGATCAACATTTGGGAGATTAGTGTGAGCACGGGCAGGGCTCTATGTGGGTGAAGCAGGTGGAAAGTTCATAAGACTTGAGCCTTATGTTTGAAGCTACAAAATTTGACACCTATCTTCATTTAGGAGTCAATGGGATGGAGTTTAATGCAGGAATCTTATGAACAGTTTTCAATATACAGAGATCTTCATGAGTCAATGTGATTATCTGTCTAGAGGGTTTCCAGCCTATAAAAGATGGCAGAGATGACAGTATAATACGGCTGTGCAATTGGGGACCTAGAGCTGGGGAAGCAATGGAGATAGTAGATGCAGAAAAAAATAATCAGTCTCATTCATCACAGCGGTAATCATTTATTTACCAACAGAAATAGATGATTAACTTTGCTAAGCATCTTACCTATATTGTTCAAACCTGTCACCACTGTAAATTGATACCACTGTCTGCACTATTTTGGTGAGGATATTAGCATTTAGAATGTCCAGCTGTCTCTCATTCAAAAAAATAAGAAGTGGTAGATATCAGAATCAAAATCGAGTTTTCCAATTCCCAAAGTTTTGCACTTAATGTTATTTACTAGTCTCATTTCAGCTTTAAAAACCCCTGCTTTTTTTCTATACATTGTATATATCCTTTTGTAAATTTTGTAAACCTTTGCAAAGGTTTTTTTCTTTGCAAACTTTCTAGTAAGGTGTTTGGTTTGTAAGTTGTCTTGATGCCATAAAGATATTGCTCTTTTCTGTTTTGAATAAATAGTTATTTGCTACTTTATTAATCATTCTAGACATAAGGCAAAACAACTGAGGTTGGCATGTCACCATAACCAAGGATGCTTTATTCATATCAAACTCTCTTAGGAACCACCTGAGATTATTAGGTCTGTCTGTCTCTGTCTCTGTCTCTGTCTCTGTCTCTGTCTCTGTCTCTGTCTCTGTTTCTCTCTTCTCTATATCTTTCATTATTTAATCACTGTTTATTTAACTAATTTTTAATGTACAGGGCAGAAAATCGTTATATAAAATTGGAGTCCTAGTTTTACATGTCAATTTGGGGGCTTATCAAGTGGATTTTGGAACTATTTCTACAACCTGTAGGGGAATGATAACCTGATATTATCTTGCCCTGTGTTATTTCTTTCCTCATTATTGTGTCTGGGGGTGAGTAGAAACTGATATTAACATGACCCCAGGAGGACATAGTGTCTGTGTGTCTGTGGGTTTGAGTGTGTGTGGTTTGTGGAACATGAGCATTGCTCCACATCTTGAGTCAGGGGTACCTAGCTTATATACTCTGATATGTGTTCTTTAAAATATAGATACAGAATGTCAATCAACAGATGGAAATAAAGAAGGCATCACTTCTTCTCACAAGATTCTTTGCAAAGAAAATAAAGTTTAAAGACAGCATGTGATTGAGCGAGTCCCTGTGTCTTGAAGTTTCATCTGTAGCAGGCCAGCTCATTCCTCCACTCTCTGACAGCTTCCCTATCATCTCCCTCTTGCTCATTCCCCTCACCACACGGCTTCCTTTTGAGTCTTGATTACTTGAGACAAGTGCTAACATCAGGACCTTTGTACTGGCTCTTTCCCACACAGGCTACACACTTCCCAAATATCATCCTGTCTTTCAGTGTCTCCCTTAAGATCTCTATTCAAATAGCACCTTGTTTTCAAGTCTTTCTCAATTCCATTAAAATAACATGCACTTCTACACTATAATATACCTACTTTCTTTTTCATCAAAGCACATGTACCATCTAACATCATGTATAATTTTTCACTTTCTTATATTCTTTCTCCTTCTTTGGATTATAGGGACTTCTGTTTTTCAGCACCCTGTGCTCCTTGTCTAGAAAATGGCCAGGACTCAGCATTTATTCCTCAATGTGTAAAAGAATTTCTCATTAAACCAATATAAATATGATTTATTTGGCAAATTGCTAAGAGTGGGGCAGGAACTCCTAATTAGAGATGTCACAACACCTTACTTAAAGGGGATCAGATCTCTACAAACCCTTATATATATGTATTTTACCATTAAGATATAAATTGCAGCATTTCACATGTTAGTAATACTCATGTGTAAAAATTAATCATGTTTTTTTTTTCATTTTTAGTCATCACCTCCAGCACATGGAACTAGGGAATGATACACAAATTTCAGAATTTCTTCTTCTAGGATTTTCAGATGAACCAGAATGGCAGCCTCTCATATTTGGGCTTTTCCTCTCCATGCACCTGATCACCATCTTTGGAAACCTGCTCATCATCCTGGCTGTCAGATCAGACTCCCACCTCCACACGCCCATGTACTTCTTCCTCTCCAACCTGTCCTTGGTGGACATCTGTTTCACCTCCACCACTATCCCAAAGATGCTGGTGAACATCCAAACACAGAGCCAAGTCATAACCTATAAAGGCTGCATCACACAAATGTATTTTTTAATGCTCTTTGGAGTATTGGATGACTTCCTCCTGACTGTGATGGCCTATGACCGCTTTGTGGCCATCTGTCACCCCCTGCACTACACAGTCATCATGAACCCCCGACTCTGTGGACTGCTGCTTCTGGTGTCCTGGATCATGAGTGCCCTGTATTCCTTGTTACAAAGCTTAATGGTGTTGCGACTATCTTTCTGTACAGTCTTGAAAATCCCCCACTTTTCTGTGAACTTAATCAGATGATCCAACTTGCCTGTTCTGACACTTTTCTTAATAACCTGGCGATGTATTTGTCAGCCGTGCTGCTGGCTGTTGTTCCTTTTGCTGGGATCCTTTACTCTTACTCTAAGATTGTTTCCTGCATACGTGGAATCCCATCAGCTCAGGGGAAGTATAAAGCATTTTCTACCTGTGTTTCTCACCTCTCTGTTGTCTTCTTATTTTATTGTACAGTCATAGGAGTGTACCTCAGCTCTGCTGCTACCCACATCTCGCATTCAGGTGCAGTGGCTTCGGTGACGTATGCTGTGGTCACACCCATGCTGAACCCCTTCATCTACAGTCTCAGGAACAAAGACATAAAGGGGGCTTTGAAAAGATTCTGTGAGATGGCAGCTATAAAAGGGACAACTGTTTTGGGGCTGAAGGATTTCCATGTTTGGAGAGCTAAAAGCCTTGGAACCAGAAAATTGTGGAAATAGAATATATCTCCTTTATTTTTTGCTGGAATTTCCATTTACTTTATTCACCTTCTTTATACAATGTAAGTAATTATCTATCATGCTTTCTGCTCTAATATATATTTTCCCACTTTGTCCTTTTTCCCAGTCTCACAAAGTTTTTCTCAAATTGAACCAAAAATATTTGGAAAAGCCCAATTATTGTGTGAGGCCATTGGATCTTATAATAATTTCTTCTGCCCTGTGCCTCTTTGCTGTTGGAAGAGGGCCTTGGAGTCATTGTCTGCTCTACCACTTCTTTGCTCTGCTGCCTCTCTGTGCTGGGCTGACTCCCGTGACCGACACTGGCTCCTGAACTTGCAGACGGCCACACTGAGGAAGCAGTGGCAGAAACAGCAGAGACAGGCTCTGGGACTGCTGCTGTCAAGCACTGGTTTTTCTGCCATTTTAAATGGCGAGATGAGCCCCAAATTCCCCAAATACGTATCGTCCCAGATGTGAATCAGGCTTTATTAAAGAAGAGATAGATGATTCTAGTGTTTTTGATGGTGGCAGCAGCCAGGTGGAAAATAAAACATTTTGCAGAGCTCTGGTGCAATTTGAACCTCAGAATAATTATACAAGATTTTAGGCCATTTCTAAGTAGCAATCCACTAGACCAAGATAATAGAGCCAATGAGGGAGGTCACCAAACTCACACTGACTCTGGGGACCAAGTCAGTCTTCAAGGTTGCCAATGACTTGGAGATACAGATCGCAAGGAAGTACTCATCCCAGGAGATCTCCGGCTATTGAAAGAATAATACAACAGTTCTTTGCCAACATCTTTGCAAATTCCGTAGCTCCTGGATCCCCACACCCTTTTCCTGGAGCAAGATGCTGCACTCCAACCCTGGGAAATATGCTTGGGGTCACACAGGGCTTGATGCCATTGTAACCCAGCTTTTAAGACAACTGGAAAACACAGGGCCTCCACGAGCTGACAAGGGAAAAATCACATCTTCCAACAGTGACAGTAACTCAGGAGCGAGTCGATATGTGTTTAGAGTGTTCGGTATGCAAAGAAGATTACACAGTTGAAGAGGAAGTTGGTAGTTACCCTGCAGCCACATCTTTCACAGCAGTTGTAATGTGCCATGGTTAGAACTGCATGATACATGTTCTATCTGTGGGAAGAGCTTAAATGATGAGCATGCTACTTGGCAAACCCAGAGCTCTGAGGCCTCTGCAAGCAACGGATTTAGCAGTGGGACTGATGGACTTTCTGAAGCAAAAGACCATGTCTGAGTCAGGGCTGTGGTACTCTTCTTACCACAGTTGTAAATTGTATCAAAACAAACAAACAAAAAATAGTAGGTATATTTAGGAAACGTATAAGAAACCTCAACCCAAAATATTAATGCAGTGAGTGTTTTTCTTCTCTAAATTTAAAGTTAGCTTCTGTAGATGGAATTATACTTATAACAATATGTCTCTGATTCCTCAATTCAGAGTGATAATTTTATAACTGTGAAACTTAATATTGTGGGTTCACCCACCAGCCAGAATAGAATCAGTTTCTTAATGCGCAGCTAGGGTCCTGCTGTCTGTCAAGTTACCCTGTAATGGATGCTTTCACCTCCTTACCCAACTTCCATTCTATCATTAATACATTTTATAGTAAATACAGTAGAACCAGAGCCCTAAAATAAATAAATAAAAATAAAGATAATCTCTTTTCACATGGTCATATCGTCTCTAGAATTCTCTTTTGTGTTACTAAAGAGTATTCATGAGTTGTATAACTCACATATAGCAAACTACACTTGTTGGTTAAGTTCATTTACGTGATGTTTTGCACAGAGAAAAATGAAATAGTTTTCTCTTTGGGTCTTTTCTATTCTATTTCTCTCCCTTAACTGCTCTTAATAATAATGTGAACTTTAACATTCTGCTGGTTTTAACTGGACTTCTGCTTTTATTCTCTTATTGAGTTCAGTGTCCACAATGCCTCCCATAGTCCCTGGGGAAAAATTGATTATCAAATATATATCTCCAGGTAGAGTCATCAGGGAAAGGCAAAATGTATAATAGATTCACTTAATATGCTCTTTAGAACGAATTGACCTTATATATGAGGAAGCATTACTCAGTTGATGACTATGCAAAGATTTCTTTTTCATGATGTAACCTACTCCTGAAGTATAGAAGATGGATTCCACATGTGAGGGTTTGTTTTCACTGAGGTGAAGAACGGTTGGTGTATTTACGTTTTATTACTAAATTACTTTCCTGTTTGTCCTCCAAACTTTCAGTGCTGCCTACAAATATGACTCTTCTACAATCTAAACAAAATATCTCCACTTTTCTTATTTTGTCTTAACCACTAACTGGATAGTGAATGAACAATGTCACTATCATCCCTTTCATAGCTCCTCATATGCAGGAAATTTTTCCATCGTCATGATCAGAGCATGACTCACAGAAGAACTTGAATTCCTGTCCCGTCTTAGGATTTCTTCAGGGTTTCTGCTAAAATGCATGTCCTTCCAACATCTCCTGGTTACATGAAAGCGACCCTTAATAGAATCAATTGTTAATCCAATTATCTAAAATAAACTCAAATAACAGAATGATTGTAAATGCTATGTCCAAATATCAGAACATATGCCCATAATTAAAAACCAGCCGGTAATTATAATTGCCCTCATTCAATTCTTTTTAGTTATTGTATCAGATAGCTAATGCTGCATAACAAGGTGACCTAAATGATATAATTTATATCAAATGGGATTGTATGGTGGTAGTCGTTCTAATCTCTGCTCAGATACTCACAGGTTGGCATCAGCTGGGAATCTCTACATTATGTATCTCCAGCTCATCCATGATGTTGTGTAAGGCTGTAATGCACCCCTGTCTTGAACCAATTTATGACAGTTTATTTATGTATGTAGTATAATCTAGTTTAAAAAAAACCGAGCTTACCAAAAGTAATTTTCCATAAATTAATATCACTGTTTTTATATCCATATAAAACACTTTGCTTTCTACCAAATGATATTTCTCCCTCCTCCATTAGTGTGACTCAGGCTACCTGTGCTCTACATCCTATTTTGAAACAGGAATCATTAGATTTGTCCTATTAGCTAATTTATTGGAGTGTAATTACATGCAATATATTTCATATATTTGAAGTGTACAAGTTGCTGGATCAAAAGATATATTAAATGGAGGATATATTAAATGGGTCTATTTACACATCATTCAAGAAACTGTATGAAAGCTTTAATTGCATTGTTACATATCTGTGAAAACTTGAATCTCCCTGAGCCTGTTTCCTTATTTCTGATGGTAACACTAGATAATAATATTTCTGATAAATGTGGTGCAGAATACATAAAATCTGTAGAAATACTTGTTGAGTCGAAAAATTCTCTCATCAGATAATACTCTGTTTATGTATATGTGTATTTATATATGATTATTTAGTAAATAAACACACTACTCACATATATATGCATAAATAGACTCAATAACCCCATCTTTTATGCTGAAATAAAATGTGAGATAATGTTGGAGAGGATAGAAATGAAAATAATGGTAGGTTGAATTAACATGAAATTTTAAAAATATAAAAACAGAAATAATTTTTCATGTAGAATCGTTGTCCTTAATTTTATTTAATTTATTTATTATGGTTAAATTGGTTAACAAAAGCCAGTAAGATTCAGGTTGTACAAGTCAACAGTAAGACATATATATACATTGCATTGTGTGTGCATCGCCCATAGTTAATTTCTTCCGGTCACCACATATTTGACCCCTTTTACCCCCTCTATCTCCCTCCTCACCTCCCCACCCTCTGGTAATCACTAGTCTATTGTCCATGTTCATGATTTTAATAATGAGTTATTGTCCTATCTTAATGTCCAAAGGCCCAAGTTCAGAACCACATTTACATATATGCAATGGGAAATTCTCTGTATCAGCTAATGGGGCAAAATCTCCAGTTCAACTTTGGGTTTCTTCTTCTATTTAGTGCGGGTTTCAACACAAAATGTCCTCACCCAAGGGAAGCAAAATGAATGAATTGAGACTCTTAAAGTCACTTTTCTCCAAAATTGGTTATTGGATAAATGTCTGTATAACATAGCTTTTGCTGCTGAAACAAAACATCACACTAATGGATTTAAAAGAAACAAATTAATTCACCTAAAGTTCAGGATGTCAGAAGTCTGAAGAGACAATGGACTAAGATCAAGTTGTCTGTCAGGCATGTTTCTTCTAGAGACTCCAGGAATTAATTTGTTTTCTCTCCATTTCCAGCTTCCCATGGCCACAAGCATTCCTTGGCTTATGGTCCTTTCTCCAACTTCAAAGCCAACACTGTAGCATCTTCCAGTCTCCCTCAGATTCCAACTTTTCTTCCTTCCTCTTCCACATTCTAGGATAACGGTGATGACATTAGTCCCACCTGAAAAATCAGGGCCAATGATATCATAAAGGCAGCTTATTAGCCACCCTATTTCCTCTGCTATCTTAATGTTTTCTTGTAACAAAAAATAACATATTACAAATTTCTAGGGATTACAATGTGGTGATCTTGGAGACTCTTATTCTGCTTACCACAATTGTTTTTATCGGTAATATATGGAGTCACTCAATAGTCTTTCTATAAAAGAATCAAAATAGGTATTTTCAGAAGTATATCATATAATGTCATTTATGAATCCTTATATAAAATAACTGAACAATGAATTTATAACAGCCTCTGGAATGAATGCAGGTGTCATCTCAGACACACACTTTGGTGGCACTGGGATGATGGTAGATGATAGTGGATTCCACAAGTGTGACAGAGCTGTGATCTTGAAGGGGGACTTCCTCCCAGGTCCCAACACAAGAAGCAGAGAGGGCCCATCGATCCATGCTGTGTTTTTCTTTTGGACATAATCTCTAACCCCTCACTGTAGCTCCAAATGACCACAGTAAGAATTTGTAGACTCCTTTAGCTGTTTAACTATGTCTTATGTTTCACTCTGCGAAATACTTGCAAAGCTGCTGTTTCTTGGTGAATCAAATTATTCTAACTCTTCATATCTTCCATATTGCAGATCTATAGCACATAATTAACAAATGTTTGTTATCAAAAGAAATATGAAATGCTTGAGTGTCTGTTTGCTCCAGGTAGAATTTAATTTATTTTCCATGATTGATTCACTCCCACATTCTCTTAGGTGGATCACACAACCCTACTTATTGCTTTGAGACTTTAAATAAAAATTTTCCAGCTGCACTGAGATATAATTGGCATAACCTTGTGTAATTTTAAAGTGCACATGGTAATTTATTACACATATATAGTGAAATTATTACCACAACAAGATTAATTAACATATCCAGCACTTTATATAATTACTTCTTTGTGGTGAAACATTTGAGATAATACTTTCTCAGCAATTTTCAAGTATCTAATACAGTATTGTTAAATATAGACACTTTGCTGTGATTTGATCCCCAGAACTTAAACATCTTAAAACCAAAGTTAGTACCCTTTGATTAGTATCTCCACATTTCCCTCACACCTTGTCCCAGGCAACCATCTATTTAGTATTCACTTCTATAACTTTGGTTTTATAGATAACACATGTAAGAGAGATTGTGAAGTTTTGTCTTTCTCTGACTTACTTCAGTTATTATAATGCCCTAAAAGTCCATCTATGTTGTCATAATGATATAATTTCCTTCTTTTTTATCACTGAATAATATTTCATTATATATTATATATACATATATCTTTCTTTATCTATTCATTGGTGGAGGCTTAGGTTGTTTTCATGTCTTTGCTCTTGTGAATAATGCTGCAATAAACATGGAGTGGATGCAGATATATTTTTGCAATAGTGATTTTATTTCCTTCAACTATATACCAAGAAGTGAGGTTACTGGAATATATGGTAGCTCTATTTTTTTCTTTTCTCTTTTTTCCCTCATTGGTTGAAAAAATTTACATGTTTCTATAGAATTAGGTAAGTCCTTATCTCTTTCTCTTCAGGAGTCAAGAATCAGAAAAAAAGCAAACACAGCAAAATGTATTTGCCTTGAGACTTGTCCAGGGCTGTTTATCAAGCACTCGACAGATTAAAAGCTGACTTCAGTTCTTAATAGGGAAACTTAGATTTCTGATCTTGAGTTTTCTTTTTAAAGAGGATACATAAGCTTTTTGAGAACATTCATTTGTTCATTAAATAGTATTTATTGAACATCTATAGTGTGCCTGATGCTGTGCTTTGCCTTGAGGAGAGAGAAGGTACTGAGGCAGGCCCAAGTCCTGCCCTGTTGGACTGTCTGAGTCTCCAAAGTTCGCAACTAGTGTAAATTTCAGCTAAGAGGCCTAATGACTGAATAGTAAACAGTTTCTGGAGCCTGGATCCAGATTGTGGGCATCCAGATCCAGGTTCTCCTACTTACTAGCTGTGTGAATTTGCATACCAGCTGTGTGACTTGGGGAGGTTGTCTGAACTTCTCTGTGCTTTGGCTGTTTCCACTAGCAAAGATGGGAGTATAATTGCATCAATATTGTAAAGTTGCCATGAAGATTATGTTTAATCTGCATAAAGCATGTAGAAAAGTGCCTGGCAAGAGGCCAGTGTTTTTTGAGAGTCAGCTGTTATTATTATCACCTGGGCATGGTGAAGAGAAAGGCTAATGGGACGGAGGTTGGTGTAGAGCCTTCTGATTGAGTGAGGGTCACTTCTTGGAGGGGACCATTATTGTCCTTATATTACAGATATGGAAACTGAGGTTGAAGAATTCTAGGTATACCATAGGGATTAATTTAGCAGGCCTGGGTTGTCCACATCCTGCACATTCCAAAGAAAAGTTTGGCTCTTGTCTGGCTCCTGAGAGACAGCTTCTAAGCCTTTTCAATGTCCTGCCTGATAAGAGTTTCTTTCTTTATCCGGAGACCCTGGGCCGCTATGAATAGATAGTCTATGCTTACAATGTGACTTATAGTGGGGCATTTGGCCACACAGTATCAGCTTAACCTCTGAAAGAGCTGGAGACTAAGGTCAGCCTTGCAGGCAGACAGTCATGTCTATGTGACCAGACCCCAACAAAACCCCTGGACGCCAAGGCTCACATGACCCTCCCTAGTTGGCTCATACTCCATGCATGTTGTCACACATCATCGCTGGAAGAATGAAGTGCTGTCGATACAACTCCACTGGAAAAGTCAACTGGAAGCTCACTCCTGTTCTCTCCTGTACCCTATCACATGTACCTCTTCCCTTAGCTGATTGTAATCTGCACACTTTCACTGTAATAAACTGTAGCATGAAAGTAACAGCTTTGCTGAGTTCTGTGAGTCCTCATTGAACCTCAGGTTGGTCTTAGGGAACCTGACTACACCAAGGGAGTGATTGCCCAAGGTCATGGAGCTAACAAGTGGTGGAGTTTGGATCCAAGTCCAGGTCATTAAGAATAGTCAAGAAAGAGGGATGGGGAGGAGGAGTGGAGGGAGATGTGGCTGACACTTAAGGGGTGTGGTGACATTTGATGAAGGTAGAGGATACATAAATGAATTAATATATCTACCAAATATTTACTGAGC